>NW_017731491.1:2661114-2670282 GCF_001890085.2 Hipposideros armiger | reverse complement strand
GAGGGCAGTGTCACTGGCCCTCATATGTGGGATCCGAACCGGGGCCCTCTGGCATCCCAAGCGAGTTCTTAACCATCGCGCCACTCGGCCGGCCCTCCCATTCATTTTTACAGTCACCTTTGCTTTCTGTCTGGATATAGGATCCCAGGAAACTATGTCATTAATAAAATATGTAATTGAGGTTAAAGATGAGGCTTAAATTGTCTAACCTTTGGAATGACTGGCTTGTCTGCTTGTTGATTTTGTTAAATGACATTTTTGGTATGTTGTTTGTTCATATAATTACCAAAAAATGTTTTATTTTTTGTTTTACTTTTTTGGATTTTATTGGGGAATTGAGGAAGGGGACCAAAAAATGTTTTAAATAGAAAATATAGAAGAGCACAAGAAAATAAAAATCACCTACAAGCTACCACCTAAAATTAACCAGTGTTAATAGTTTAGTATATGGCCTTTCTGTCTTTTTCCCACCATGCTATATGTGTGTGCTTATTCTTTTCCTTTCATAAAATTGGGACCATACAATATAGGTATGCTTTGTTCTTGTTTTATGTTTTTTATATACCCTTGTTGTTTTATACATGCAGTTGGGGGGTGAAATGTTGTCTTTGTTATTTGGAGGTCTGGAAAATATTTATCGTAAGTGCTACCAGTGACTAATTCTTTGAAAAACATATTTGATCCTCTATTCTCAAAGTATCAACATCAAGAATGAAAAAAAATAAACTGTTGACTATTCCATATTTAAGATGTGGAAATTAGGACTGTTTACAATAAGCATTTTCTTTTTCATCCAATTGCATTATGTTTCTAAATTTACTATAATTATTAAGAATTAATTTATATTAAGTGTTTTTAGAGCTCATCATCAGTCTTATTATTCTATGGCTTTCCTATTTTTGTGTTTATTTTGATTCATCTGTTCTTCAAATGCAACATGGAGGAATTTTTTTCAGCAAAGATGTCATGGATGCTTTTTTAAAATTAAGATGACTTTTGTAAAATACAGTACTGTTACACATTCTTATTATGCAAAAGAATCAAACAATTCACAAAAATATATAAAGTCAAAAACCACCCTCCGGGGATAACCGCTACTAACAATTTGATATTTGTCTGTTTAGACCACTTATGTGCCCATTGAAACACATTTATACACATATACATGTAATCAAAATGATAGTGTGGAATACATTCTCTTCCTTATTTTGCTCTTTTTGTTAAACAATATATTAAGGACATTTTTCATGACTGGTTTTTGAACTTTTGTGTCTTGAAATTGTTCCTACTTTGAACTTCCACATGAAAGACAGCTTAGGTTAACTTTTCCCCCCTTAAAACTATAGATATTATTCCATTGCATTAATAGTTAGAAAAAGTGTGAGAGAAGTCTAATTTTTGTTTTTTTGTAGGTACACTTTTTTGGTCCAGCATGGGTAACATAATTTTTCTAATCTTGAATTTCAAATTGTATGAAGATTTGTTTAATGTTGGGCTCTGTACTTTAATTTTTCATGATACTAAATGAGCATTTTTAATATGCAAATCCAGTTCTGTCTTTGGACCAAAAAAGTTTTCATCTCTTATGTCTTTGATTGCTAATGTTCTGTTTGTTCCTTTCTTCAGTAATTTATTTTCTCCTAGTATATTGGATCTTCATTCTTTGTGTTCCACATCTCTTTTTCTGTCACATTTTACTCACTTAACTGCTTTGCCTATACATTCTCAGAGAGCTTCTCAAGTTTGTCTTCTCTATAATTGATTCAGATTTTTATAGTGCTGATTCTACTCTTTAATGCTTCTAATTCAGTTTTTAAGTCTGTTATTACCGTATTTGCCGGCGTATAAGACGACTCGGCGTATAAGACGACCCCCTAACATTTCCACTCAAAATACAGAGTTTGTTATATGGTCGGCTGTGTGCGATTTTGCGAGTGTGGTAAAATCGCATAACAGCAAAATCGCATAACAGCCGAGCATACACCCAGCAGCGCTGCTGATGCCTGAACGGTATGTGGAATGAAGTGGGCGGGCATCGGGAGGCCACTATGGCACGGGGCAAGCACTATGGGCAGTCTATCTGAAGTGTACCTGGCGTATAAGACGACCCCCCACTTGGAGGCATATTTTTCAGGGCCAAAAAATCGTCTTATACGCCGGCAAATACGGTACATTATTTGTTCCTTTACATTATTTCTCTCTCTTATCCTGTAACCTTTATATTTGTTGCCTTCCTTTTATCCAGGTCCCTTTTATCTGATTTTAAAAATTCAATTGTAAGAATAAGACAGATACTGTCGTCTTCATCAACGTTTTTTTCCTAAAAGAAATATGCTTTGTTTCTCTGTCTCTTTGCATGATATGATCTCCTTTTTTTATGTTGCAGACTCTTTTCTTACGTCCCAACTTGGATTTCTACAGTCTGATTCTGGCCATTTATATTTCTTCAAACAAAGAAAGATTTACCCAGGGTCTGATAATTGGTCCAAAACAGGTTAGGTAGATTCTCACTGGATGCTTTCTTTGTCTCCAAATATTATTTAGAACCTCCTTCTCAAGTCTAAAAGTGGTTGATACAAATTTGTAATACCAAGTCACCACCCTGAAGGAAGTGGGGAGGAGGCCAAGTGGTACGCAGTCTCACCAAGTGAGTTTGGTTTTTACATTTTCTATTCCGTTTATAGTGGAGCTACTACACCAAAGCTAGTTTCCCATGTCCAGTCTTTGTGTCACATAAATGATATGGCACTTTCTGACCTCCTTCCTGGAGCTGTGGCCTACCGTACCGTTGTCAAGAAGAAATTCTACCCTCTGGCCACTTTCCTTGGGCCTTCTCTGATAGTGAGTGGTACTGCTTTGTAGCAGTGAAAAGCCTTCCAAGTGGTGTTCTGCATGTGCCCGGTGTCCTCAGACTTTGTGGTAGGTAGACCAAAGGTGGCCCACATCTTAATTGCCGAAATCTGTTAAATATGTTACCTTACAAGGCAAAAGGGGCTTTGCAGATGTGATTAAATTAAGGATCTTGAGATGGGGAGATGTTCTGAATTATCCAGGTGGGCTTAATGTAATCAGAAGGGTCCTTATAAGGAGGCAGGAGTGTCAGAGTCAGAAAAGGGAGCTGTGATGACAGAACCAGAGGTCACAGAGAGAGAGATTTGGAGACAGCATGCTGCTGGCCTTGAAGATGCAGGAAGGGACCATGAGCCAAGGAATGCAGGTCTCTAGATGCTAGAAAAGGCAAGGAAACAGATTCTCCTGTAGAGCCTCCAAAAGAACACAGCCCTGTCAGCACCTTGGTTTTAGAAATTCTGGCCTTCAAGATTGTAAGATAATAAATTATATTGTTTTAAGCCATTAAAATTGTGGTAATTTGTTATAGAAGCAATAGGAAACTAATACACCCTTCCAAACTGGAGAATTTTGCCAGGCTCTTCATTATTTACTTCTGCTGCTTTGTTTTTCTCTTTCTTTTTTAGCCTTTTAGATTATGAAATATAAATATGGAAATGCATAAAACAGAGACTGATCACAAAGTAAGCAACTGTGTAACCACCAAGCAGGTCAAGAAATAGAACAAGACAAGGGTGATTAATTACCAGTTCCATTCAGCTTATGTTGGGGGTCCTAGCCAGTACAATAAGACAAGAAAAAGAAATAAAGTGATCAAGTGTTAAAAAAGATAATTGGAAAGGAAAAAAATAAAGCTGTCTTTATTTGCAAATAACGTGATACATGCTTAGAAAATCCAAAGGAAAATAAGGATACATTATTAGAATTAATAAGTGAATTTAACAGAGTTGCTGGATATAAAGTCACTATACAAAAATTAATTCCATATCTGCGAACTAACATCAAACAAAATGATATTTTTTTAAAAGTTGCTTTCTTAGGAAGGGAAGCTGTGAATCGGCTCTTAATGACCTGCTTCTTGCTATCCTCTGGCCATCTAGCAGTAATTCTTTTATGGTTGATGGCAAATGGATGGCACTTCCCAGTAACAGCTATTGACTGTCTGCTATGTATGTATGCATCAGGCACTCTTCTAGATAACACAGCCATAGGGGTAAGCACAGTAGACAAAGGAGGGCTCGTGGGGCATGGGGGATATACTCTGTGTATTCAGTTTGGTTATTTCAGTTGGGATATTGGAAGTAGAATTATTTAACTCAGAAGTCTATGCTTTTTTCATTTTTTATTATAAAAACCTTTATTTGTATTATAAAATAGATGTTAATTTCAGAAATACTAGAGAAGTCAAGTTTAGCAATAAGGAAAATAAAGAGTCCTTGATCCTTCTATATGGACAGATAGGTGGATAAATATGAAGTTTTTTGCTTTTTAACAAATAGAATCAAATTGTATATACTGTTTTCTAATCTTTGTTCACTTAGCAATAAATATATCCTGAATATGTTTCATGGTCACCTATAACATGCAGTTTAATGGCTACATTATATCAACTTATGCTCATACCATAATATTTGTTTAGTCCCCAATCATAAGACATTTTAGGAAGTTACTAATTTTTCAGTTTTATAAATGATGCTATAATATTTCAGGCGCTCTTATACAGAAATCTTTACATAATTTTTTTAAAGGTTTTATTGGGGGATTGGGGGAGAGGAACAGCGCTGGGGAATTGGGAAAGGGGAACAGACAAGTTGCTGTCCTTTTGTTCCTCAGTCTAGTTGTGGAGGACATCGCTTCACTGGCCCATGTTGGTATTATCATTGCGCTCTTCCCGGGTGAGGCAGATCGGTCGCCTGCCACTGGGCGGCCGCTCACGGTGGCTCTTGGCAGCTCACGCCGGCTGCCAGCCACTCATGGTAGCTTTATGGCATTCCACTGAGCAGGTGCTGCAGCCTATACTGTTGCCAGCGACTCACGGCAGCTCAGCTCCAGGTCAAGCTGTTGTTCACCACCTTAGCTGTAGAGGGCGCAGTGTCACTGGTCCTCATGAGGGATCCAAACCAGGGCGTTGCTGCTCAGCTGGCATCCCAAGCCAGCTCTTAACCAACGCACCACTCGGCCGGCCCTACATAATCTTTTATTAGTTCATAAGGTAAATTTTCAAAGTGGAATTACTGGGTCAAAGAAGGTATGCACATTTTTAACACTTTTGATAGATAATACCAAATAGCCTTCCAGAAAAGGTTATAGCCATTTAAACTGCAGAATGTGAGTGTCTTGTTTTCTAGCATGCTCACCAATCCTCATTGGTTTAATTTTTTGTAATTGCTAGAGATGGACAAAAATGGCATCTCATTGTTTTGATTTTCATTCTTTGATTAATAATAGGGTTGATTTTTAAAAATATATTATGCTTGTTGGTTATATGTATAATTATATTTATTATATATTGCCTTATGTTCTTTGCCCGTTTTACCATTGGAATGATCATCCCTTTTTTTCGTTAATGATTTGTAAAAGCTATTTGTAAATAACTTTTGAACTTTCTTTGGTTAACCTTGTACAAGAGGTGCTTTATTTTTATATTGAATGAGATGAGAACTTTTGGAATCTTGGAAGGGAGGGGTGTAGCACTCTACTTTTTAGGCAATAAGAACATGTGTGTTCCTTTGTCACATCATGCTAGGTAAGATCTTTTGTTTGTTTTCACCCTTTCATTTAGTTTCTTCTTATATCTCCTTCTATCAGTCCATAGGTATCTAAGGAAAATTCATTTCCAGCCAGACACTTAGAAATGAACTATGAACTATATCTATTTCCTTCTCTATTTTGCCTGTTTAATCAAAGGACCCCTTGATATGGGTATGAACTTAGTAAAAGTTATAACAGTGTTTGAAAAGTCTTCTGGTTTATATCTAGAAAACGTTATGAATTTAGACCTTTTTTTTCCTCTTCTCACTTTAGGTGCAGTAAATACGCTTTGTTTGATGATTCATTTCACCAGTGGCCCTTTGGCCCTGGCCCTTTGTATTGTGTATTTCTCCCTGCCTACCTCATTGTTGTCCTCCCTCACCTTTTTAGTGCTCTCCCACCTCTTTTTTTATGTTTATAAATTTGTTTGTAAATGTATAAAATTGTTTATACATTTATAAAATTGCAAATTACCACTTACTCCAATCCTTGATTATGTCAGTACTGCCTAATTTATAAATCTAATTCCCCAAATGGGCCCTGTTGAACTCAGTTATCTTTATGCCCATGCTATGGCTCGAGATCAATGACTAGATGTTCTTTTTGTTCTAGGATAGTAATTCTCACACTTTGACATTCATCAAAATCACCTGGAGAGCTTGTTAAACAACCAGTTGCTGGGTCCCACCCCAAGAGTTTCTGATTAGTCTGAAGGAAGAGAGACTAAAAAATTGGGTTTCTAACAACTTCCTAAGCGATGCCAATGGTCTGGGTTCCACATTTTGAGACCCACTGTTTTTAGGAATTTGGTGGCTGCCAGCATTACAGCCATCGGACAAAGGTTTGGTCCCAGGTAAAAGTAATCAAGATTTCTAGTATAAGTAGTCTTCCTAATTTTATCTTTAACTTTGGAATATAGAGCATATTACCTGAGAGTTCATATACTTTACCTCCATTTTGCCAAACAGCTTTCTGAGTTTTTCAGAACAAAGTTATGTTCAGAATGCTATAAATACATTTTTTTTTTACTAAATATATATGAAGAGTTGCATGTCTGGGTCTCCTTTCCCAAGAGGACCCTGAGCAAAACAGCAGACTTGTAGTGAGTGCTTATCATCTAGTAGGTACTATTTTAATGTTTCACATTATCTCATTTAAATTTCACAAAAGCCTTATGGGAATTTAAATTATAGGAACTAACTTGCCCGGGATGACACAGCTAAGGATAAAGGAATCAAATATGAGCAATCCAAAATCTAGAGCACACACTCTTAATTGAATATAAATATAGTAATAGAGTGGCTGAAAAAAGGTGTTGCTTAGTACTTCTAGTTCTCTTCTCAGCTTTGACAGTTATTTTCAGTGGGAGCTTGATTTCTTACCAGGAGTTTGGGAGCTGTTGACATAGTTTAGGTCATAATAATTCCTGAGGATGAACAAAGAAGAAAAAGTTTATATGAGGGGAATGAATGCTCAGATTGAATTTACCTGCTTCTTTCTCTGGGTTGGATGTTCTTCAAATCTTGGAATACCCTGGGTTCAGACACTTGAGTATCTAGAATATGAGTCTTTGGAGAGAGAACTTGATTTATTTTTGGCAAACTCGTGCAAGTGTTCTAAGAGGGCCTAAATATTGGGTCGTAGGAAAAGTCATGATTTATTTTTTCTGTGTTTTCAATGCAAAAATGTGTCATGACTTTTGCACAGGATGATCTACATCATTTTGGAAGTGTGTCTAAGGGCATAGTAGTGGTAGTGCAATTTCAAGGACCAGAAGATCAGGACAATGCCTTACACTACAAACTTTGCACGTAGGACTTCTTATAAATGAACAGTGACTCTTGGAGTTGGCTGATGGGGTGGGGTAACTGATGCATAAAAACCGGAAGGTCAGCACTGTAAGCCTGCCTACCTATCCACATGCATACATATTTATACAGCCTTTGGCTCAAGACTTAATAAAATGGGCCATATAAAAAATAAAATTAAAATTAGTAAGAGGAAGATGTACATTACTTAGAGAAAAGACTGAACTATTGACATAAACTTCTACCTCTGTATTTCCTGTACCACCTTTTTAAATTTTCTTTACTAATATAATCCCTTACATATATATATATATATATATATATATATATGTATATATATATATGAATAGTTGTACATATAAAAGAATATGTATTATGTTTTTACTTTATAACTTTAGATAGCTGAACAAATCTTTTTTTTTTAAAGATTTTTATTGGGGAATTGGGGGGATGGGAACAGTGCTGGGGAATTGGGGGAAGGGGAACAGAGCGGCTGCTGGCCGCTCACACTGGCTGCTGGCTACACACCGTAGCCCATGGCAACCCACTGCCACAGGGGCTGCAGCCTACACCGTCGCCAGGAGACTCACGGCAGTCCAACTCCAGGTTGAGCTGTTGTTCAGCATCTGAGCTGTAGAGGGCAGTGTCACTGGCCCTCGTGTGGGATCCGAACTGGGGCCCTCTGGTGTACCAAGCCAGTTCTTAACCATCGCGCCACTCGGCCGACCCCAAATTAATCTTTATTTAAAGTTTATATCTTTACTTTTATTAATCAACTGTATGCAGTTTACATATAGTAAAATCACACATTTGAATGTATTTGGTGTATGTATACACGTAGGTAAAGACCACCCCAGTCAAGCTATAGAGTATTTCCATCTCTCGAATCCCATTCCCTGCCCCAGGCAACCACTGATCTAATTAATTTCATTATAGATTAGTTTTGCCTGTTCTAGAATTTCATATAAATGGAATCATATGGTATGTACTCTTATGTCTGTGTTCTTTCACTCACCATAATATCTATGAGATTCATCCATGTTGTGTTTTTCCAGTAGTTCATTCTCTTTTATTGATTAGGATTCCATTGCATGAATATATCACATCTGTTTATCCATGCACTTGATGATGGGCATTTGGTTTATTTTTATTTTTTGGCTGTTATGAATAAAGATGCTGTGTACATTAATGTACAAGTCTTTTTGTGGATATATATGTTTTCATTTCTGTGGGGTAAATAGAATTGCTCAGTCATATGATAAGTATGTATCTGACTTTAAAGAAACTACCAAACCATTTTCCAAAGGGATTGCACCATGTCTTACTCCCACTAGTAATGTATGAGAGTTCCGGTTGCCAACACTTGGTATTTCTAGTCTTTATAATGTTAGCCATTCTAGTAAGCATGAAGTGGTATATCAGTTTTGATTTGCATTTCCCTAATTAATGATGAGCATTTTTTCATGTGTTTGTTAGTAATTCATAATATAATTTCATGTATCTTGTTTGGGAAGTGTCCATATCTGTTGCCTATTTTTTAAAAATTGGGATAATGATGTTTTCTTACTTAGTTGTAAAAGTTCTTCATATATTCTGGTGACAAACCCTTGTCAGATGTATATATCCTGTGACTATTTTCTTGCAATGTGTGATGACGTACAGTTTTTCAAAATTTCCCTTTATGATCAGTGCCTCTCTGGCTTAAGAAATCTTTGCTTGGGCCGGCCGAGTGGCGTGTTGGTTAAGAGCTGGCTTGGGA
>NW_017731491.1:2646256-2660989 GCF_001890085.2 Hipposideros armiger | reverse complement strand
GGCCAGTGACACTGCCCTCTACAGCTAAGATGCTGAACAACAGCTCGACCTGGAGCTGGGCTGCTGTGAATCCCCAGCAACGGCATAGGCAGCAGCCCCTGCTGTAGTGGGTTGCCATGGGCTACTGTGTGTAGCCAGCAGCCGCAGTGAGCGGCCGTCCAGAAGCCGGCGACTGATCTGCCTCGCCTGGGAAGAGCGCAATGATGGTGCTAACTTGGGCGAGTGAAGCAACGTCCTCCACAACTAGACTGAAGAACAAAAGGACAACAACTTGTCGGTTCCCCTTCCCCCAATTCCCCAGGGCTGTTCCCATCCCCCAATTCCCCAATAAAAATATTTTTTAAAAAAATACACACTTTTATATTGATCCATTTGTTTACTTGTGCTTTTCATTCTTTTCAATAGGTCTGAGTTTCCATCTGGTATCATTTCTTTTGAGCCTACAGGACATAAGCAGGTTGGCTGGTGACAAATTCCTATAGGCTTTGTTTATCTAAAAATGTCTCTTATTTCTTTGTATCTTTGTTTTTTTGTTTTTTATAAGTCTGGTACCCACCTAGCACCATACATAGTTATTACAATATTATTTACTATATTCTCTGTGCTGTACTTTACATCCCATGACTTTTTTTTTTTAAGATTTTATTGGGAATTGGGGGAGGGGAACAGCGTTGGGGAATCGGGGAAGGGGAACAGACAAGTTGCTGTTCTTTAGTCTAGTTGTGGAGGATGTCGCTTCACTTGCCCATGTTGGTATTAACATTGTGCTCTTCCCGGGTGAGGCAGATTGGTCGCCGGCCACTGGACGGTCGCTCACGGCAGCTCTTGACAGTTCACACTAGCTGCTGGCTGCTCACGCCAGCTGCCAGCCACTCGTGATAGCCCTACGGCAGCCCACTGCAGCCTCACCACAGCCCACGCACTCGCCAGCGACCCACAACAGCCTAGCTCCAGGTCAAGCTGCCATCCACCATCCTAGTTGCAGAGGGCACAACGTCACTGGCCCTCATGTGGGATCCGAACCAGGGCCCTTCTGCTCTGAGCTGGCATCCCAAGCCAGCTCTTAACCAACGCGCCACTCTGCCAGCCCTGTATCTTTGGTCTTAAGGAATTTTTTTTTTACTACATATAGAATTCTGGATGGAAAATTTTTTCTTTCAGCATCTTCAAGATGTGGTTCTATTATTACCTGGTTCCCATTTCTCATGAGAAACCAGCGTTCTTATGTCTCTAAGTAATGTATCATTTTGTAGGGACTGCTCTGAATATTTTCTTTCTATGTTTGCTTTTCAGAAGTTTGATTGGGGTGTGCATAGGTGTAGTTCTTTTTACATTTATCCTGCTTGATATTCACTGATCGTCTTGGATTTGTAAGTTGGTGTTCTTCATTAAATTTGAGGTGTCTTTCAGACTCTATTCTTTTGTCTGCCCCAGTTACCCTCTCTTCTTTCTGGAATTCCAATTATGTATATGTGAGATATTTTGATGTAGTCCTACAGATTTGTGAGGCTCCATTTATCTTAAGTGTTTTTTCTCTCTAGTCTTCAGATTATTTAGTTTCTATTGATCTGTCTTCAAGGTCACTGACTCTTCTGCCATTTCCAATATACTTTTTAATTTATCCTTAAACTTTTTATTTCATTATTTTGCTTTTCAGTTCAAGAATTTCTACTTGGTTCTTTTTTAGAATTTCCTTTTCTCTGCTGTCATTTCCTATTTGTTTGCTCATTCAGATCATATTTTTCTATAATTCTTTGAACATCTTTTCCATTAATATTTTGGACATATTTATAATAGCTGCTTAGAGTCTTTGCCTGCCAGTTCCAACATCTGGGCCATCTCACATTTGATTTCTACTAAATATGGATTGCATTTTCCTGTTTCATTGTATCTAGAGATTTTTGTTTAAAATCACTGGACATTGTGGATAATTTGTTAGAGAGACTCTGGAGCTTGTTACCTTCCTCTCTAGAGAGTATTTTTTATTTTATTTTAACAGGCAGTTAAATTATTGCTTGATTATCTTGAACTTGTGTAGGCATGGTTTTTGAAAGCTAGGATGTTTCCCGAGCCCCAGTTACTTGGTGATAGTCAACCTCCAAGCCCTATCTCCCCTGCAGATTTTGTTTTGGGCTGGGTTTCAGGATATTAATGCAATTTTAATTATATTAATAGATTAGTTCTAACTCTAGGGTATGCTAAAATCTCTTCACCCTGGCAGTGTTGGAACTCTACCTCCCCCAGTCCCTAGGCACACTGTTCTCCCCCCAGCACTGCTGGACCTCTGATATCTCTGTGTTCCACTCTCAACCCTGTAGCAGCTTGGTGGCCTGCCTATATACAGTCCAGCTTTCACCCCCTTATTCACTGAGGATTCTCACAGGTATTCCTGCCCTTTCTTTGCACAATTTCTTCCTGTCCAATTCCTTACTGACAGATATTAGCCCTTTCAGCTGCCTCAAATTCTGCTCTCTGCCTCCTCAGCTCGGCAGGACCACCATAATTTTCTTGGGATTCAGCTTTCTGTGTCATGGTTGGAAAATTCTTCCCAAAGAGAGGACTGCATGATCACAGGCTCATTTCATGAGTTTCTCTTCTGTCAGGGATCACAGTGTTGCACTGCCTGTTGTCCACTGCCTAAAAACAGTTGTCTCACGTATTTTATAGCTGTTTATGGTGGGAGGACTAGTCCTGTTCCAGTTACTCCATCATGGTCAGAAACAGAAGGTGGACTTTTTAATTACAAAAGTCTTTACTATTTAATTACAAAATTAATTCAGCCCTCTGCAATAATTTTAAAATAATATAGATCGGTAGAAAATAAGAGTACACATCTTTGGCTTCCAAAGATGATTTTTGTGAACAGTTTGGTAACCATTCTTGCAGACGTACATACACAGAGCATTGATTTTTCTAACAAAATTAAAATGCATGCTATATATACATTACTTTTTTTTTTGCTTGCTATACCTTGGAACTGTTTCTAAATCAGTACATATAAATCTACACCATTCTTTTTCAAGTTACATCATATTCCATTGGATAAATGTAATTTATCCATCTGTCTTTTAGGTGATATTTAGTTATGTCCAGTTTTTGTTATTACAAACAGTGCTGAAATAAACTTCCTTGTTCCTATAAGTACTTAAATCTTTGTATACTTACACGACTATTTCTGTAGAATAGATTCCTACAAGTGGAATTGCTTTGTCAAAAGATATACATGTTTACTATTTGGACAAATACAGCTAAATTGCCCTCCAAAATGATCATACCAATTACACTCTCATTAATAGTATATAAGTGTCTGGTTCTTTATACTCTCACTGATCCTGTGTATTATTATCAATATTTTCAATTTCTGCTAATTTTCTGGGTTAAAAAAAATACCTCATTTTAACTTGCATTTGTTTGCTAGCAGAATAAAGGCTCTTTCTGTATATTTATTGTCTATTTCTTCTCTGACTTGCATATTTATGGTCTTGCCATTTTTATATTGTTATTATTTTTACTGCTATGTAGGCATTATTTATATACTGTAGATATATTTTATTTTCTATGTTGCAGATATTTTTCTCCTGGTTTGTAGCTTGTTTTATAGTCTTGCTTATACTTTTTGCAATGCACACCTTCAAATTTTTGTGGACTCAAATCTGTCTTTTCCTATATGACATTTAGGTTTTCTTGTCATGCTTTCCTCATCTTTGTACACACCTATTGTTCTTGCTGATTGTTTAACTTGATTTCCCTAAAAAAAAAAAAGGTTTGTAATTAACAAGATACACTGTGATTTACCCAGGCTTCCACTGGAATTTTGGCTGTAAAGTAGGACTGCCACTTTTAAGTACTCCAAATATTCCAAAATTGCAATCATTTGGAACAAAGGCTTTTGAAAGTTTGATGTTTTTGTGGACAATTTTCTGTGATATCATTATTGTCAGTGGCAGGAAAAACTAATCTTTAGCTGCGTAAGAGTAAATCCAAATGTTTCTTGACTACTAGTAAACTCAGAAATAACCAGATGAAATAATGGAAAACCTCATTTGTAGTGAATGCTTATCTAGCAATAGATTTTTTTTCTTCTTCATGCACACAGCCCCCTCTAAAGTGAAGAGAAAAATGAGAAACTGTTCTTAATTCTAGAGTACAGTGGAAAACGTGGTTTGCATATGTGCAGCAAAAAGCTTTGGAAGGTTGGAATTGCACGATGAGTTTAGGTTGAGCAATTGCTTAACAAGGCATACTCGTTGGAATGGGGGGGGGTCCTTTGCTCTTGTGCAATTAGGGAACTCCAGAGCTGCCTGAATAGGGGATTTCCTTTTATTTCTTAACATGCCATTTTAATAATCCAATTTTTCCCTTCTTTTTAATATTCGTTCTTTTTTTTTTTATTCCCTTGAGTTCTTATTTGTGGTTTTCTTTTTTTCCCTTTTTTTTCCTTTTTTTTTTTTTAAGGGAAGAGATTAATTAAGCAGACAGTCACATGTCCGCACCTCTGTGATTGTGATTAGATGTGAACCTGGGCCAGGTTCTACAAAGGATGGCTGTTGATGTTTTAAGGATTTCTAGTTCAGCTTCTTTTCATAATTGCAATACTCAGCTGGTTCTGAGTGTTTGAAATATGGGTTACTGATCAGCCAGCATTCCCTGATTTTTTAGTACAGTACTAGAATTTTGCAGACTTTATAATGAGTTTTCTGAGGTTTTTGCCTGTTTTGCTTTTAATGGCGACTGACACCTCCTGATGAAGATCAGCTGCAGACTTTACTAGAAAGTAAAGCCAAACTTTAAGCTGAAAGCATAGGAGCCAACCAGTTAGAGCCAGAGCTATACGGTACTTGTTTCTTTCTTGGCAGAAGAAAAGTCCTTGTTTTCTCTCTTCTTCCGCTTAGCCTGCTCAGTCACACTCACATTAGATGGTACTTTCTTAGTAAGCATGCTTTTGAGTCTGATTCTCTTCCTTCACCTTTATGCTGGAGGGACTGGAATCTCTTCGCTCTCAACTTTGCTCTGTTCCAGAGGAACAGGAGAGGTAGTTGGGTCAGAGTGCCAAAAAGCAGAAGTTAAGTATGTGGATTTCATAGCCGCTTGTATGAGTGTTTGTGGGGCAGGGAACTTCTAATGGAAAACATTTGTGTTGCATCAAAAACAGAGCGAGGCCTGGTTACAGTCTGTCTGCTCTGTCTGTCAGTCTGTTCCCTACCAGCACTAGTCATTGTTCTCCTGGGAGTCTCAAGCGTATTGTGGTTTCTTCTGCTGTTGCTATCCCCTAATCTTGCCAGAGTTTTTGTGTCACGGGTGGCCCCATTTGCAGTTTGGAGTGAGACAGCAGGGGTGGTGACTAATGGTTTTGAAGGCACTCAAGCCCACATATTGGCTGGGAGACCCTTTCTGGGTTAGCCTGAGGAGAGAGGGAAGGGTCTCCAGCACAGACTGTAGGAGAAGCATGCTTAGACACATACAGACACTTTTTTAGTCCCTACTTTTACTGCTAGCAAAGCACAAAACCGAAGAATGGAGACCAGAGGCAAAGCAAAGGTTTGCTGTTGGGGCTTGCCATTTCTTATGTAAATGCTCCTAAGGGATGCACCTGGGTGCCCAAGCTTGTCTCTGACAGGCTGATGTCAGTCAGGTTGTGTGGCTGGATACCTTTTGAGAAATTCAGAAGAGAAAGTGCTAATTTCCCTGAGGATAATGTCACTCCAAGATATGAGGGACCTGTAACTTGAGCTGTTTCTTTTTTTCCCCTCCAGACCCTCTGAAACTCACATTTGTTCATCATTTTTAAAAAAAGAAAGAAAGAAAACAATAAAAAAGCAGCAGCTCAGAGTTTTCTGGGTCCCCAAGAAGGCACTTCACCAATGTGGTTTTCACATTTTCAGATTTTTGGCTGGTGAATAAGATTGAGCAGAAATGCTCCTTCCCCTGATAACAATACATTCAGATGCAGGATCAGGAGCGTGTGGATTAAAACCAGACGGTGGATGATTAATATTTTTGCTTATAGAGGTAGACATGGCAGCTTCCTCCATTTAAATGAAAAAGCCCTTTCTCTGCATTTGTATGTGTGCATATGCTTACATGCTTGTGCTCTTCGAAGGTGGGAGCTAAGAGTTTCTAGCTTAGTTATATTGGGTTGTCGGAAAAGTCGTGATGCATTTTTGCAACGAAAAACAGAAAAAATACATCATGACTTTTCCGATAATCCAATAGTTTCCAAGTACCATTTCCTTCCTCTCACTTGAAGCACCCAAGAAGTTCTAGGATTAAGCTGTGAGACAGAGGTGTGAAGATAGGCCACTAAAATGAGAATGGGAATCTGTTCTCTTTTTGAAGCTAGTGGTTTTCACAGCTCTCCAGGTAATATTGTAACACACATTTTTATTCACTCGACCTTCTGGCTCCCTCTGGTCCTGTGATCTCATTATAGAAGTCTAATTTTTCTTTCAAAATACTACACCTTTGGAGTGCCCATCCCCATCATTTCATTATTGGATAATATTAAAAGATACTTTATTATTACAGATATACTTTATATTTTTTTACCTCCCTCCCTGACAACATGATAGAGAGTTCGTGGAGAATACTTTTAAGTAGAGATCGGCAGGTGTCTATTATTTTTAAAAATGTTTCTGGGTTTATTTTCATTAGGTTCTGTGCAAATTAATCCATTCAGGCCAAGAGGACTCCCGTTAGCCTAGGCCTCTGATTTTCCCCTGTGATTTTTAAACTTGGGTACACTTTGCCCTTTGTAGAAACAGACTTCTGCCCAAATGAAACAGGAAATGAAAGGGGGAGGAGGAAAACCAGGCCGGGACTTGGTATCTTGTTATCTACGTAAAGGTTGTATTGTCTCTGCAGTAATGAAAAGTTTGGGAGACAAAGTGTATAAAGGTCCTTTTATTCCAGCAGAAATTTGGGTCTGTTTTAATGTTACTTCCAATTTCAGGGAGAAAGTGGGCTCTGTGTCATCCCTGTCTTACTCTAGCTGTCTGCCTTCCAGATACCCACAAGCACAGAATGGAGTGATGCTCCTCCAGTTCACTCCCTTCCCCCAGACTAAGATATGTTTGTTTATTTACGTATATTAAAATCTACTCTTTCTTATATAATTTTGACATTCAGTCATGTAACCATCACCACAGTTAAGATGTAGAGCATTTCTACCACCCAAAAAACTCTCATGCAACCAACCCCTCCACTTAACTCCCAGTCCCTGGTGACCTCTGATCCATTTTCCGTCCCTGTGACTTTTGCCTTTTCCAGAATGTTACATAAATAAAACCATGTAGTAATTAGCCTTTTCAGCCTGGCTTCATTCACATAGCATAATGCATTTGATATTCATCCATATGGTTGTATCAGTAATTCATTCTTTTTTGTTGCAGAGTAGTTAGTACTCCATTGTATGGATATACCACCATTCGTTTATCCATTCACCAGTTGATGAATATTTGGTTGTTGACAGTTTGGGGTGATTGTGGATAGAACTACTACAGACATTGATGTATAGGTTTTTATGTGAACTTAAGTTTTCATTTCTCTTGTGTAAGTGCCTAGGAAGGAATGGGTGGATCATTTGGTTAAGTGTACGTTTCACTTTGTTAGAAACTGCCGGTCTGTTTTCCACAGTGGCTGTACCATTTTGTATTCCCACCAGCAGTGTATGAGAATTTCAGTTCATCCACATCCTTGCCAGCACTTGGTACTGAAGTTTTTGTTTGTTTTTTTAAGTCATCGTAATAGGTATCTCATTGCAGGTTTAATTTGCATTTCTCTAATAGCTAATGAAGTTGAGCATCTTTTCATGTGTTTATTTGCCATTGTATATCTTTAGTGATGTGTCTTCAGATCTTTTGTCTATTTTTGAATTATATTGTTTTGATTTCTCACTGAGTTTTGAGAGGTCTTTATATATTCTGGATGCAAGTCCTTTGTCAAATATATATGTGTTGCAAATATTTTCTCTTAGTCTGTGACATGTCTTTTCACTTCTGAGACTAAGTTTTGACTGATTAAATGCTGAGAGCAAGAGGTTTCAGGCTCTCTTGGTAGAGGAAAGTAAGGAAATTGAGACCTTAGTCAGCAGAAAGATGTGAGGACCACCCCTTTTGAAACTGTTTATTTAAAATAAAAGAGGGAGGAAAGGGGTGGGCCAAGATTGAATTGTGCAGACAGATGTCTGAGGCTTTTTTTAGTTTCTCTCCCCTGTCCCCACCTATGATGTGGGTTCTGGGCTCTTACCTTCAGCTGGTTCTTCAGTTTCTGCCGTCACTCCAAACTCATTGAGGCCTCCCCAGCTCTGCAAACTCCAATGGAATACCCAAGAGGGCAGTCCAGCTTTTTGCCCAGAGTATATTCCAGACTGAAGTTGTTTTTGATAAATAATCATTCCCAAGCCCTAAAGTGATAGCCCCCAAGTTGTCACCCACTTTGAAGATCTTCTTTCATCTCCAGCTGGACTCTTTTCCAAACAAGCATCAGCAGAACCTAGTCAAGGCTCTGCCACACAGGATTCTGCCATGAGAAGCAAATTGGCAGCAACAGGCAGCCCCCTGAGGCAATGGAATTCAATTTTCAGAACATATATTAAATGTGGATGAGATATTTATTTATCATGGGACTCTTTCATGTTGCATGGAATTCTTTCCACAAGGCAGCCCACTTAGGTACAGGGGAGAAAATGTGTCTTGCCTCATTGGACAAAAGTCAAGAAAAGGTAGTATGTGCAATCTTGTCGCTTTTTAATTGCTGACACTTAACGTGTTTTTCTTAAACAGTATTTGCTACTGGCTAGACACTAGCAGAGTTTCTTTTCTTTCAGCACATGACATGGATGACTAGCACTGCATGTGATGGTCAGAGGAGGCCTGCCTTGATCCTAGAGGACTGTGCATTTCTCCAGGATAATGCTCTGGTCAAGGCTCTCTGGCTTCTGACCTCAGCAGGAGTGATGTGTACAGAGAAGAATTTCTGACCCTTTACTAATCTCAGTTATTTGAATGCCATTTTTGTAAACAAAGCATCTTTTAGGCAAGCTTAAAATTTTTCCTTTTCTGCTCATATAGGTACAAAATTCTCACTTTACTAAGGACAAATAAATGCAATTAAAGATAAAGCTGTAGTGTGGAATAATAGTTCAGACTTTAAAAACAAAGGGAGGGGTTAAAAACAAGTTCTGCAATAAATCTGCAAGTGTGGAATCTAAGGGAAATGATCCCATCTGGAAAACTCTACCAGTGGTGCCGTGGCTGGTTTGTGGAGCACTGTGGATCATGGAGTGAAAAAAGACCCTGCAGTCTTGAAAGATGACAGGCTTCTTAATTGATGTCCATTTCAGCTGGTGCTGTGCCAGCTTATGTTGGCTTCAGTCCAGCGTTCCTGTAATTTGGGAGCCAGGTGTGAAGCATTTTTGTTCCATCTTGTTCCCCAGCATCTACAGAAGCCTCACGCATCTCACTTGAGGCAGCAGCACTCTGTAGGAAACAGATGTACAGGTAAAGGTGGAAGGAAGTGTCACAGCTGGGTTATGGATATTTTCTTAAAAATCCTCCCCCACACTCAAGTGAGATCTGGGCCTGAGAGTTGGGAGAAAGAGTGTTTCACAGCCTCACTACGAGGTGGCTACCAAGTACCCTAATTACTCTGATACTCATCTTTGATTTTTAAAAAGATGTCTTATTACATTAGAGTTACAGTTACACGTCATATGGGCAGAGATCTGTGGTGATTCGCTTTCTAACTCTGGGAACAGCAAATGCGAAATAAAGAACATCTCAAGATGGCCATCAGAGTCAGGTCTGATCACTTCCAAAGCATCTAAGAATCAAGAGAGCATAACCTTCTGAGAGACTGGCTATCTCTGACTAAGTAGGGACATAACTGCTCTTTGAGGGGCCTTGATGAACACAGTGGAAGGACACTAACATCATCTGTCTGATGCATTGGTCTTAGGCCCTTGATGCTCAAGAGTATGGATGCAGTTGGCCCAAGAAGACATTCTTCCCAGAATCCAACCTGTATTCGTTTTAGCCCTCAGGCTACACTGAACACTAAAGAACAGGCAGTTCTGCCTTTCAGGATTACAAAACATGAGCAGGATCCTCCCTGTGGGAACATTAAAGTCCTGTGGACATAGAACTTAAATGTTGGAATTGGTGCTTTGCCACTGGCTTACGTTTTGATATAAGGCAAGTTTTAGCCTTCTAGAACTAAGAGTCACCTGTTTCCTGGAGGGCCCAACCTATAAGCAGACAACTGAAGGAATGCTTTGTTATTCCTTCCTTTAATTCAGAATCTCATACAGACAAAGATGAGGATAGTTTTTGGCCTTGAGAATCAGACCATGAAGTCAAGGAGTTAACTTACAAGCATTCCTAGGTTGCTTTTTGCACCAAATGTGCCAGGGTCACAGGGCAGCCATTGGTTCACTAGTAGTTTTAATCTGTTCTTCCTTATGTTATCAATACCAGAAGCTGAAAAATGCCTATACCAGGAAGGGTGGTTTTCCTTTCATTAAAGTCATTCTTTAAAACAGGTTTATTCCACTTTTTAAAATTGTAATTGTTGAAATATGCATCACTTTTTACAATTTTTAAGTGTACAGTTCTGTGGCATTAAATATATTCACATTGTTTTGCAACCATCACCACCTTCCATCTATATAGTACTTTTCATCTTCCCCAGCTGAAACTCTGTACCCATAAAACACGAACTCCCTGTTTTCTCCCTTCACCACAGCCTCTGGCGACCACCATTTTACTTTCTGTCTCTGAATTTGACTACACTATGAACCTCATATAAGTGGAATCATATAATATTTATCGTGTTGTGACTGGCTTATTTTACTTAGTATAACATCGTTTTTTTGTTTGTTTTTTTTAAGATTTTATTGGGGCATTGGGGGAGGGAAACAGCACTGGGGAATCAGGGAAGGGGAGCAGACAAGTTGCTGTCCTTTGGTTCTTCAGTCTAGTTGTGGCGAACGTCGCTTCACTTGCCCATGTTGGTGCCATCATTGCGCTCTTCCCAGGTGAGGCAGTCACTGGACGGCCGCTCACGACAGCTCATGGCAGCTCACAAAGTGCATGCTAGCTGCCGGCCAGTCCCACTGCAGCCTACACCATCGCCGGCAACACATGGCGGCCCAGCTCCAGGTCGAGCTGTTGTTCACCATCTTAGTTGTAGAGAGCGCAGTGTGACTGGCCCTCATGTGGCATCCGAACCGGGGCCCTGCTGCTCAGAGCTGGCATCCCAAGCCAACTGCTAACCAACGCACCACTCTGCCAGCCCTTACTTAGTATAACATCTTAAAGGTTCATCTTGTTGTAGTACATGTCAGAATTTCTTTCCTTTTAAAGTTGAATAATATTCCATTGTGTGTATATATATATATATATATATATATATATATATATATATATATATATATATATATATACACCACATTTTGTTTATCCATTCATCCATGGATGGAGGACACTTGGGTTGCTTCCACCTTTTGGCTATTGTGAATAATGCTGCAATGAACATGGGTGTACAAATATCTGTTCAAGTCCATGCATTCACTTTTGGGGGATATATACACAAAAATGGAATTGCTGGATCGTGTGGTAATTCTGTGTTTACTTTTTTGAGGAATTGCCATACTGCTTTGCACAATAGCTGTACCATTTTACATTCCCACCAGCAATGCACAAGGGCTCTGATTTCTCCATATCTTCACCAACACTTGTTATCTTCTGTTTTTGTTTTTGTTTTTTAAATAGCCATCCTCATGGGTGTAAAGTGATACCTCATTGTGGTTTAGATTGGCATTTTCCTGGTAACTAGTCATTTTGAGCATCTTTTCATGTGCTTATTTATTGTACATTTAAAAAATATAATTCTTACTTTCCTACTTGATTGGCTTTAGGACGCCTAACCATTAACTTTTTTCCTATGAGGCAAAGGAAGGCAGGATGGAATAAAAGAAAGTGTCAGATGTGCTCTGATCCTGCCTCTGCCATAGGCTGCTTGTGCTACCCTGGACAATTCATCAGCCTCTCTGGGCTTCTGTTTCTTTTCAATAAAACTAAGAAAGTTCTAACTGCCCTAGCCAACCAAATGAGCTGTTGTAAAGATAAAAGGAGGTCAGGTCTATGAAACTACTTTGTGAAGATTTTGTAAAAGTTGAGAAATGTGTGTTCATATAATTTGCCGATTTAAAAAATTGGATTATTTGTCTTTATTGTTGAGTTGTAGGAGTTCCTTATATAGTCTGGTGAAAGTCTATTAACAAATATATGATTTGCAGATATTTTCTTCCATTCTGGAGGTTGATAGCTTTTTCATTTTCTTGAATTTTTAATGAAATCCAATTTATCTATGTTTTTTTCTTTTGTTACTTGTACTTCAGTGTTGCAAAGATATTTTTAAACAGTAAAACCTGGGAAAGTATATCACCAGAACACCCTTATAAAAGAAGTTCCTTCTACCTGAAGTACATACTTTAGAAAACTATCCCAGATGCGAGAAGGGATTGTTTGTTTTGATAGTAATTATAAAATTGGATCACATTGATTACAAAAGAATCATGGAGTTGGGGGACCCTTAGAAGACATCACAGTTGGTCTTCTACCTAATTACAAAATACCCTCCCAGTGTCCTCATAGCCTCTGCTTCAGATATTTCCCAGACTTGACTATGTCATGAAACAGTCACTATTAAAAAGTTCTTTCTGAAACTGAACACAAGCTGCCTTTCTGTAATTCCCACTTACGGGTTTTAGAGAGATTCTCTTAGAGTCACAGTCTTTTTTTCCTATACCTGACACATCTTAATATACTTGAAATTCTCCTCAAGTTTACTTTTCTCTAGGCCAGGGGTTGGCAAACGGCGGCTCGCGAGCCGCATGCGGCTCTTTGGGTACATTCCGTCTCAAAAGTTTGCCGACCCCTGGAAGAGCCAATCCTCACAGCAATTTAAAAATTATTCGAGAGCCATAAATATATTTTTACATAATCACCATTATGTGAATAATACCCTTTAAAAACTTTATAAATAAAACTATGATAGTTTTATTTTCATTTTGAATTTTACTTCAGAGCCACATGTACGTACCCTAAGAGCCGCATGTGGCTTGCAAGCCGCAGTTTGCTTACCCCTGGTGGCTCTTCTGTCTCAAAAGTTTGCCGACCCCTGGTCTAGGGTAAACATTCACCAGCACAATTGAATAGGTTCTTGACCAGCACTATCAAATAGAATTTTCTTTGTTAGATGAAAAATTTCCATTTTTATACCATCTTATATGGTAGCCACTAACCGCATGTGACCGTTGAGTACTTGAAATGCGGCTAGTGTAACTGGGAAACAGAAATTTTAATTTAATTTCAATTAAATTGAAATATCCACCTATGGCTAGTGGCTACTATATTAGACACTCCAATTCTAGATCATTCTCCTGGCTAGATTCCTCTATACCACTGGTTCTTACATTGTGGTACTGGGACCAGCAGTATGAGATTCACCTGGAAACATATTAGATATGTAATGTTTTAGGCCCTACTCCACACCTATGAGTGTGGAGCCCAACAGTCTCCAGTCTCTTTTTTTTTCTTAAGATTTTTATTGGGGAACAGCGTTGGGGAATCGGGGGAAGGGGAACAGACAATTTGCTGTCCTTATATTCTTCAGTCTAATTGTGGAGGACATCCCTTCACTGGCCCATGTTGGTATCATCATTGTGTTCTTCTCGGGTGAGGCAGTCGCTCGCCGGCTGTTGGAATGCAGCTCATGGCCGCTCACGCTGGCTGCCGGCCACACACGGTAGCTTACGGCAGCCCACTGCAACAGGGGCTGCAGCCTACGCCGTCAGACTCACAGCAGCCCAGCTCCAGGTCGAGCTGTTGTTCACCATCTTAACTGTAGAGGGCAGCGTTACTGGCCCTCAACGTGGGATCCGAACCGGGACCCTGATGCTCAGAGCTCTCGATCCCAAGCCAACTCTTAACCAATGAGCCACTCAGCCAGCCCCCCAGCAATCTCTTTTAACAAGCTCTTCTAGTGATTCCAGTGCACTAGCACTTGAACGCCAGTTCTAGTCCTTCAAGTTTCTGTTAAAAGTAGTGCTCAGACATGCCAAAAAATGAAACTGGACCACCTCCTTACGCCATATACAAGAACAAATTCAAAATGGATTAAAGACTTAAATGTAAGACCTGAAACCATAAAACGCCTAGAAGAAAATATAGGGTCTAAATTTGCAGACATTACCTTGAGCAATATTTTTCCTGCTACATCCCCACAGGCAAGGGAAGTAAAAGAAAAAAAATGAACATATGGGATTACATCAAACTTAAAAGTTTTTTCACAACAAAGAAAACCATCAACAAAAGAAAAAGGAAGCCTACTGAATGGGAGAAGATATTTGTCAACGAGATATCTGATAAGGGGTTAATATCCAAAATTTATAAAACACTCATGCAACTCAACACCAAAAAAACAACCCAATTAAAAAATGGGCAGAGGATATGAAGCGACATTTCTCTAAAGAGGACATACAGATAGCCAACAGGCATATGAAAAAATGTTCAACCTCACTAATCATTAGGGAAATGCAAATAAAAACCACCATGAGATACCACCTTACCCTGGTCAGAATGGCTATCATGAATAAATCAACAAACAACAAAAGCTGGCGAAATTGTGGGGAAAAGGGAACTCTGGTGCAGTGTTGGTGGGACTGCAGACTGG
>NW_017731491.1:2644036-2646001 GCF_001890085.2 Hipposideros armiger | reverse complement strand
GACCTAGAGAACATTATGCTAAGTGAAATAAGTCAGTCAGAGAAAGACAAATACCATATGATCTCACTTATATGTGGAATCTAAAAAACTGCATAAATGAGAAATGTAAACAGAAATAGTCTCAGAGACACAGAGGAAAAACCGAGGGTTGCTAGTTGGGAGGGGGTGGGGATGAAGGAGAAGGGGAAGGGACGAGAATACAAATTGGTAACTACAATATGGCCTCAGGGATAGAAAAGACAGTCTGGGGAATATAATCAATAATGTAAATATTTTTTAGGGGCCCAGATGAACTCATGTCTTGTTAGGGAGACCACTTCATAGACGGTGTAGAGGCCTGACCACCGCACTGTATTTCTGAAGCTGATGTTGAATAATATTGAATGTCATCTATTATTATATATACATATAGTCACGGGATGTGAAGTAGAGTGTGGGAATGGAGTCAGTGGAATTGTAATAGATGTATGATCGGGGGTGGGAGGGCAGTAGATGGGAGAGGGGGGATTGTTTCTTTTGAGGGGTGAAAAGGATAACTATTGCATTGTTCTGTACACCTGAAACTAATAATAAAAAAAAATAAAATAAAAGCACTGCTCAGACATGGTCTGACGTACATGGATTTCATCTGAAGAAAGTTTGAATGGCTTTTAAAAACAGTTTGAATACTGCTACCTAGGTAGCACATTGACTGTATTTTATAAAATAAATAAAATGTAGTTTTGAAGATTTTATTTTTTTAAATAAAGTGCCAGCCACAGTTGAAAATAAAAAGTTAATGAGAACTTTCCTCTAAATCTCACATACAGTCTTTTATATAGTGCTGGAATTAGAACCCTGGGCTTTTGATTCTCATCCTGATATGCTTTCCACCCATCAGGCTGCTTCATGAAATAGGCCCCACTGTTTGTTTGATTTGGTGTCTCAGAGACACCAAAATCTGACATGTATTCCTTGGCATTTATTTCACCCTACACCCTTTGAGGGGCATTTCTGCCTACTCTTATACTACTTCCCCATTGTTAGGGTGCCTCTGTAGGTGCCATGGGGTCATCTCCCCTTTTTAGGGTTTAACAGGCTTCACCTATATAGTTAGTTATCTTACTTTAATATGATTTTTGTCCTCTTAGGCTTGAAACCTTGGAGAGGAGCTGGCTTGTTCTGTTGCTGGCCTTGAGCCAGATGTCATAACTTCAGGCAGTGCCACGCTACATATCTCCAGCAGCTTGAAATGGAGAATGGAGTTAGAGATAAGATCAGCAGCTTTAGGTGATGGCATTGTTTCAAATAAACCATGCATGACCCAAAGCTTCCACTTCAAATGGGGAATGAAATTGCTTCATCCTTTGACAGCTTGCTCCATGAAAGAAATTTATCTTCACTTAATTGCTTTAGATCCCAAGAGGCTACATACAGTAATTTCTAGGAGATAATTATATCAGATTTTTTAAATATGTGACAGTGAACGTGAATGTGCAACTACAGTGGACAGAGAGGGAGACCAGTGAGGGACCAAAGGTCCTGCTGAACTTGCTGGTGAGTTTCCGTTCTCATTGTCAGGGTCCCCTTGGGTCCTAGACCACGTACTTGCTGAACCTGCTGATTGAGATACAGAGACCATGGTATAGCCAGCCCTGTGTTGCTAGGGTTAAACCATCTTGTCTGCGAATGTAGCTGGGTAGCATTCTGCTCAAACTCCTCCCGAAGCTGGGAGGGGTCAGGTTGGCTGGCTGACTTCCTGCTGCATGTCTTCATCTAGTCCGGCTGGGCACAGTCTGTCTACACTGTGGGCCAGAGCCACTGGGGGTTCCGGTCAGTGGCAGCTGAAAACCAGCAAACTTGTTGATTTTAAAACATGACTATTTAGATTTTTGGGGATAAACTTCCTGTAGTTTGGGACAGGCTCTTTAATCTAGGCATGTTTGAATTTCCAGGCCTCCCTTCCCTGGCCTTTATTTATAATTT
>NW_017731491.1:2632102-2643706 GCF_001890085.2 Hipposideros armiger | reverse complement strand
CCACTCGTGTAGCTCACGGCAGCCCACTGCAGTCCTGCTGCAGCCTACGCCTTCGCCAGCGACTCACAGCAGCCCAGCTCCAGGTCAAGCTGTTGTTCATCATCTTAGCTGTAGAGGGCGAGCGTCACTGGCCCTCAATGTGGGATCTGAACCGCAGCCCTGCTGCTCAGAGCTGGTGCTCCCAAACGAGCTCTTAACCAGCTGAGCCACTCGGTCAGCCCCCTGGCCTTTATATTTGAGAGAGTCTAAAGCTTCTACTCTGTCATTTTTCACTAATCCCAGCCACTACCTGCCTTTACCCCACATTTTTTCTCTCATTTCTGAAATTCCAGCGTTTTTATTTCCCAACTAAATAACTCAGTTTCCATGTTGAGATATAACAACCTCTAAAAAGACCAGAGGTGTCTTCTGAGTGTGAATACAGTTCTTCTGAGTCACCTCTCACCCCTTTCTGCCTGCATCTGCCTTTAAGACTACACACTGAACATTAATTAGATTGTGTGCTCCTTGAAACTACTCTCTTACAGACATCCCCAAGTGTCTAGTGTGGTGTTGCTTGCTGATTTCATGAGGGCTTGATAAACACTTCCGTATGTGAGCAAGAGCCAGTGGGACATACATGGATGACATGGTTTATAGGCACTCCTGCCCTAAAGACGAGGGAGATCTGACTTGGAGGGCTAGGGGACTTTTGGATTCTATACTAAGATCAGTGAATACCTCAGCCAACATAGGAGGAAGGGGGCTGCCGAAATCAAAGTGGTCCAACTCAAGCAAGAATCTGCAGAGCCAGAGATTCCCATTTCCCATCGAGTTCTGTCCAGGCCAGTCCCATGGAGCCTTCTGCTCACAGGGATCATTTTCCAGGAGTCTTTTGTCCCTCGTTCTCAGTTAATCAAGGGCAGCCATCCTCATCAGATCAGTCAGAGGGAGAGCTTTGCCTGTTCTTATAAACTCCTCCCCAAGAAACCTGACAGCTATAATGAGTAAGCCAATTTGCATTTGAAAAAGGTCATATTGGTATGCCCCTAAGGGAAATCTGCAGCAAGTACTGTCAGATCATTTCTTGGATTCACATCAAGGAGTTTTTGAAGAAATTATACTTTTGCTCACATCTAAAACATGAGCACCTGAGTATCAGCTTGGAGGGGTCATCCAGGTCAGGGTGTTTGTTCTAGTGTGTGTCTTTGGAGCTAGAAAAACATTTGTCTGTATTGCCAGCACCTCTGGTACCCTCTTCTTCTGGAGCTTGTTCTCTGTCCTGCCTATCAGCCTGATAGAAGACACCTAAGAGAAGACACTTCCATCCTGAGCTGAAGTCACTTACGTAAGTTAAAGTGTCTAGGGTTGTCCAGGCAGGAGAAGCTGGCCAGTAAAGTGATAATCAGTTGTCTTTCATGAGATTGGGTTAACATTGTTGAGAAGTATCAGTCCTTCATTAGGGGTTAAATCACCTGCAGTATTATTTTAACCAACCTCCCGTCCCCATCATAAAGATAATAATTCTTCAAATTGACAGATTGTTTATTTTGACAGCTTTACTTACTATACCAAGCTTTCCATGGTCAGTAACTTTGCTTCAGGCCATTTCTGTTTTATTTAATTAAAAGAGCATACTAGACTTACATTGGATACATAAGGACTTATCAAGAAGAATAATTAAACTTCTGATATCTTTAGACCAAAAAGCCAAAAAAGTGTTTGGCCTTTTCAGTGAATTAATCATCGTTGGTGCATTTTTTTGGTGGATTCCATGAATCCAATTATTCTGGTGTGTTCAGTAAAACTTTGCCCTAAGAATGTCGCACTCAGGACCGTGTGCGTGTGTGCTGAACAAATATGTCTATTCCTCTTGAAAGACAATAATAAGCCCAAATCCCAAAAAGCGAAATGGGGACTCCCCAAGGATTTAGGGCCATATCAGGGGTTGGCTAAGAGAAAGCATTTTAGCATACGTATTAACAATAAATGGGATATATCAAATAGGATGAGGAAAGACATACAATTTACTTCTCTTTCCTAGAGCTTATGCTATAGGCCAATAACAGTAGCAACTTGCCATGTGTGTCTATTTAAATTAAAATTAAATATAAATTCAGTTCTTCAGTTACACTAGCCATATTTCAAGTAATTAATAGCCATATGTGACTAATGGCTACTATATTGTCAAGAGTAGATACAAAAGACTTCCCTCATGCTGGAAGTTCCATTGGACAGCTCTGCTTGTGGTAAAGTCAAGAAGTATGACTTGATTTTTAAGGTTGGGGATAATGAGAGGAAGGATGTAGAGAGGGAGACACTGGGATTTGAATGGCAAAAGTCATCTAAGAATGAGTCAGCATCAGAGATAGTGGACTCCAAAAAGTGGAAAAGTAGGAGATGCTTATTGAGATAATTTAGTAATGTCTTTAAGCAGGATTCAAGATACAGGGTATTTATTATCTTGCCTAAGTGATCAATTTTTATAATATCTGTAAGAAATTTTCCCACTCTTATAAGCACAGTGCCTTTTTCTATGCTTTTTTCCTAACCCTTTTTTTAGTCTTTATCTTTGTGCCCCCCATCATTAGCACCTGCTTTTCCAGAGTCTCACGTTTTCATTGATAAAAATTGTATTAATATTGATAAAAATTATATCAACATTCTACAGTGCTGTTGCAAATTTATTTCACATGATTCCCACAATTCTATGAGGGATCCGTATTTTTCAGGTGAGAAAACGAAGATTTAGAAAGACGAATTTGTCTGAGATCATATGATAATAATAGGCTAGAACCCATATATATCATTAAGTATTAAGTTTGGGTGAATATGAACCCCAACTGCAGAGGCCTAAACACAGAAGGTTTTATTCTTTAACATCGGAGTCCAGAAATAGGCAGTCCAAGGCTGTGTGAGGACTCCACCAAGTTAGTTAGCAGGCACTCAGGCCTCTTTTATCTCTCTACTTACACATTCTAGGATGTGGCCCCATCCCAGGATGGCTGCTAGAGCATCAGCAGGGAGCATAATGGAAGAAGAGAACAGAAAAGGTCCCCCTTGCACTTTTAAAAAGATTTCTTTGAAGTTTTACATAAAATTTCTTGGATTTCAGCCACATGGCTATTCTAGCTGCAGAAAAGGCTAGAAATATAGTCTAGTCAGACAGAAATGTACCCAGCTAAAAATAAAAGTTCTTTTACCAAAAAGGAGGAGACTGGGTATTGAGAGGTAACAGTCAGTCTCTGCCTAAACAGGTGGTTTGATTTTTGGTCTGGTGCTTTCCCACTGTTTCATGTTGTCTTTGTTTCATTAGCTAATGATTTAGTCATGCAAGCCCCCAGGGCTAGTGGTTTTTCCAAAGAATTAAACATAAGTTCTCTCTCTCCCCGATGAATAATTACAATTGGTAAAGCTACCATTTATTGAGGACTTGCTGTATCCTAGGTATTATTCTTCGAGCTTTACATATGTTAAAACATTTAATCCTTACAACAACCCTATGCGGTAGGTACCATTATTAACCTAACCTCCCTTTTGTATTTAAGGAAACTGAGATACAGAACCGTTAAGTGACTTGCCCAGTTTACACGGATAGGAAATAGAGTCAGAGTTCAAGCCCAGGAGGCCCTGCCCCAGATCCCATCCTCTGCACCACTGCTACTCTACTCAGACTTGTGGGGAAGTGCTGTAATTGCCTAAATGTTGATCAAGGCTGTTGCCATGGCCCAGGGGAAGAGCTTTTCCAGACATCTCCTTAAGGGCATGCCATTCTCCTCAGGATTATTCAAAAGCTGTGTTAAAAGCAATACATTTGATGTGTCTTCCTGTTTTTTCATCCCCTGTGCTCTTTTTTTCTTCTGTCCTTCTCCCAAACCTGAGGTGCTGGGCATAAAGATCTCCCAATCTATAGTTTATCTTTCAAATTTATTTATATATAGTATTTTCATTTGTATAAAAATTCTTTTTCTGATAGATTTG
The DNA here is from genome assembly GCF_001890085.2 of Hipposideros armiger. Classification (NCBI taxonomy): domain Eukaryota; kingdom Metazoa; phylum Chordata; class Mammalia; order Chiroptera; family Hipposideridae; genus Hipposideros; species Hipposideros armiger. The sequence goes on along the minus strand of NW_017731491.1, from coordinate 2,639,746 downwards.
TCATGTTTCCTTTATGCTTTATATTTTATTTAAGAAATGACATGCTTTAGGGTTTTAGGAAGTTAATATCCCAGAACTCGTGTTGGAACTTGAATGAGAAGATTATGCTAGGTAATTGATTAAGTGTAGTTAGAGAATCCAGAGGTTCAAAGTTTCTATATCTTGTTAATAGAATTGTTTCCAAATGTAATTTTTATTTTCCCTTCACTTCCACTCCCCCTGCTCCAGTGTCCTAGCTCTAACAGTAATTGCTAAGTGCACTACCCTTATTATATCTTTCATTCCATGTCTCTTTTCCATGGACAACTCACAGAGACTGGTGCTTGAACTTGCAGGCAGCGTGTCACCAGAGCTTCTCTGCACAGATTAGACATCACCCCTTAATTTACTCTGCTAGACTTGACTTCTGTCATTCATTTAACTTTAGATATTTGTTGAGCATTTACTATTTGCAGCGCTAGGAATTCTGCGGTGAGGCAGGCACAGCCTCTTACCTCATGGACCTTATGTTCTAGTTAAATAAAGGGAGACAGGCAGTAAACAAGGAAAGAAATAAGCAAAATAAATTCAACTTGTGTTAAATAGCATGAAGGGAAATAAAGTGGGCCATTTGATAAGAGACTGACTGTGGGAGTTGATTTAGTCACATAACTTTGTTCCAGTACCTACTTCTTTGAGCTACAATTTTACCACCATTGAAGTGGAAGCCCTGACAGTGAATGGATGGTCATAAATGGAGGCTGAACTCCACCCTGTGCAAATGAGAACTGCCTGGGTAACTGATCCTAATCTCTTCCCAGTTGCTTGGGGGTTTTTGTTGTTTTGTTTTGTTAAGAAATGGTGCTTACATAAAGAAAAATAGAATAGTTAACAAACACATGCGTACATTCCACCCAACTTTAAAAGAAATAATACATTCTAGATACAGCTGAAATCCCTCTGTATTCCTGTTGGATCCCATTTCTCTTTCTCCTTCCCTCAAGGCAGTCACCATCCTGAATTCAGTATATCTATGTATCTTTTAAACATATATACCCACAAACTACATAGTATTATTTTGCATGTTTAGATTATACACGTGGCATCTCCTTTTCTTACTCAACATTACAGTTTTTAGATTTATCCATGTTGATCCGTATAGGTTTTTTTTTAATTTTAATTGATGTATAATAGTACATTACATGAATATACCCCAATTTTAGTGATCTCTTATAGATGCACAAATTTTTACCACTATCAACAATGCTACAGTCTCTTTATACTAACGTGTGAGTTTCTCTAAGCTATCTAGAAGCAGAATTGCTGCATTGTAAGGTATACTCACCATCAGTCTTACTAGCTATTGTCAAATTGCTTTCCAAGGTGATCATACCAGTTTGCATTACCTATAAAAATATATGAGTTACAACTACCACATTCTCACCAACACTAGGCATTTCCAAACTTTTGATTTTTGTCAATTTAATGGGATTTAAATCATATCTTGTTTTATTTTTTAAGCATTTCTTCATATGTTTGTCATTTGAGTTTCCTCTTCTTTGAATTCCATGTTCATATTCTCTGTGCATTTTCTCTCCTTATTTCTTCTGATTGGTTCTTACTGATTTCTAGGTCTCGATATGAATCCTTTGTCAGCTGTGTACATTGTAAATCTCCCAATCTATAGTTTATCTTTTTAATTTATTTATATGTAGTGGTTTCATTTGTATAAAAAATTTTTTCTGATAAATTTATCATCTCTTTCCTTTATGCTTTATATTTTATTTAAGAAATTCTTCCTGGATGTGCATATAGTATTGGCCATGTATTGCCAATTGTTGAAGCTGGGTCATGATAACCAGATTTATTTATTATTACTAGTCTCTACTTTTGTATATGTTTGAAATTTTCCATAATAAAATACAATGTTTAATTAAAACAAGTCCACTGGAATGTATTTGGTAGCAAATGTGCTAATTTATTGTACAGAAAAATCAATTGCCCTAATAAGCCAAAGCTCTTAATTTGGTGGGTAAAAGGGTTATTTTTATCTCCAAATAAGATTGTGTCATTTGATCTTTTTTTAACCACTTTATTGTCAGGTTAAAATGTACCAAGAAGACACTGTCACCCCCAATAAATTTAATTTTAGAAAACCACACACACAAAAATGTACCAAGAAGAATTGTAATTCTACCTGAAAAAAAAAAAAAAGAAAGAAAGCCTATCTGCCTGGAGGGCTCAAGGAACATATACATAATTACCTTTTTTTTTCTTCTAAAAGTTTTATTTTACTTTATACATTTATGTCTTCGATCTGTCTGGAATTTGTTTTTGTAAATCAAAATCCTTATATGTGGGTCAGTGTCTTTGTTCTCTATTCTGTTCCACTGATCCAGTGGGCCAGCCAGTACCACCATTCTGGTTTGTAAGTCTTTAAAACCAGTAGGTTAAGTCTCCCCACCTTCTTATTATTGTTTTGCGGAAATGTGTTGACTCTTCCTAGTCCTTCTTCCAGATGAGTTCAACTTTTCAAGTTCCACCAAAAACTCTGTGGGGATTTTGTTTATAATTGTACAAACAATTCAAAGATTAATTTGGGGAGAATTGCCATATTTGCGATAATTGAGTCTTCCCGTCCATGAACATGATATACTGGTCTTCTTTTATGTTCTTTGAAGATGTTTTGTAATCTCTTCTGTAAAACTCTTGCACAGCTCTTATTGCTGATTTGAATACTGTGTTTTCTAGTTAACTGTTAATGGTATAAATATGAGTACTATTTTTTCTGTTGCTCTTCTGTCTGCCAACCCTACTATGATTTGTTCTAATACTGGCGATAATAAGAGCAAGTCTTACTTTGTTTCTGACTTTAATAGTAATACTTCCAAAGTTGTATCATTAGATCTGTTTGCTGTAGATTTTTGATAAATATCATTTTTCAGATTAAGGATGGTCCCTTCTGTCCCTGGTTTGCTGAATTATTTTTAATCATAAATAAATGAGGGTTAATTTTATTAAATATTTTTTCTGCATATGTTAATGATCATGTGGTCTTTCTGGTCTTTCTTTTTTGACCTGTTAATACGGAGATATACATTCATAAATTTCTAATGTAGAACTATCATTTCCTTCCTAAAATAGCTCAATGTGCTCTTGTCCTTACTCTCCTACCCCCAGAATGAACATATACGTGTTCTTTGACCATTCTTCTTTCATGGGAGATACACCTGGGTTTTCATTTATTTTCTTCAATGTTTTTTTCTGCTGCCTGTATGCCACTTACTCTTTCTGTACATAATATTTGCACACCTATGCGTTTCATGCCATTAATTGTGGTGGGAAATGCAGAAGGAGAAACCTGGGATCAGATCTGAGTATGTTGCACGAAAACACAACTGTGGGGAATAAATTTTTAAAGTATAAGAAAATACATTATATCTTATGTAATAAATAAAATGTTAGGAGATAACATGACAACTGAGATATAGAGTACTAATCTGGTGGCTGTGTTTAGGAGGGGAGAAACAGTAAAAACAAGAGCCAGTTGGAGAGCAGTATAATAGCTTAGGTTGTGGTGATGAGAATCTAGCCCTGACTGGCAGCAACAGTAACAAAAAGGAAAGGACGGATTACAGTATGACTTCGTATTTCTTGAAATATAAATAGGATAAAGGAGGGAAGAATTGAATACCTTTACGCATTTTTGAGGCTAAATAACTAGAAAATTTGAGCTGTTGATTAAAATGGGAAAGTTGGAAACGGAAGCCTTGGGAATACATGTTTGAGGTTGGAAACATGAAGATTTCCCCATGTTTTCTTCTAATATGTTATAAGGTAAAGGTCCAACTTCATTTTTTTACCCGGGGAATATCCAGCTTTACCAAAACTATTTGTTGAAGATTGTCCTTTCCCTATTAAATGGTCTTGGGACCCTTGTTGAAAATTGAAAATATATGTAAAAGTTTATTTCCGGGCGCTCTGTTCTGTTCTAATCTGTATATCCTTACACTGATGCCACACTGGTTTTGGTTTTTGTTTTTAGATTTTTTTATTGGGGAATTGAGGGAGGGGAACAGACAAGTTGCTGTCCTTTTGTTCTTCATTCTAGTTGTGGATGACGTCGCTTCACTGGCCCATGTTGGTATCATCATTGTGCTCTTCCTGGGCGAGGCAGATCAGTCGCCGGCTTCTGGACGGCCGCTCACAGCGGCTCTTGGCAGCTCACACTGGCTGCCAGCCACTCACGGTAGCTTACGGGAGCCCACTGCAGCTCCATTGCAGCCTGCACTGTCGCCGGCGACTCACAGCAGCCTAGCTCCAGGTTGAGCTGTTGTTCACCATCATAGCTGTAGAAGGCGCTGCATTACTGGCACTAATGTGGGATCCGAACTGGGGCTCTGCTGCTCAGAGCTGGAGTCCCAAGCAACTCTATTTTTTTTAAAGATTTTTATTGGGGAATTGGGGGATGGGAACAGACAAGTTGCTGTCCTTTTGTTCTTCAGTCTAGTTGTGGAGGACGTTGCTTCACTGGCCCAAGTTGGCACCATCATTACGACTCTTCCCAGACGAGGCAGATCAGTCGCTGGCTTCTGGACCGCCGCTCACGGTGGCTGCTGGCCGCTCACGGTAGCCTATGGCAACCCACTGCAGCAGGGGCTGCAGCCTACGCCTTGGACTCACGGCAGCCCAGCTCTAGGTTGAGCTGTTGGTCACCATCTTAGCTGTAGAGGGCAGTGTCACTGGCCCTCCTATGTGGGATCCAAACCGGGGCCCTCTGGCGTCCCGAGCCAGCTCTTAACCAACACGCCACTTGGCCAGGCCCCAAGCCAACTCTTAACCAATATGCCACTCGGCCGGCCTGATGCCACACTGTTTTGATTACTGTAGCTTTGTATTAAGTTTTAAAATTGGGAAACGGGAGTCCTCCAACTTTTGTTCTTCTTTTTTAAGATTGTCTTGCTGTTTGGGGTTCCATGAGATTTCATATGAATTGTAGGGTCTGTTTTTCTGTTTCTGCAAAAAGCACCATTGGAATTTTTGTTTGTTTGTTTGTTTTTTTGTTTTTTTGTTTTTATTAGCTGAGCCATCCTGCTACCTGTTGGCAGCTCAGCGGCTGCTCAGCTCGGGCTGGACTCGAACCGTTGTTGCTCAGAGCTCAAACTCTTGAGCGAGCTCTTAACCAACTGAGCCACTCGGCCGGCCCCCACCATTGGAATTTTGATGAGGATTACATTGAATCTGTAGATCACTGGGTAGTATTGTCATCTTAACAATATTAAGTTTTTCAATCCATGAACATGGGATGTCTTTGTTTTTATTGGAACTGAATTTTTAATTATATTTAATTTTAGGTAATTTAAGTTTAAATAGTCACGTGTCACTAATGGCTTCCATATTGGACAGCATAGCCCTAGAGAATCCTCCTCAGATTTGCTTTCCTTTCTAAACATTGGACTGTGGTAACATCTGCAGAGGCCTGAATCGTCATTGGTCTCGGGATGACAGCACCATATGAAAAGTATGATTAGAGAGGGCTGCATACAGGAGGGTTTAAGTCCCTCCAGGTGATACCTCACTCTTTTCTCCTCTCTCTCTCTCTTCCTCCTCTCCCCCTCCCTTTCTCTTTCTCTCTTTCTCTCTCTGTCTCCCCTCCATCACCCCCAGAAATGAGATGCTAGTTATGCAACTCCAGACCCTGTTTCCTTTTGGAAGTGGCTGGCTTCCTTCAGAACCAAAGAGAACCTATTGCTTTCAAAAAATTAACGAAGGACAGACTGCCTCTGGCTAAAATGGATCTCCTTTTGCATTTTCTAGGTGCTTTTTTTTTTTTTTTTTAAGAATTTAATACCTTGATTTTTTTTTTTTTAAGATTTTATTGGGAAGTTGGGATGGGGAACAGCGTTGGGGACTTGGGGAGGGGGAACAGACAAGTTGCTGTCCTTTTGTTCTTCAGTCTACTTGTGGAGGATGTCACTTCACTGGCCCATGCTGGTATTGTGATCATTGCCCTCTTCCCGGGTGAGGCAGATCAGTCCCGGCCATTAGGCTGCCGGCCACTCACGGTAGCATATGGCCGCCCATTGCAGCAGGGGCTGCAACCTATGCTGTTGCCGGCGACTCACTCACGGCAGCCCAGCTCCAGGTCGAGCTGTTGTTCACCATCTTAGCTGTAGATGGCGCAGCATCACTGGCCCTCATGTGGGATCCGAACCAGGGCCTGGTGCTCAGAGCTGGCGCTCCCAAGCGAGCTCTTAACCAACGCACCACTCGGACGGCCCAACGTTTTTCAGTTTGTATATAAGCAGAGACCATGGTGCTCAAAATGGGGCAAGTGTTTTAAAAGAAATTTCCTCTCTAAAAGAAGATGGTGATTATTTTAAAGCACTTATACTTTGTTCATCACTCTGATGCTGCTCTCATGGAAATAACAGCAAAAAGTGCCCGTAGGTGCCAAGAATTGTTGTACTCCTAATTCCATTTACCTGAGAGTCAAAAATCTAAGAGATCCCTGCACAGCAGACGCAAAAAATAAAGGAAGAACATTATAATTGATTAATTAAACTAGGAAACTCCCTTTCCCTGTCTAGTCTCACTTTCTTCCAGATAAAAAGTAATATAGGATGCAAAAGAGCTGTCTTTAGTAGTGTCCACCACAGTCTCCCTGCTATCCCCTTCCCTAGCATCTTTCTAAAGACTCCCTAGGGAGATCTGCAGATCTTCTCAGAGTAAACAGGAAAACTTAATAAATAAGATTGGGAGTCTTAGCGCCTAGAGGCTCAGACACCGCTTTCCAGGAAGAATATGCCATTAGCCTTGGACAGCCAGGAGCAGTGGGTTTGTGGTGTTTTCTATAAACATTCTGTTATGACTCCCCTGCAGAGGAGCCTTCCAGTCAACTTCTAGACCAGAAGTGGAACTTGTATGTCCTGGCCTGCCCGTAACCACTCTACGTCAGCCTCTACTACAAAGAAGCTGGAACATCCCTCGTATATTTAGAATTGCACTAGCTCAGCAGTTACCCAGTTCTCTGAAAATGTTTTTTCCACCTTACAGCCCTATAGCCTACACCCCACCTCACTCTCACCCCTCTCCTTGTATAGAGATAACTTATTTATTATATAGCATTTGGGTTTACCCACACAAGAGTTGATCTATCACCACTCTACCAAAATGTCTGTGCCAACCACTTAGGTGTTCTGGTGTCAGGACTTAGAAGTGTCGCTGCTATCCCACCCATCCTCCTCAGCTCTCCTCTTTGTCTCCTGGGTTGTTGTGCTGGAATGATATTCCTCTTGGATTTCAATGTGTGCAGTCTTATTTGGGTGGAGCATTGAGCTGTTCACAGGAGTGCTGGTAATGTCTGGCCTTCAGAGCTGCCAAAGGCAAAAAGCTGGCCTCTTCTCAGTTTAAAACACATAGTTGGATTGCTGGGGCAATGTTAGATGGAGGGTGGGGTGAGCAAATACCACTCTTCCTACTGTGTTTTCAGGAAATGATTATAAAGCAGCTGTAAGTGCGAATTAAGTCAAAAGAATAGATTGGCATCTCCCCATACCCCCCCCCAAAAAAAAACAACAGATGAAATCCCTCTCTGCTCCCTCTCTCTTTTCTGTCTCCTCTCTCTCTCTTTCGCGCGCTCTCTCTCTCTCTCTCTCTCTCTCT
>NW_017731491.1:2535298-2632029 GCF_001890085.2 Hipposideros armiger | reverse complement strand
TCTCTCTCTCTCTCTCTCTCTCTCTCTCTCTCTCTCTCTCTCTCTCTCTCTCTTTTCTCTCTCTCTCTCTCTCCTCCACTCCTCCTTTACGTTCCATCCCAGATCCACACCCTTATTGTTCCGCCGGGCTTCACTGTGGTACTATTTCAGAGCAAAGAACTTTTGTTAAACTGTCTCCATTTTCTTCCCTGGAAGAGAACTCAGCCCTAGTCTACTGAACGAGAGCTGAACTTTCCCTTTAGGCAAACTGTGGGTTCTACTTCCCTGTCCTCTCCCCTCCCTAGAGGAATGTGGGCAGAGGCATATAAATGGGAGGAATAACCAGTGCCAAGATTTAATCCTTCAATTAGGGAGTGGGCTTTTCAAAACTAGTAGTAAAATTATTTGCAGAGACAGTTGTCAATGAAAGCAGTTTCTTCTATCAACACACCTCTATTCCTTTCTTCCCGTTGCCTCTGTTCCCCCTGTAGCCCTTTCACCTGGTTACGTCCATGGGGTTTAAGCTACATGTCTCTTAGAATCTTGTCTGGAGTCTCCTAAAGTGGCAGATTTTGCTGTGCACAGCACCCCTGGGTCTGTCCCTCCCCTCTCAGCAGCTGTTTGCCACTGACTGAGGTGGCGACTGAGCCTGTGTGTGTGGCCGGAGTCAGTGACGAGCCTCCCACCCAGGCCTGGGGAAGCCCTCAGCCAGTGTGGTTCCTGTGGCAGCAGCCAAACACACCAGAGCTCCTCATACCTTCAGGGCTGTGGTGTAACAGCCAGCTTTATGCGGTGGCATTGTTTAGTGTTGGTTGACTTGACTTCACTGTCCCCACCCTCTGTGTTTAGGAGAATCTGGCCATCGCCCAGCAGAGGAGAAGCTGGCATTTGCAGAGTGGCTTCCTGCTGCCTCTCTTGTATTAGGAGCCAGGACCACCTTCCATCTCTGCCTTCCTACCCGTGTGGCAAAGGGCTCTTCTGTGCTCAGCCTCCCGTGGTGGGGTTTCAAGTTGCCTGAGATCAGGATGCGGCTATCTGCCAGGTTATCTGCCCAGATAAACATTTATTGTTTACAAGGACGTGTTTCAGCTGCTCTGGCTGATCCCACTGGTGAGATCTTCTAGTTTCTTGAGATTTTAAGCCAGTATGTGGGGCTCACATCCAGACACAGAACTTCTGGAGCTTGAGAGGCTCTAGCTGAACGGCCACTTCTAACTTAGCTTAGCCGTTGCCCCTTCCCACCCAGTGCCAGAGCCACATTTTTATCTCTCAGTTCCCAGCCCTGCCTCTCCATTTGCAACATTTCTAGCTTTAGAATTTGGGGATTTACTTAAGAGCCAATGTTATGACACAAATGATTGGAGACTTCTTTTAGGTGGCAAAACCAGCATTCTGACACTTAAACCGTATTTTCCTTAATAGCTAGGAAGGCAGCCATTTAGAAAGGCAAGAGAGAGAAATAACATTCCTCTTTTTAAATCCAAACAACCATGTCCACTGCATCCAAATGTACATTGTCTTTTTATTTTTTAGTGATATAATTGATTTCCAACATTTAATTATGCTACAAAATTGAATTTTACAGTGAGCTCACTTATCCTTAGCATCTGTATTTTCCCATTTTACTATACTTGCTTTATCATATATCAGTCCATTTCTCTCTCCATTTATCCATCATCAGTTTCTTTTTTATCTATGTCATCAATACAATTTCTAAAAACCAGTCTACATACATATCATTAACTAGACTAGAGTTCAATATTTATGGCTTTTTCTTTTGAGGTTAAATTTATGTACAATGAAATGGACAAATATTGTACTTTTGAGATTCCTCCAGATTGTTACATTTATCAGTAGTTTATTCTTTTTTGATGCTGAGTACTATTCTATTTTATGAATATGTCACAGTTTATCCATTCTCCAGTTGATTGATTGATGGACATCTAGGTTATTTCCTATCTGGGGCTATTATGAAAAAAGCTGCTGTGAATGGTTGTACACAGATCTTTTTGAGGACATGTTTTCTCTTGGGTAAATGCCTAGGATTAGAATTGCTGAGTCATGGGATAGATGTATGTTTTTTATTGGAGACTGCTAACCTCTTGCCATAGGTGATTGCACATACACCCCACCAGTGTATGAGTTCCAGTTGCTCCACATCCTCGTGGGGGGGAGGGGTGATATATTATTTGGGTTTTAATTTGCATTTTCATGATGACTAACAATAGAATAATTTTAGACTAATATTATTAGACTAATACTTTTTCATGTGCTTACTGGCCATTTGTATATCTTTTTTATGAAGGGTCTATTCAGCTCTTCCCATTTTCTTTGAGTTGTCTGTTTTCTTGTTTTTGAGTCATAAGATTTCTTTATGTGTTCTGGATACAAGTACTTTGTCAGGTATATGTTTTGTGAATATTTTTACTCAGTCCATGTCTTGCCTGTTTATTTTTTTAACAGTGTCTTGGTGAGCTGAAGTTTTTAATTTTGATGAAATTTAATTTATCCTGTTTTTCTCTCATGGCTATTACTTTATGAGAGATAAAAAAAACCAAGTCATAGTCACTCCTTCCCCTGCCGCCGCCACCTCCACAGCTTCCCCTACTGTTAACATCTTGCATTAGTGTGGTACAGTTGTTACACTGGTGAGCAGATATTGGTACATTATTACTAACTAAAAGTCCATAGTTTACATAGCTCACTCTTCAGGTTATACAGTTCTATTGATTTTGACAAATGTATAATGACATGTAGTCATCATTATATATCATACAAAATAGTTTCACTGCCCTAAAAATACCCTGAGCTCCTCCTATTTATCCATGGACATCTCCTCTAGCCCCTGGCAACCACTGATCTTATTACTGTCTATAGTTTCGCCTTTTCCAGAATATCATATAGTTGAATCATACAGTATATAGCCTTTTCAGATTGGTTTTTTTCACTTAGCAATATGAATTAAAGGTTGTTTTTGTGGCTTGATAGCTCCTTTCTTTTTACTCCTGGATAATATTCCATTGCATGGATACACCACAGTTTGTTCATCGAAGGACATCTTGGTGGCTTCCAAGTTTTGGCAATTATGAATAAAGCTGCTATAAACATTTGTGTGCAGATTTTTGTGTGCACTTAAGTTTTCAATTCATTTGGGTAAATACAAATAACTGCAATTGCTAGATCATATGGTAAGGCTATGTTTAGCCTCGCAAGAAACTGCCAACCTGCCTTCAAAGTGGCTGTACCATTTTGCATCCTACCATCAGTGAATGAAAGTTCCTGTTGCTCCACATCATCACTAGCATTTGCTGTTGTCAGTGTTCCAGATTTTGGCCATTCTAATAGGTGTGTAGTGGTACCTCATTGTTTTAATTTGCAATTCCTTAATGACTTATGATGATGAGCATTTTTTCATATGCTTGTTTGCCATCTGTATATCTAGTTCAGTGAGGTGTCTAGATCTTTTGCCCGTTTTTTAATTAGATTGTTTGTTTTATTATTGTTAAGTTTTGAATCACTGATTGATTTTTAAATGTTAAAACAACATTGCATTACTTGAATAAACCCTATTTGCTATATTGGATTTGCCAATATTTTGGTAAGAATCTTTGTATTTGTGTTCATGAGGGATATTTATAATTGTGTTATTATATCTTGTCGGGTTTTGGCATTAGAACGGCTAACCTCATTAAATGACTTGGGAAGTGTAACCTTTTCCTCCTCCATCTTCTGAGTTTGTGTAATATCAGTGTTAATTCTTTCTTAAATGCTTGATAGAATTTACTGGTAAAACCATCTTGGCCTAGAATTTCTGTGGGGAACTTTTTGATAATGAATTCAGTTTATTTAATATACTATGTAGTTATTCATATTTTCTGTTTTATCTTGTATGAATTTGGGTAAGCTTTAGTTTTCAAGAAATTTGTTCGTTTCATGTAAGTTGTCTAACTTGTTGGCATAAAGTGGTTCATAATAATTCCTTACTCTCTTTTCAATGACTAGGATTATTTAGAAGTGTGTTCAATTTCCAAATATTTGGGGGGTTCCTAGATATATTATTGTTATTGATTCCTGATTTAATTCCATTGTGATCAGAGAGCATACTATACACTACTTCAGTCATTTTATTTTATTTTTTTTAAGATTTTATTGGGTAATTGGGGAAGGCGAACAGCGTTTGGGAATCGGCGAAAGGGAACAGACAAGTTGCTGTCCTTTTGTTCTTCAGTCTAGTGGTGGAGGACGTCGCTTCACTGGCCCATGTTGGTATTATCATTGCGCTCTTCCCGGCTGAGGCATTCGCTCACTAGCCATTAGACGGTGGCTCACGGCAGCTCACGCCGGCTGCTGGCCGCTCATGCTGGCTGCCAGCCACTCACGGTAACTCAATGGCAGCCCACTGCAGCAGGGACTTCAGCCTACACCGTCGCCAGTGCCTCACGGCAACCCAGCTCCCGGTTGAGCTGTTGTTCACCATCTTAGCTGTAGAGGGCACAGTGTCACTGGCCCTCATGTGGGATCCGAACCAGGGCCCTGCTGCTCAGAGCTGGCGTCCCAAGCTAACTCTTAACCAACGAGCCACTCGGCCGGCCCTGATTTTTTTTATAGCCAGAATAACACTTGGGAGTCGAGAATAGTAAATACGTTATCTAGTGAACAATAAATACAGTGAGCAAATTGAATTATTCCTTTTTAAGGTCAAAATAAATTGGGTCTTTGAAATAATATTACCACTATGACTAATAAACTGATTTTGAAAATGTTTAAAAGAGGAGTTTTCAGGCACTTCTGAGCATAGACATTTTGTATATCTTAGTGAATTACCTTCTCATGTCCTTTGCCTATTTTTTATTGGAATATATTTCACTTATTATTTTTAAAGGCCTTTCTAGCAATGGTTGTAATCTTTTTTCAATCATTTATATTGAAAATATTTCATACAATTTGTCACTTCCTATTGTCTATGGAATTTCCTCAAATACAAATGATTTTAAATTTTGTGTATCAAATCTTTCCCTTATTCCTTTATGAAATTTGTTTTTATGCCTAGAAAAGTCTTCCTAACATAAAATCAGATGAATATATTTTCTATTATTTTACTTTTTGAAAAATTATTAAAACTTCCATCTGGAATTTATTTTGCTAAATGATGTGAGGTAGAGATCTAATTTAATTTTTCTAAAGTAGTTTACAAGCAGTCTTAAAATAATTTATTGAATAATTTATGCTGCCCCTATTTAACTAAAAGTTAAGCTTCATCATATATTAGATATATGTATATGCCATACTAGAATCTATATTATAGCTAGAGATAGATGCATACTATTATCTGTTTCTGGGCTTTTTATTTTTTTTTTATGTTTGTCTATTCTTGAAACATTACTGTTTTAGTTACTGTAGTTTTGTACTACGTTTTAATACTAGTGATATGAGTTTACACCTACCCCTTTCTATGTTTTATTGCAATATACCTTTGACTTTCCCCACCTATTTATGCTTTATACAAACTTCTAAGTAATTTTAAGTCTCTTTAACTCCCCCCTGCCCCCCCCCACAGAAAAATAAATCCTCCTGGTATTTTTTATTGAGATATAATTGACATACAACTTTATATTAGCTTCAAGTATACAACACAGTGATTTTAAATATATATATGTGTGTTTGTGTTGCAAAATGATCAACCACAATAAGTCTAGTTAACAATTATTACCACGCAGTTAGAATTTTTTTTTTCCTTGTGATGAGAACTTTTAAAATCTCTCTTAGCAATTTTCAAATATACAGTAAAAAATATGGGATTTTCACACATTGTGAGTGTTATACTTGTGTAGTACATTGCTGATCTTCTCTGTATCATTCCAGTGTTAGTACGTGCTGCAGAAGTGAGTACTCCTTGTGGTATTTTATCAGAATTGAATTCATAATTTCTTTGAAAATATTTGACTTCTTATAATATTTTCTTATTAGAACAAAGTATTCTCTGCATATCATTTCTTTATGTCTCTCACATTTTTTCCTTAATTTTCTTGCTATCATTGTAATGGGATTTTTTTCCATTATACCTTTTAAATAGTACTTGGGAAAAGCTAACTTATGTATTTATATCCAGCCATCACATCAAATTTTCTTAATTCTAAATTGTTTAGCTGATCACTTGGGATTTTCTAAGTATATTCACTTCAATAATGACAGTGTAATCTCTTTTCAGTAGTCATATGTCTTATTTTCTAATTTCTACCTCATTTCTTTAACTGAAACTTTTAGAAGCATTACATAATAATGCTAAAAGTAGGAATTCTTTTTTATTTTAATAGGAATAGTTTAGTATTTTACACATTTACATAATTTTTCTGTTGTTTAAAAAGGCGTAGTAGTTAGCATATTAAGGAACTGCCTTTCTGTTTTAATTTACTGAGTGAGTCTCTTAGAATAAAACATGCTGAAGTTTTAACAGATGTCTTTTCAACAGCTATTAAAATAATTCTTTCTTTAATTTATGTGATGTGTTAAATTAATATATTTTCTAAACTTGACTTTTTCTTTTCTTAGTGGGATAAACCCTGTTTGGACTCAGTATAGTTGTATTTTAATGGTCTGCTAAATTTGATTTGCTGTTATTTTACTTAGGATGTTTACATCCATTTCCATAGTGGGCCTGGCCTTTGCTGTTTTTCCTTTGAGTATTTGAGTATTAGGGTGTGCTGACTTTATAAAAAGAAAAAGGAAGCAGCTTTTCTTTTTCTGTGACCTGGAAGGTGTTTATCACTTGAAGAGCCATTCTTGACTCTCTCTCAGACTCTACCTTCAGTCTGACAACAGTCCTATCACCTGATATGAAACATTTCCATCACTTCTTGTGTCAATTTTGTTAACTTGTATTATCCAGAAAATAATTCATTTTTCTAAAATCTTCACATTTTTAAGTCTTTTAACTAACTAAAAGTTAGGGATATATTATGATACCTACTTTCTTTCCATTCTTAATTTATTTGTAATTTTTTAATATATATTTTTGTTAAATTTATTAGCAACTTGCATTTTTTAGTCTTCAAAAACTGGCTTTTATATTGTTTTGTAAATTATCAATTTTTATTTTTAACTTTATTTTCTTTTACTTTTCTTAGGCTTGTTTTGTTCTACTTGTGTTGGATCTTCTGTGTTTATTTGTTTTGATTAGCTTACTTTAAAAACTGTGGCTTTGAATATGCCATTTCTAATACTTTGGCCACATCCTAATCCATTTATATGTGTATTACTCTAATGATCATTTTCTAAATAGTCTTTGATTATCATTTTGATTTTTTCTTTGATTCTAATGTTATTTGGTGAGTTTTTTTTTTTTTTTGAAGTTGAAGTTCTTAAACTTTTGTTATTTCTACTTAGGGACATTTTTAAAAATTGTATGACCTAATAATTTTTCTAAAAAGTTTGAAGAATTTTGAGAATGTAATTTTGTAGTATACAAAATTCAATATATAGCTATTGAACCATCATTATTAACTATAGTATTTGAATTGCTTATTATTAATAAAAATATTATTTTTACCTTCTTGATATATTGAAAGTGAAAATGGTATTCTGCCACTACAATTTTGGTTTTGTCAGTTTCTCCTTGTATTTCAAAAGTTTTTACTTTTATATTTTTATTTTAGTTCATTCTTGCCTTGAATCCTACTTTGGTGTTTTGTTTTGTTTTGGTGCTTGTCTTTGCCTAATAGATTTTGGACTAATATCCCCCCCCCCCACCCCACACAACACTTTTTTAAAAATCTCATTGTTTTAACTATGTCTCTTCTAAACCGTATCTACACATTGTATTTTTTTTTAATTTTACTGAGGTGAAATTCGTATAAAATTAACTATTTAAAGTGAACAATTCAGTGGCATTTAGAACATTCACAGTGTTGTGCAACTACCACCTCTATACTCATTGCATTTTAATTCCACTCATTTATCTTTAATTATTAAAATGAAATACTTCCAGTTATTTTTCTCTGCTTATCTAGAAGTATTAAGCAGACAGACTATAATAGGTTCTCGATTTAGTTAAGATAATGTTCAGCTGCAAGGAATAGAAAACCCCAAAATAACAGTAACTTAAATAAGATAGAAATAGATTTCCCTCTCAAACTGAAGAAGCCCAGAGGTTTTCTGGCTTGGCACTCGATCGTGTCACGGACCGAAGTTCTGTTTTGTTGCTCAACTCTACATGTCTTTCATTTCCAAGGACCCCTCAAAGTCTAAGGAGGCTGTTGGAATGCCAGTCATTAAACCAGCATACAGGCCTGTGGGGAGTAGAAACAGTTAAAACAAGGAATGCAATTTAAAATATATATATATTTAAAAGACACCTCTCCCTTTAAGTATCTATCCTAGGAGTTCATACACACTTCTGCCTACATTCTCTCGGCCAGAACTGAGTTGTGTGGCCAAACCTAGCTGCACTGTAGACTGGGAAATACTTTTATTCTGGGCAGCCATAGGCACAGCTAAAATCAAGAGTTCTGTTACAAGGAGAGAAGAACAGATAAGGGGAAGCATGTAGTTTCTGCCATACCTCCCATGCATAAATGTAGGATACTCTACTTCCTCCTTTTCTCTCCTCTCCTCCAATTTCTGTTTTTATTGTTGTCAGTGAGATGTTAGATAATAGTAGCTATTTTTTAAAGGCTTACAATATGCCAGTATTTAATCTTCACAATAACCCTATCTGGGGTAAGTACTGTTATTATCCCCATTTTACAGATAAAGAAACTGAGACCCGGAAAGATTATGCACTTAAAGTCACACATTCAGTAATTCAAAACCATGCTAGTGTGTCCAGATTAACCACTATACACTCTGAACGCTATTGTCATTAAATGTTTTTACACTGTGGTGTGTACATTGTCTTTTCTTTGAAGAATAATTTTTGACATTTGCACTGTTTCAGAATTCTATTAACATCACTTATATAGAATTACATATCTTTTACTCTTTTTGCTTTTTGTCATTTGGTTTTTGTTGAGCTTTTTGGTTTGTTTTGGGGGGTTTTTTTAGGTTTTTGTTTTATTTTGTATTTTTAGTTTTTACTGTTGGAATTTTCAAACATACAAGAGAAGTAAAGGAAATAGTATAATGAATCACCATGTAGCTTGATCAGTGACCAACATTTTGCCAATATTTTTTTTCAATCATTCTCCTTGTCCCCCAGCCAGATTTTTGTTCTTGGAGGTTTTAAATCAAATTCCATTCATCATACTGAAAATACTTCAGTAGGTATCTCTAACTTGTAAGGCTTTTTCCCCTAGCATACCCTCCATAATATGATTATACATGTCAAAATTAATAACTTGTTAATACATATAGTCCATTTTAAAATTTTCCAGATTATCTAAAAAATGCCATTTCTCAATGAATTTGTCAGAATTAAGATCTAAGCAAATTCCATACTTTGTATTTGGTAGATATGTCTCTTAAGACTTTTAATGTGTAACAGTTTCCCCACCTCCCTTTTCTTATGCCATTTATTTGTTGAAGATGTTCTTGATGTTTTTTAAACAATGTTCTTGCTTTTTTCCCCCCCTAATACCTTGTTCTACTGGGATACATATTTAAGAAATATTTTTTTTGAAAGAAAAATGTTTATTATCTTTCTGAGTCTTATTTTACCTGAAAATTTCTTTTGCCCTTGTACATGAATGGCTCCTTAGTTGGGGGCAGAAAAGTCTGAGACTGCGTGCGCGTGTGTGTTTAAATGCTTATAGGATTATTTTTTCTCATTATCCTTGGAAATTAAAGACAACCAAGATAATGGGGGTCAAGGATGGCAATTGTCTGGTAGGTATGCATTCATTCTATGCAAAAGAAAAGCATTACAAATTGAGTACAGCACTCTTTCCCATTAAATGCAAATGAAGCCTCACATTCCTTTAAAAAAATAATAAACCTACCTTTTTGCCATCCGTAATGAAGGTGTTGGTCTCTTTATTTTATTTTATTTTATTTTAAGATTTTTTTTGTGGGGGGGAATTGGGGAAGGGGAACAGACAAGTTGCTGTCGTTTTGGTCTTCAGTCTAGTTGTGGAGGATGTTGCTTCACTGGCCCAAGCTGGCACCATCATTGCGCTCTTCCCGGGTGAGGCAGATCAGTCGCCGGCTTCTGGACGGCCGCTCACTCTGGCTGCTGGCTGCACACGGTAGCCCGCATAGACTAGCCTGTGGCAACCCACCTGCCGTCGCCGGCGACTCACGGCAGCCCAGCTCCAGGTTGAGCTGTTGTTCAGCATCTTAGCTGTAGAGGGCAGTGTCACTGGCCCTCATATGTGGGATCTGAACCGGGACCCTCTGGCATCCCAAGCCAGTTCTTAACCATCGCACCACTCGGCCAGCCCTGGTCTCTTGATATTAAGTTTCTTAGCATGCCCTTTGAAAGTTCTGGCTTTAAATCTCTTTTTCACTCAGGAACGTTTCCCTTTCCTTTTTTATCCTTCCTTTCTCATTTTGTTTTAAATTGTTGCTCTTCTATCAGTCTTGATCTTTCTGGAATAGCTTTTAAAGATTAAGAATTCTATCTTTACATTTCTTTGCCTTTTTTTTTTCATTGTTTTCATCTTGTTTTTTTATTGTGTCATTGAAGCCGCTCAAGCAAGTCATCTATTTCACTAATTCAGTTTTCTTTTGTATTTAACTGCTACCTACTGCCTTACCTGTAGCTTTTCCTGATCATTTCCTCATATGGCTCCCTAATAGAATTTGAAATGCAATTTATTATGGTTGGTTTTTTGTTTTAGTTTTTTTACTTTTTTATTCAGGTTTAACCTTTATAAAGTAATGTGAACTACAGTTTTAAGTAGAGGCAAGGTTAGGTTTTGGGGGTTTTTTCCATATAGATACCCTGTTGATCAAACACTAGTCAAAGATCAATTTACCCAATGAACTACATTGGTGCCTTGTCATAAGTTAGATGATTATATATGCTTGGGTCTGTTTCTAGACACTTATCCGTGGGCTGTTAATGTTGAATATTAATTTTAAAGTTTCCAAACTTTTCACAATGACTCTCCCAGAGAAACAGCTACTTATTCCTTAAATTGGTATTATGTTTAATTGTAATACCTTTTCATATGTTAGATGATGTTCTTTCATCCTTTTGGAGCAGTCATACTTGTTCATATTGAGAGCTTAGCTATATCTCTGTTGAGATTTTTAGGTGCAGATAAAGGGACGAGAAACATCTGATTTACACTGCTGGTGTTAAACTCTCCTAGAGGAGTGAGGAGTATGGAAAGGAAACTAGAGCTAGAGCTAGTCCTGGCAAGGAGTCAAACCCTCTCTGTTTGCTGGAATAGACCAAGTTTCTCAACTTAACTTTCTTATTCTGAGGTGCTTGCCTCTTTTAGAATCAAGCCTTAGCTTTATCTTTCTTGTACCATACCAATTGTAAGCCACCAACCGCTGAGTTTCTTCTGATGCCCTGGTGGGATCCGGTTGTGCCCTTCTAAGTGTTCCACAACCCCCTTTGGCTCTTGTCCTAGTTGCTCCAAGATAAGAGCATTAGTGGGGTACTGCTGCTAAGGTCTCATCTACATACTTATCAGGCAGGCAAAGGATTGAACATGAGTTGTCCTTTTCCTCATTCCAGTCCCATCTGCAGTTTGTCTTGCAGAAAATTCCTCATAGTTTCTGGTATGTGATTTTGCCTAGTACTGGTTATATGCTTTCTTCATTTTTTTCCCCCCCATTCATTTCAGCGGAACTCTGGAAGGGTGGACAGAATAGCTAGAAGCATATACTTAAAGCCATTCTAATTACAAGTCAGTGATAGTTTTTAAAAAATGAGTGTCTAGCCTTCCAATTTGACTACTTTGATGGCCATTGTTCATTTTAATAAACACCTTATTAAGATGAGCATTGTTCTTAAAATGTGCTTGCATGGATTTACATGTGTGCGACTTGTTACTTCATAACAAGTAGCTCTGCTATTCTGTAAACTCAGGAAGGAGCAATCAGTGTTCATGAAATTACCCCTCAAGTCTTTCTATGCTGGGTCTCAACTCTGCAGCTTGGTTATCTCCCCCTCCCCAACCCCCGCAGTCTAAATAAGACTAGAACCATAGCCTAAAGGCCCAATAAGCTGCCCTGAGAAAGATAAGACAAGGAAAGACATCCAGAATGGGGTGGGAATATTGTTTTGAAACTCATGAGTTTCAGAGATCTGCCTGTATGCCTTTATTTGATGAAAAGGCCACATGACTCTCTTGCCACTGGGTAAGAGAAACTGACCCTGGGATTAGGGATGACTCAGAGTTTTATGCTCTTGTTGAACCAGAGTCATCCTTGTTGAAGACTCAGCTGGTGACAGGGACCATTTTTTTGTAACTCCCGTGCTGGTTATAATTCTCAGGAATTGTTAAGTAGTAAATTAAGAGTACACATTTAGATGTTTGGGGTTCATTACACCTGGCTTTTTTTATTTGTTTTGCTTTTTAATGTAGCTAAAGTATGTATATGTACTAAGTTTTATTCTTTATTCTCTAATGGAGAAAACACAGACATTTTTAAATTTTTACATTGTAATTCAAATACAAGAACTTGGAACAGACCCTGGAGTTATATTTTTTGAATAGGAAAGCAGTAATAGGAAATTGAACTAGGAAGACCTTAAGTTTCAAATGTAAAGACACCTCCTTTCTCCAAAAATTAGGCCTAATCAGGGTTCAGACCCTCTAATACAGAGCGGGAGGGGATAAATCACAACTAAACCCTTGGCACTTCTATAAGAAATTTAAATAACAGGCAGACATATAGAGATTCGTAAATATGTACTTGGTGCCAGTTAAACCACAGAGAAGATACTGCATTTGTGGTCCAGGGAAGTTAAATATTTGTGGTCAACTTAAAATTCAACATAAAACTCTCAATCTGTGATGGAAACTACCCAGAAACTGAATGGAGGCCGTGCAAGTTGCCTCAACTCTCAAAGGCCTCTCCTCTCACCCTGCTGGGCTAAAAGAGTCTGTTCTCCTTTCTTCCTACTGCAAAACTGGCAAGCCCTTCTAGGAAAGAAAGGACTCCCTGGCACTCTGGTTACCTGCTCAACAAGCCCATTCTAAGGCCCTCTCCTTTATGGCTCACTCCTTCATGTCCCATCAAATGGCACTTTATCCAAGAGCCTTTCCCTGCCCGCCGTATATAAAATAGCAATACTCCCTTCACCATGTTACTCTATCCCTCTTACCTACTTAATTTTTTTCATATCACTTCCCACTACTTGTCCTGTATTTGCTTATTTATTTCTCAATTTCACAAGAATGTTAAGCTCCATGACAGCAGAAACATTGTTTTATTGATTGCTGTATTTGAGTGCCTTAAATAAGGCCTGCCAGACATAGCAGGTGCTTAATGAATATTTGTTGAATGAATTCAGGGAAATACCTTAAAATGTTTCAGGAATATAGTCTAGGGAGCAAAGAGTTATACCCTGCCTTGGAATAGAGTACTTTACACAGTAGAGCCTCACTGTGAGATCAGCCTAAAACACCTCAAATACCTTACTTTCTGTCCTGTGGTAGCTGCATATGGTCCCTGAGAGGGAGCCTGGCATTTGTGGGCGGTGCCTAAGCCTTCAGATGTATAAAGTGCTTCTTGGGATAACACCTGGCTTACCCTTAGCTATGAAATTAACACAGTCTAATTTTCATAGTAAAAAAAATGTTGCAGTGTTTGTTTCTGGCCTTCAAATTTGTTTAAGACCCTCTGTTGTGGGAGCTCTTTCTGGGCAGCATGCAGACTGGGGCACAGATGTAGCTTTTCACATTCTTTTTTGATACATAAATGCAGACCCACTTGCCCAACTTTTTGTTATTTGAGAACCTTCCTGCTTGGGGGGGGGGGGGTCTGTTGTTGCTGACCACTCCCGGACTTGACTGATAAATAGGTATTTTCTCCTCTCTGTTTTTCCTGTGAGGCCTTTGCTAGTTCTTCCTATCCTCCCACACAGAGCAACTTGGTTGCAATAAACACATTAGGTTTTCTGGATCTGTTCCAGAACCTTATTGTTGACAACTTTGTTTGGTATGAGATGTTGGTTCACAAACGATGTTGATCTCTTAAGATACCCTGTCAAGCTTTAAAAACTTGCAAATATATCACCATTTATATAAATATATTTATAAAATGTCTAGGAGAACCCATAATTAACCCTATATGACAGTATATGCATAAAGATCTATGAAGGACACACCAGAAACTGGCAGCAAGGCTGGGGAACAGAGGTCCTAGAAACCAGGCATGGGAAGATTTTGTTTTTAAAATTCACCCGTGTGTGTGTGTGTGTGTGTGTGTGTGTGTGTGTGTGTGTGTGTGTGTTTAACATGTGCCCTGTGTTTACACTACACATTACTAAGCAGCTTCGGTTTGGCCTGGTGCTTGAAGCCGAGGTGCCACCATATCTTAAGTGCCTCCCAGAAGAGATGCTGTCGATTGAACTTTTCTGCTTTGTCAGCAGCAAGAGTGGCTTTGGCCTAAGTAACAGAATTTAGTGTCAGCTTTAACCTCTGCATTGTCAATAAAAAGAAAAAAGTTTAGGCCGTGTGTAGGCTTCCCTAGTACAGGCGGGTACAGAAAGTTTCTCATCAGTGTGAAGCACTGAAACCGTACTTTAAGCTAGTTTATACAGTGGTTCCCCATTATCCCTGGGGGATTCATCCAAAAGCCCAGTGGATGCCTGAAAGTGCAGATTGTACCGAACCCAATATATACAGTATATTTTTTCCCGTGCATACATTCCTGTGATAAAGTTTAAACTACTCTTGCACTTGTCGTCGTTATGAAGTCAGATAAGAGTTACTCAAACAAGAGCACTGCAATACTGAGACAGCTACTGAATAACAGGCACGGATATGCTGGACAAAGGGATGCTTCACATCCCAGGCGGGACAGCGGGACATTTCATCAGGCTACTCAGAACGACGCACAGCTTCGAACTTGGGAATTGCTTGCTTGAAGCATTTTCCATTTAATGTTTTCAGACCACAGTTGACCACAGGTAGCCGAAACTTCAGGAAGTGAAACTGTGGGTAAGGAAGGACGACTGTCATTGTTGCATGCCTTTTATGTTTGTGCTTCCACAGTAGAGAAACGGCATTCATCGTTACCGGCTTGCCATCTCTACACCTGTTCTTGGTCTAATAACACGGAAAGATTTAGCAAAGAATCAGAAGTGCATACATTCTAACAGCAGCTTTTTTTGAAGCTTCTTTTTCAAATCCTGTGAGGGTGTGCTACATAGACTCGGTGATCAGAAATGGATCAGATGCGGTACTATCAACTGCTAATGCCATTTGCCAAAGGGACCCGCAGAAAATTATGTCTCCCTAATCTAAATAAAAGCCAGCATCTTCATTATGCTCTGTTCTGGTCATAAGACAGCTCCATATAAGTTATTTATTCTGTCTGGGCTTGAGTTGACTCTCTAAAACGGGGATGACAGTAGTCCCTTCATAAAGTGTCAGTAAGGATTAAATGAGATAACACAAGTGAAAATGTCTAGATTATAAAAATAAAAGTCTCTCTCAATATATATGTCTTCGTAATGAGTGGAGGGGGCAGTTACAAAGACTCCTAAGAAACAACCAGTTACCAATCCAGTCCTACTCCAGATTCCCATATATCTTCCCAGATTATCCTGCGTATCTCTTGCTGTTTTCTGTCATTCATAAGGATTTTCTCAGATTCTCCACCATCTTCATTTTTTACCCTTTTACCCTTTCAGCTCTTGCTATTATCTTGTGACTTTAGATGTAGAAAACCTGTTAGATTTACCTTTTAGGCTAAGAATTCAGGCCCAGCAAGAAATTAGGTAGTTTTCAGGAGGCAAAGCAGATGTGCTTATAGTTATATTATCCCGGGATTCTCCTATAATGGAAACCCTCAAGGGAGGATTTGTGGGCCCTTCAGGAGTCACAGCAAAACACCCCTTTGGAAATAAAACCATGCTGCCCTGGGCATTCCAGCACTTCCCGTACTGGTCTCCTTTCGACACTATTCCGTTCCGCAGCCTCATCCCACTCTCGGCCCTGGCACATAGTCCCATGAACATGCCACCTGCCTTCTCTCTCTGGCCCCATCCTTTGACTGCTCAGTTTATTTTTTCCACATCCTCACCCTCTTCCAGTTCCAAGCTAAATAACCTTCACAGATGGCTTGTTCCATCAGAGCTGTTTAAGAACACAGGACGGTGAACTGGGGTCCAGAAGGAGCTGCCAAAGCCCGAGGCCCTTCCTACAGACGCCCAAGACAATTTTGTCATCAGCTCCCTAGAAGTCCACGGACAGTGAGCAGAAAGGCTGGCAGATTTGCTGGTGGAATGTCTCTTTAACACTATAATCCTCTAGCAGCTAGCAACTAGTTCTCACTTAGATTTACAAGTCAGAACCTGGAACCGGATACATTGCATACTCCATTTTCCACGGAAGACAGAGCACTTTGTAGTTGGCATTTATCCCCTCCTTTTTTACAGCATGGAAACCCAACAGGAAATGGCAGTCCCATTTGTGTTTTGGATCGTGGTTTGAGTCCTTACTGAACTTCTTTGTGAACTTCTGGAGAGGTCTAGATCCCTGCCCTGCCTGACCTGAAGGGCAGTATTCCCAGCTGTCAGCACATCCTTGGGAAGAGGGTGAACTTGAGTCGCCTATTAGAAATCCTGCCGATGAGAGAAGACCCAAAATTTCACCCTTTCTTTCCTGTCAGCAAGGACATGTAAGTTTCCTATCTGCCTTGTCATCAGCTTTGAAATACTTTCTCTTACATCCCCCCATGTATGTAGTGGTCTGTAAGCTTCTGCCCCCAGTCATTATCCCAGCACTCTCCTTCCCGCTGTCATAATCGGATGCGTCTGGTTAATTTTGTCCTCGTGACAAGACGGCCTTTTCCTTGTCCTCACAGTATTCCTGTGGGACTTAAGACCTCTCTGGTCATGGTCTTTCTTTCCCTTCCTTCTCTCTCTTCCCTCTCTAACTGTAGCCTTTGTAAGTAGATTCCTCCGTGATCACTGAGGAAAGGCAGTGTGTGCCATTTGCTACTCTGAGAGCCTCTTTCCCCTCAGTAAGCAGAGCTCCCTCGAGAGACCCCCCCTCCCTTCCTCCATTAAAAGCCATGTTGGCGGCTTATCTGCCTGAACTCAGGCATAACTGGACAGGGAACAATGGCATGTGTGGAGTGGTCTGGCCAGACAAAGGGACGTTAACTCTCAGAGAAGACAGTTAAAGAAGCTTCCCCTGGAAAGAACAGAGAACAGAAGGAAAGAGAAAATTCTGTGGCAAGGAAGTACTCCCTGAGAACTCAACCAGAAATCAGCATCTCTTCCCTAAGGCTGGTCTTTCTACTGAGAAGTCATCTATTGTTCTTTCTCTTCTCCTCCTACATATCTTCCTCCAAGATCAAGGGTTGCCACCTGAACAACACACCCTGTTGCTTGCACAGTAAAAGTTCCTTGGATTGACAGATTTGTGTAGCCTTTGTGTGCCAAGTAGAAGGAGGGAGCTTTGATTTCCTTTGTCTTACCCCCATGCTCTCTGTTGGACCTTCCTCTTTATAATACACCCAGAAGTCAAGACTGTGTCGCGCAGAGAACTTTCTGAGGACACTCATATATAGGTCTTAAGGGGGCACCCCACAGTGACTAGCTTCCCATATTCATTCAGCTCATCAGCTGATCAGCTGACGCCTTGCCCATACTGTGTCCGGGGAAATGAAATTAATCTGAAAGATAGAACTCCTTTTAGGGCGGGTGCTCTGAGACATTTTTAATTTTAGTGTCTCTGTTCTTTGCCTGTAGCTTAGCCAAGCACCCATTTGGTTTGTGTTCATCTAAATGCAAATTCATCAGAACTATTTATGTTGTCCTAGAGGCAGGCAGGCCTTTGGGCTGCTGCTGGGGAGATGGTATCCTTTAGTGAAAAGGACTTGAAGTAGACTCCTTTCTCCAACAGTACCATTACCTTCCTAAGAGGCTACGGAGTATAATGGACTGAGCGCAGACTTTGGAGTAAGACAAATCTGGGTTCAAATCCCAGCCTCACCACTTGCGAGACGTTTCTTTCCTCAGAGCTTCAATTTCCTCTTCCTCTTTCTATCTTACAGGATTACTGTAACACATGAAATAACATAATTTCTAGCAGTCATCAGTTAACACTTCATCCCCACCACAGCTTTTCCAGTAAAATGGGATATGTTAGCCCCCAAGAAGCTGTGAGCAGCGCAAACTGCAGAGCAAGTCAATGCTGGCTTGTTGTGCATGTCACTACCCTGAATCTCCATAATGGGCTTCTTGCATGCTCATGAGTTTTTGTGTCTGGAATGTACCCACCCTGAGTTTGTTCAGTGTTTTGTTTCACTTGTGAGGATTTCTTTCATGATCACTACCCAAGGGCTTTAGAATGTTTAGATGGTGGTTCTCCTAGAAGGCAAACCTGTGTCCTTTTTGCCACCACAAAGGTGTTGCCAGCAGATTGGTCTCCAGAGACCACTCCGTACCTCTTTGCACCTTGGCTTTTCTTAAGGAGCCTTTCCTGGCTTCGGATTTGGTGAGAAGTTAGCCAGAACGCGTGTCCTCAGCCTCCTACAGGACTCACAGGTTTGGCTTATACCCTCCAAGTGGCCTGGAGGGAGCTACAAGGTGTTGGAGATGGCCATGGGAAAGAAACAGCTCACAGAAAGAGCATGGTGCGTGAGCCAGCAGCTCCCCACTGCCTGCTGGAGCAGGCTCAGTGAGGCCGCTGACAAGAGTCTTCAGAACACTAAACAGGTGATTAAAACATCAGTACAAGTCTTTCCAAACCTCACAGAAAGCCAAAAACTTAGTTTGGACACCAACAGAAATTTTCCGCTCTGGAGCTTTATAAACTGGTCTGCTGTTTCTTCCTCTGCTCTGTGGCCAGAGGGGAGCTCTGTGCTAATGATTCCATAAAACCCTCCAAGGCTTCCTGAGTGGCTTATCATATGAGAAGAACCTATACCACCTTTTTCCATCAGGAATTATCTCCAGCCTTTCACTGTTAGTTCAGATTCTGAATCATCAGTCCTTCCAAAAAGGCCAAGCCCAGGTCTTGGCACTGTCCCCTGTGACAGAGCTGAGCTCCAGCATCAAGGTCAGTGGCAGATCTGAATTGTCTTTCCTCTCCTCCTTTCCAAGATGACTGCTGAGAATCATAAAAACCTTTAAGAATGGAAGGAGACCTTAAGAATCATCTGCGTTTTGCAAACATTTGCCCAAGTTAGGAAAGCATAAAGTGAACTTTCCTCTAGACCCTACTTTCCCCATAACCATAATCATACCAACTGCCTAAAAAAGGTATACCCAGCCCAGAAGGAGCCCAGGCTTCAGAAATCAGCAGTGAGAGACTGCCCCCTCTGAATTTCTGTACCAGATAAGATCTTTCGCCTTGTGGGACTTGTGAGTGTCTCTGTCCAATGCACAGGTAAATTGGTCCGGATCCATTTAGAGCTATGGGCAGTTGGACACCGATTTAGAGCAAAGGCCTATTCTGGCTCCTCCACTTCCTAACTGCATAGCCTCGAGCAAATTCCTTAACTTCTCTGTGCCTTGATTTCCTCATCTGTAAAATGAAGATGATGATAATACCTACTTCATGGGGTTGTTGTCGGGATTAAATGACTTGGTACGTGTAAAGCATTTGGCAGGGCACCTGGCACGAAGCAGCCGTTCACTAAGTGTTATTTGTGACTGTTCAGGGCGCGGGAAGCACACGGCAGGTTTGTTGTTCCGCCTTAGAAGGCCCAGTGTTGCCCTCCCAGGAGGCTGCTCTGGGGAGGTGACAAGAACACTGGACTAGGAAGCTGTTGCTCCTGGCTTCAAAGCCCATTTAAATTACTCAAGTTTCAGTTTCCTCATCTGTTATCATTATCTGAATGTAATAGCAACTGCTTCATAGGCTGCTGAGAATTTTCTAGATCCTAAAAGTGCCATGAAAAATAGAAGGTAGTATTTTTGTGTGCCTTAGTTACTGAAGGGGAGTTGCATTTTGAAGAGTGGACTAAAATTGTAACTACCTTCACCTAGCCTTTCAACCTTTAAAAGCTGTGATTCTCAAACTTCAATGTTCATAAGTACCTGGAAAACTTGTTTAAAGTGCACTATCCAAGGCCCCATTCCCAGAAATACTAACTTACTTAGTACGAAGTGGAGTCCAGAAATCTGCATTTTTAATAAGCTCACTGTGATTCTGATACAGGTGGTTTGAAAAAAATGCTTTTTAGTGTTCAGAGGTGAAGAAATGGAACTTCTTCTATGTACTTAATAGAAGTACTTATCTTACTTATAGCTCATCTCAGAATATGAACAGACTTTTAATTAGTGGTTACTTAGCTTTAGTTAGCAAAGCTTGTCTTGTCTCCCAGCTATGAGGCATCACCATTTGATTCAGGACTCGAGATATAGGACTAAAAATGCAACTTAAAGTGGTCTTGTACCTCAGCCCTAACCTCAGAGAATTTCTGTATACCATATTTTTAATTTGCTGTGGGGATTCTCAAGATAAGGGTGTAATTTTTTCCCCAGAGCATGACATCAGTGCTTCGAGGAGCGAAAGTCTCACCTCTTGCCGAGGTGTGTTGTACCTTGCCCTGGGGCAGCAGCCTCCACTTAAGGCAAGGTGAGGCATGCCCAGAGCTTGGCTTCTTGTGGTGTCTTATTTCAAACTAGAAACTCTGTAGGCAGCCTGTCAGAAGACAGCACCTATCCCTTATTGAACCTAAACCTCCGTGGGGTGCACCACCCAAAGCAGAGGTAGCATCTCTGAGTCTGTTCAGGGTGTCTGGGTGGCACAGTACTAGGAGCGTGATTCACATAGGAGACATTGTGGCTGGCACCCCCTCCGTGGCCATGATGTCCTCTGGAATTGTCCTAAGGCTGCCTGCCATCTGCCTCCCATGATTAGTCATCCACGTTGTTCAAGTACCCATAGTGTATGTTAGATGTTGCAGATAGATTTTTCGTGTGTGTGTGTGTGTGTGTGTGTGTGTGTGTAATTACAGTGCCTGCCCTCAGGAATCTTACTTACAAGAGAAAACAGGACAGATTAATGGGAGAAAGATAGTGAGAAGCATAAACAAATCACCAGATCAAATTTATGGATGTCGTGAACTTGAGAGGGAATACATTCTCAGATGATGAATTTAGGATCCAAAGGGAACTTGACAGGCTACAATGAAAGAAATAAATAACAAGATGAAATCAAATAAGTAAGAACAAATGTAAAACCTTACCTTATCCAGAAAGTCAGCTGCACATAGCAGGTAGCATGCAGCACAATACTAAATACTAAGTTTTCTTACATCAGGAGGAGACCTCAGTGAAGAAATGTTACAACAGGGAATCGTTACAGTGGAGGTCTTGCACTCGGTCGGGGGGAGATATTCCTTAGCCACATATGTGAAAACAATTTGGGGATTTGTTGATTAGAAGTTCACAATGTGTCGTTAGTGTAAGGTGGTGAACAACAAAACCAGTGCCTTTTGGCCTATTCCTAGAATCGAGGTGTCCAGAACGGAACAAGGAGGAGATGTTCCGCTCTGTTCTCTGCTGCCAGATCCCACATGGGCACTCACTCTAGGAGACAGTCTCTCAGTGAAAGTCTTAGGGAAAGAATAAGCAGGATGTTTAGGAGACAGCTGAAGTGAGGAACAGTTGAAGGAAGTGGGACTGTTTAGCCTACAGAGGGTATAACACAGCCGACTTAAAATAATTTGAGGCCAGTCATATAGAAGCAGAATTAGAATTTTTTTATGAGGCCTCAGAGGTCAGAATTAGAAGCACTGGGAAGCAGATTTGGGCTTAAAAGGGATAGACGTTTCTACCAATTAGAAAAGAAAAAAACAGAATAGTTTACCTCGTAGGATATGATCCCCCTTATAGATTCACAGCAGTAGCGGACCTCTCACACAGCATGGTCAGGACTGAAAGTTAACAGAGAAAAGAAATCTGTTAAGTAGGTAATAATAAGAATTACTTATATGTTTCTTAAATATTAAGTGATGATGGTTTTAAAAGCTTCCCCAGGGTCTTGAATCCTTTCCACCCGAAATATTCAAGAAGGGCTTGGATCAGTGGGAGATGATATTGAGGCGGCTCTAGTGTGGCTGGGAATGATGGGTGACTCACTTAGTGACATATAAGTAATATAGATGTTGAGGGCTGCTAATGAGGTCAGAGAAGATGAATGAAATGTAGGCCTAGCCCATAGGTGCTGAAGGTACAACTGCACATTTGGAAGAGGTTAGTGTCAGGTTACTGTGGAATCCCTCTCTGGACTGAAAATTCTGTGAAGTCAAGGACTGCATCTGCCTTCTTCTGTCTTGTGTGCCCAGGATATCTAGCCTAGTCCCTGTCGCATAGTAGGGCCTCAGCAAAAATCTGTGGACAGTAGGCTGGCAGGCTGGAAAAAGCCGTCTTGAAAAGAAAGACTTTTTATCACTTAAAGGAAGATAAAGGAATTAATTGATTGCATAAAGGTAAAGTCACTGTAGGTGGGGGTAATAACCTGTAAAGTCTGAGAGGTACAAAGGGGAGCAAATAGCATGGAGGAGAATGTCAGAACAGGTTGCCTGGGGCCCGGAGTTGACTGGAGAATAATAGCAAGAAGTGGGAGTGGTAATGCACAGTGGGGACAAGTGGTGGGTAGGGGGTGAAGGGTGGAGGGTTTGCGCAGATCGTTGGAGGCATTGAGAAAGATTGGAATTTCGTTTTGTAGCAGGGCTGAGCCCAAGGGAATTCTCCTGACTTCCTCAGGACTCTTCTGCCCAAAAAGTATAAAAGAGCAGTGTGCCAGGTCTCCATGAGGAGCTTTTCTTCTCCTCAGCCTGCCTCTTCCTCTTCCCTTGGGGTAAGGGAATGAGGATTCTGCCCCCTGAATGCTGTAGGTAATGTACGGGGTGGGGGAGGGGCATTTCTCTCTTGATTCAGGAAGTCTGTGAGGTACCTGATCTGAATTTGACCCACCCCCACTCCTCCCCACTGGAGCAGAGACTTTGCTTTGTTCTCTACTGAGTCCTCAGTGTCTAGAATAGTGCCTAGTGCACACAGTAGGCACTTACAAATATTTGTTGAATTGAATGTTGACTAAATATGTTGAACGCTGCAAATGTCTCAGAAAGGGCACTCCCCCCCACACACACACACACAAAATAAATAAAACTAGGAGCAAAGTTGGTAAAGGGGTCTGAACACAAACCTAAGGGGTGGTCTCCTGACCGTGCCTGTCTACAGGGCAAATAAGAATGTGGCTCAGAGCAGCTAGAGCCCCAGATACATTGCTCCTGGCCCAGAACTAACTGGCAGTGCAGAAGCAGACTGCATGTGGATATTTGCAGACTGAGACAGACGTGAGGACTTTCATCCCCAGGGGCTGAGCTTGTAGCCTCCCCTGCTGGTTCAGTAAGTGAGGGCCCCAGCGCCTGTGCTCCAGGTTTCAGACCAGCTGAAGCTAGCCAGACCCGAAAGGCTTGTGTTGGCAGTGCCAGTATCCGCCCCTAACCCCTGCCAATGTGGGTGGCTGCTCTCAGAGCACTCTGCAGGGGAAGCCGATTGGACTGCAGCCCGAGCTTCCACTGCGTATAGTTTGCTCTGTGACGCACTCACTGTTGAGAATGCACCTTACTCGCACCGCCGTAGCGCAGAGCTCTAGAAGAAAATAGTTTCTTTCCGTGAGGGAACAGTTCAAGAAGAGCAAGCTGTACTCTGCCCAGGAGTGCCCAGACTCCTATCTAGCTTTGTTCAGATTGTCCAAGTTCAGGAAATGCAGGTGGGTAGAAAATGCCTCCTTGGGAACTTTTTCATCATTTCTCTTATATTGAGAGACCAGGAACAAGGACCCAGCTGGGTTTGTTTGAGGAGGATACCAGCAACAAAAGCAAAACCACCACCCACACCCCAGTATGAATGGACCAGATGGGCAAGGCAATTGTGATATTCACTACAGGATTTTATTTCTGATGTGTGCATTGGTGGCATGCTTGTCCTAAAACCAGGGTCCTTGGGGCCTCTCTCGAGTCCTGTAGAATGCATGCCTACCTCTGGTTAGGTCCAGGAGTCATTTTGGAGAATAGGACGAGGGATAGCTAGAGAGAGGCTGGGCCTTCCCTTTACCAAGTGGCCTGCCCTGCAGCCTGGATCCAGCACCTTAGCTCTGAATAAAATATTTCAGCAGCTTCAACATCCAGGTGATCATTCCAGGGCCTCTCCCCTCCTCCCTAGGCTGTGTGCCAGCCCCATGTTTTCTTCCTTACCTCTGAGTCTGGCTTCCACACATCTCAGTGGTGTTAGGCTGGGTGCCCCTCCCGCCCCTGAGCAGAGTGAGCAGCAAGGGAAAAAAAATTACAGCCACTCTGTTTGTTGAGCACTTACTGGGATTAGGCACTTTGCTAAGTTTTTGATAATGTATTATCTCTTTTAAACCTCACAAACAACTTGAACAAACAGGCTCAGAGACGTTAAGTAACTTGTCTTAGGACACACAGCTAGGAAGTGACAGTTAAGACTTGAACTCAGGTTCAAATCTCATAGACTGACTGTGAAGTCCAGGCAACAACTAACTCCCTATATTGCCTCAACTTGCATCTTCCCAGAATAGATCCTTTTTTCCTACTGTATTTGCCTTCTCACTGCCAGTGTATGCTCCACAACTGCTCTGTTCTCCCAGCTCTCTCTCCAGTATGAACATAACCTCCCTCTCAGTAGCCAAGTACCTGTACCTTTTGGAATTTTCAGTAAAACTATTGGAGTAGCCTCTACCCCCACCACCTAACCATTTGCCAGTTCCCACACACCCCTCTAGGAGACTTAAGGCCAGCACACACACGCGCACGTGCTTGTACGCACGCACACACACACAAACACAGTGGATATGGATGGGGTGAGCAGGCTGCTCACTAATCATACCAGCTGATTAGTAACGGCCCACATTGCCTCCGCTAAGAAGGAAACAGCTGTTGGGACCGACACGTGGAGTGGTGTTGACTGCTATGGGTTGGCTGATGATGTTAGCATTTCATCTTGTGACCCATTGACCCCTCAGCTAGCACAGACCAACCATAGAACTCCGGAGGACTGGGTCTGGACTTTGGGATCAAAAGGGACTGAGGGAGAGACCTATGCTTAGCTGCCTTGCACAGAAATGAGGCCTTACTGCAGCAGGAATAGTGAAAGAGTGAAATACTGATTGAGCTGATCCCCTTGGACAGTATGCCCCGGGGGTTGTCAGGATATGTATCTGGCACAAGGACCCATGCCTTATCTCCCTGTGACCCTTTTGTCAGCCCCTGCACTGTTTCTTCCTTTCTCTGCCCTCGGACCCTTTCTCGCAATGCAATACCAATTTGTTCTGATTGAGGTAGGTTTCGAATGTCTGTCGCCCCCATCTGAACTGTGGCCTCTATCTTCAGAGTGATTGTGCATCCTTGTGGCCAGTTTCCCTCCTGCCTCTGGAGTCTGCTCCCTGCCTCGAAGCCCCTCCCCCTAGGAATGTGAATAAACCATTTCCTCCATCCTCCCAACTCCAGAGGATTCCCTGGGTCGGAACTTTCATTGGCAGACCTCTTTTTAGGCAGACCCACCCTTGGCCACTACAGAATTGTCCTACCCACCCTTCAGTCTCCTGTGAGGGTGAGTCGTGCATAACTAGAGGTTCCCAGTTAGTGAAAACAGTTTAGTCTGAGTTCAGTTTCTTGTAGCCAATCCTGTAGGCTTGGCTCATTAAAGATGATAATTAACCCATTGCTAATTGACCTCAGAAGCCAGCCAAGCAGCCTGTATTTTACCAGCCTTGGTGGTGGATTTGTAGGCTATTTTAGGGTTTCTTAATAATCTCAGCAAGACTTCACTTTCCTGTCTGCATCTTATTTGCTCTAAGGACATTCTGTAAAATTAACAAGCTATAAAGTTTGATTGAAGGTTTCAACAAATGTGAGAATAATTGACTCCATTTAGAGAAACAAGAAAAAAACCTGTAAACTTGAGTTTGTAGGGGAAAACCCGTGTGACTTTTCTCTTTAACCAGAGGAGCAATAGTAAGCAAGACTTTTTTAAGACCAGAAAAAATAGAACTGGCTGATAATGCAAGTTTAAATTCTTATTCCCCCAAACTGAAAGTTCAGAAAAAGAAATTTTGCAGAATCTAACCAGCCGCTATAGTGTTCATGCCTTCCAGGAAGCCTGTATGGAGAACTGGGCCCCAGTAAAGATGGAGTGAGTCCTTCATTCCCTAGAGCTTGCGTCCAGAGAACCCTGATTCAGCTCTCTGACCCCTCCTCCTGTTCCCTAGTTAAACTGGAGATTTTCTCCCTGCCCGTGGCTGCTCTGTGTTCAATCTTACAACTCAAGAGTACATCAGTCCTTGGCGCCTGGTGCTCAGTTCCTTTTCTCTCTCTCGCCCTCCCCTATCTTCCATAAGGTAGCTTAGATCTCTTTTTCTTTTCCTTCCTGGGCATCTCTGCCCAGGCTGGGCATGCACCTGAGTGCCTGTGAAGAGTCACCAGTTTTCAGAGAACTCCATTCTTGGGTTATCCACCACTCCGCTAAGGTGCCCCAGACTGTTAACTCAGTCTTCTGTGTTGAAGTTCCCCCTTCTGTGTTGACCTAGAGGCTTCTTCCTTCTTTCCTCAAGACCTAACCTTCCTCTTAGCTCCAGCCACCGCTCACTCCCATGCATACTCACATTGTCTCTTTCTAAGGAACTGAGCCTGGGACTGGCCAGACTCCTTTATCACTTTGCCACATCTCACTTTCAGTTTTCCTTTCCACTTGGTTCTTTGCATGTGGACCTGATCTGGGTGATAACTGGAGCCCTGAAGCTAGAGGTTTCAGTTCCCACTGATGGGGCATGCTGCCTCCGATGACAGGGGAAGGGGAAGGGGCTTTCTCTGGGTGCCTTTCTTTAAGCTCTTCCCTGACCTAAAGCCCCAGTTTTCAAAGCTGACTGGAATGATTCGTGAGACATTTTGTCCATTCACTTGGGAGTTCCTGATACTCTCCTACGCAGTGAGTTTCCCTCCAGAATGCACATGACTGCCATTGAGAAGGTGCTGGGTCCCAGGTTCCCCAGGGTGTTCCCTGGCCAGCAGCCCTTTTATCCACCTCTAACCCCAGTCCAACGCAACCATTAACAGCCCAGGAAGGAAGCCTCTCCTGCCCAGCTTTCTCCTCTAGAGAACCTAGAGTTTGCCCAGAGCTACAATATACATACCACTTGCATTCTCTGTTTTTCATTGATAGAGAATGGAAAAATGTACTCATGAACAGAGCTGTTGTGGGGATTATGTCATAGACTTCATCTGGACTCCTTCCTCTCCAAGCAGGGAGCCTAGCTTTAACCCCTCTCCTACCAGGAAGTCCTCCTTGGCCAGACAAAGATCATCTAGGATTTGGCTCTTTGTGGTTGAAGGGTTTCTTCTGTCCTGATGTCCCTTATTAACCATATTTAACCTTTTTGTCCCCCCAGACTCAAGTGCTGGAGGCTTTGTCTAGGAGAATATGCCCATAAACTTCCTGTAGAGCTCCAGGGTTGAGAGAACTGTGGTCCTCACCTCGCTGGGCTCATTCCTCCTACCTTAAAGCAGAATGCTTTAGGCGATGGGCCAGCCGGCTAGAGACAGAAGACTCCTCTGTGTCCCCGGGCATGTCCTGGACTTTCTGCCTCTCAGTTCCCCATCTACCAAATGGCTGGAGCCTCATTTCTCACTCCCATGGTACACTTCAGAAACCTAAGGAGACTGTGGAACCTTGGCTGTTCTCCCTGCTTGTTGGATTGCAAAGGAGTGGGGATACCCTTTCTAAAGACTGGGTGACTTTTCTGTCTGCAAACAGGTAGCATCCTTTTCAGTCCTCTTAGCACCAACTCAGAGACCCCACTGGATCAAAGCCCTTTTGAGAATCAGCCAGGAGTGCCCTTGCCCTTGCCTTAGGGAAGAGACTGATGGCCATAGCAGACAAAATCCCCAAGGAAACCAAGTGCTCCTAAACAGGGTGAAAATGAAAATGTGGGTATGGGGGCACTCCTTTTTGCTTTTGAGTCCCTGTGAATGACACTGCCCACTGATCCTCTAAGGATGTACCACAGGCAGGCTCAGGATGTCTGCATCCCTGGGTCCTGCTGTGCCCTGGAAATCCCCATCTCCAGGAGTCCCACGTCTGCACATACAGCCTTGCTCCCTCTCGGCCCGGGATCACACACTTCCTGAGCCATTCAGCGTGCCACCCAGCCTGTGCTCTAACAGCGGGAGTTTTCCTTCCCTCCTGTCATTGCACACGCACTCATGGGCACACTCGCCTCTTTTGGGCAGGTTTCTGCTGCACATTGCAGGAATGCCAGCATACCTCTAACCATCCAGGTGATACCAAGGACCATGAAAAGCTTGTTCTCTGTCCTCCTCCAACCCCTTACCCCCACCTCCTCGCCATTCAGCAGTAGCAGCCTCACACCAAAAAGGAAAGTCCTGGACCCATTACATAATTCTCCACAGTGCAAGCAGTAGCTGGGGCATAAGGTCAGAGGTCATAGTGGGGTCAGGTGGCTGACACACACTGTAACGACAAGGTGGTTAAAATTAGACCACAGAGAGGAAAC
Source organism: Hipposideros armiger (assembly GCF_001890085.2). Lineage (NCBI taxonomy): Eukaryota > Metazoa > Chordata > Mammalia > Chiroptera > Hipposideridae > Hipposideros > Hipposideros armiger. Next base: position 2,603,428 of record NW_017731491.1, on the reverse strand, counting down.
TGGCAGTCTTGTGGAAATGCAGAAGTTTCCTCTGCAAGTGAGAGGCTGGGGATGCAGGGAGGCCACTGTGCGTGCTGCCTGCCAGGCTATTACTCATTTCAGCTCTATTCTTCAATGCCTTTTAGCCCCTGCTTCTGTATTTCTAGCCTTCCTCATCACATGTTTGAATGCACGCGATGGAACCCATGGTTACCTGCCCTGGCCCAAGAGGGCTTCCTTCCTCCTTCCAGGAGGTAAGCCCAGGATCGGGCACACCAAGTGCAAGACAGCTCTTCTTTCTGAAGTCGTTTCTGGGCAGCTGAGCTCCTTTTAGGTCAGCTTCTCAGGTGGAGGTGGTTGAAGTACTTAGCCTAAGATTCAAGCCTAAAATGATTCCAGGACCATTGGTGAGGGTGAGCAGGGGCCATTCCTGGGCAGGGAGAGTAGCAGGTTTGCCTGAGAGAGGTGGCAAAAGATGGAATCCCAGCACACAGTTGACTGGTGTGTGCTGCACTTGCCTGGCCAGCCAGCTGGCAGAGTGGTGCTCATTTCCACCATGTCCTAGCGGACGTGGATCAGGCCTGCCTTACCCGCACCCTGTGGTACCCAGCTGAGTATCCCTGTGCCTGTCAGCCCTTACTGTGAGCCTCCTGGGTGCCCTGCTGGTCCTTTGCGCCCCTTGCCAGAGAAGTAGGAGATGTAGTCTTTGCCACCAGTGCAGTTATTGTCCAGGTGAGGGAGATAATAAATGCACCTATAAAACAATGAGTAAACAATCAAAAGACAAACTCCAAGTTAGTACTTTACTGTGTGATCCAGACACAGAAGTCCCTTTCGCATTATAGAATGGGAAAGTACTGGCACTCAATATGGGCTAGAGTCAGTGATGATGAGAAGGGGCTGCCACCCTGTGGCATTTCTGGCCACTGAAGTGTATTTCCCTGTGTGGATTGGCCTTTACCAGCTTCTGCGCTCCAGATCAAGCAGGGCCCCTCCTCTTCCTTGGTGAGTGCCCTCCCATTACAGAGGAGAGGACCTCAGAGGCCAGAGATGAAGAGAAGGTCATGAGGGGGCGCAAGCAATGCAGATGGGTTTGCAGGTGAGGCCATGTGTGTGTGGTCTTGCATGAGAAGGACCCCAGACAGGGCGACTATGGAAACTTCATCTGAGACACTTACAAATTTGACAATTGCTCAAGATATTGAATTTCATTTCAGCTAAATCAGCCCCAGCTTCTCTGACAGCACTGGCTTATATGCTGATATGGCCACATGGGAGCGGGACGGTGTGAACCCCTGGAGGAGCAGAGCTTTGGTGAAACACCCCCCACCTGCTTTGCCTGTCTCCCTTCTCCTGACAACAATTTCCTGCCTGACCCCAGTCTCTTGAGCATGAGAAGCTCTTAGGTGGGGCAGGAACCCGTCAGGGGAAGCCCAAAATGATCTGGCTGAAATGAAACAGCCAAGAAAGCCCTCATCATTCATTTTGTACTCGGCTGAAAGTTCTCCATTTGTGAGTCTGGAGAGAGGGGAGCTGGGAGAAGAATGGAGAGTGGCAGTGAGGGGTACCAGAAAGCTGTATCCTGAGAAAGCCAATGGTTCGCACTCCACCCTTCCTTCTACCAGTTAGATCCCAAACTTAGAAGAATTTAATTTAGTCTTTTTTTATGTCAGGACTTCAGTGAAAGAAAGGCAAGATCCCAGGGGATACCCATCATTGGTCCCGAGATTGTCTGTTACCCTAGAAATGACCTCAGGAGAGATGGTGGTGACTTCCTTCCCTCAGAGGGAGATCTTGGTCCTCAAGCGTCTCTTGGCCCTTGCTCACCATCTCACACACGCACACACTCCCCCTCGCCCACTCTGCCTCCCTCGCCCAGTAACTTTGATACGTTTCTCACGTGCCCCTCAGCCAATAAACAGGGTCTCCCATCTTCATCTTCCCTTTCAAAAAATGCTGTTTTTCTTCTCTCCCTCTCACCCTGTAGGTTATTGCAGCCGACTGCAAAAGGGTCACAGTGCTGAAGTATTTTCTGGAAGCCCTTTGTGGACAAGAAGAGCCTCTGCTGGCATTCAAGGGTGGAAAATATGTGTCAGTGGCACCCGTCCCAGACACCATGGGAAAGGAAATGGGAAGCCAAGAGGGAAAACAACTGGAAGATGAGGTACTATGCGGGAAGAGCCCGCTGTGGCAGAGGGAAGGCTCCCTTCCCCCCGCCCCCAGCCCTGCTCTGCCCGTGGCTTCAGCTTCTACCCCTGGTTATTTATAACCACTCAGAGCAGTGTCGATGTTAACGTAACCAGCCAACTTCTCAAGAGTGCACTCTGCTGGTGCCCCTTCCTGCCAGTCCCACCCCAGTGCCTCCATCTCACTCTGCTACGAGTTCCAGATGCTTCTTTTTAATGTTGCATTGGAGGAGAAGGGAGGGAAAGAAAGAGTTTAATAACGTGCAGCTCTGGAGGCTTAGGAAAGGCAGTGTGTGTGTGTGTGTGTGTGTGTGTTGGGGGGGGGCGGTGTTAGGGTTCAGGCTGAGGATCAAGTTTATAGATGTGTGGAGCTCAGTGCAGCACAGGCCTGAACTCCAGCCTCAAGCACACGTACAGGAAGAGCTGACATTGCTGGCCCCGTGTGGAAAATCACCCCCTCCCCCGGCCTGCCCTCCCTCCCTCATTCCCTCCCTCCCTCCCTCCTGCACATCCTGATGTGATTAAGGAACTCTCCTCTTGTTTGTTTGCCCTTGGTTGTTCCTGTAGCCCTTGCTTCACTCCAGACCATGCGCGCTTGTGTGCGCACGCGTGAGCCAGTGTACCCACCCCTGCTAAACCCCAATGGCAGTTGCTCTGCCATGCGTGTATATGTCTTTCTGAGGGTGATTGTTGCCATGGGTCTGTATGTGGTGAGCTTGTGTGTCAGTGTAAGTTGAACACTGCTGTCAGCTTCCCTGCTGTCTGTGGGTTCCGAGTAAATGTGAGTATGTGACGGTGTCGGTGCATGTATGTGTTTAATATCACTGCCAGCTGCCCTGCTGTATGTCTGGGTGTGGGTAACTCTGTCTGGGTGTGTGTGCGCACACGGCTCACTTCTGCCTGATGGTTGATTCTTTCCTCCTTTTTACCCCACAGTGTTAAAGACAGAGGGGCCTTAGGTGGGAAGGAACGTGGGACTTAAGGAAGGGACGGAAGCGATTCTAGCCAGAGGCCAGGTCACCCGTAGGCCAACACAGTCATTTGGCCCGCAGCAGTCTCCAGCGCCTGGTGGAGCAGGGTGGGGTGCAGGGATGAAATCAGCAACAGGCCAGGGAAGCCAGATGTCAGCTGGAAGCTGTCGTTTGTGATCTGAAGCAGTGATAGAGTGGCCACCTTCAGTTCAGAGTCTTCAGAGCAGCCCAGTCTTGGACTGGCTTCATTAGAATAGCTGGAGAACCCCACCCCACCCCTGATGACACAGGGCTTAGCTTCCAGGACAGAGGTGGTTCCAGGGATAAAGCTGAGCAAGCCCATGATTCCAGACTCTTCAGATGAAACCTGGGCAGAGAATAATGGGAAAGAATGAGCTGGCAGCATGGGAGGAGACAGTGGGCTTGCTAAAGCCATCGGTGGGCGTCCAGGCTTCCAACAGGGCAGGGCAGTGCCACCCAAGCCCTGGGTACTGTGTAGGGAAGCATGGGTGGGGCAGCGCCTCAGTCAGTTATCTCACCCACACATTAAGGCTGAGGCAAGCAATGGAAGGTCAGCAAGTCTAGCTCTCCAGGATTGCCATAAGAGATGTCCTCTGGCCAGTGGAGCTTACGATGCCAAATCCAGTTAGGCAAGTGAGGCCCAGAGAGAGGGCCTCAGTGTAAAAGCCAAGGAGGGGTTCTTACACTCTTACAAAGAACAGACCAGCTCTCCGGTCCCAGATCATGGCTGTGCAACACCCTCTCTCTCCTTCTAAGTCTTATTGACCAGACAAAGGTTGTGACCCATGCCACACTGCCCACTTCTTCCTTTTCCCACGAGCCTCCTGGGTTCCTTTATATTAGTGGCCCCTGGGAAACCCTCCTTACCCTGGTCTGTGTAATTTCATAACCCTACACTTCCTCGTTTGCTGTGAGAGCTGAGCGAACCTCAGACAAGCTTCACTGACCTTCTTTTGACCTCAGTCAAGCTCATTCCAAGCCCCGTGATAACCTGGTGTGTCCCCGATCAGAGCAGGCAGAGGCAGTGTTCCTCCACAGGCCAGTCAGGCATCCTACTCCACCCACTCCAGCCCAGGTTAACCCCACGAACAAGGAAGTAAATGAGTAGAGTCTTCCTCCTTCCCATGGCCTGGGCCTCTCTGAATGTGAACCCTGTGACAGAGTAGTCTGCAGGTGGTCATATGAGTGGTGACTGCAGACAGTCCCCCAGGCCCCTGAGACCTCTTAGGATAGCGGCACTTCTGGCCGCATCCTGAGATCTCATCTCTCCCCAAACTTCCAGACTGAGTCTCTTAAGCTGATGGGAGAGAAGAGGGATATGTTTCTTCAGACCTCATTCCTCATGAAGAAAACAGAGCCTGGCTCCTTAGGGGGACTACCGAGACACCTAGATTCTGCTCCCAAGACACAGCATCACCCACCACCCACACACCTTACCAACCACTTGCAGCCAAGAGAGTCTATCGGAATATCATCTTGAGATGGACAGTTAGAGGAGAGAGCAGTCTGTATCCAACAGATCCTGGGTGCACCTATGGGAGGTTTGGCGAAGCTGAGCCACTAAGGGATGGGTCTGGGCTTACCGTCTAGATTCAGGACCCCAGCCCGTGCTGCTCAGTATTATTGGTAAGAGCACAGACTTTAGAGCTGGACTCACTAGCGTTCGTTCAAATCCCTGCTCTGCCACTTACTAGCTTTGTGACCTTGAGCAAATTGTTTAACTCTAAATCTTAGTTTGTTCATTTATAAAATAGGTATGATAATAGCGTCTGTTCCATAGGCTGTTGTGAGTATTAAATATTTGAGTTAATACGTAAAAAACACTTAGCCCAGTCCTTGGCCAATACTCAGCTCTCAGTAAATGGTAACCATTATTGTCATAATCATTGACATTATTATCATCCAGTTAGAAACACAGGGATCCTCTCCTCCTACATCACTCCCTATTACCCATTCTAACCCTGTCCCTCAAAGGAAGCTCTCTTGTAGAGAAGCGTTTCTGATAGAGAAGCTTCTCCAGTAGAGAAGCAGCTGCATGTTCTCTACTGACCAAGGCCAAAAGTGAGAGATGAGGAATGGAGCCTGGGACCACCCGGGGTGCAGTGGCTTCTGAGAGCTGAGGCTGTGAGCAGGGAGGTGCCATCCCTGGGGAAGGCGCCACCAGCCTGGCAGGAGACCCCCTAAGGGAGCCTGCTATCTCCTAGCCTGCCCAGGCCCCAGAAGGGCAGCTGAGCAAGGTCATGTCATGTGAATTCCTATAGGGGGCCCAGCAGCCCTGATACCGCCAAGCTGTGGTCTTAAAAAGAAACCAGGGCAAGGTCTGCTGAGCTAGAGCATCTGCTCCCTGATGCTGTCTAGGGCAGGGGAGCTACCACGCCTAACTCGCAGCTGTTGGCCAGAATTGATTCCTATCAGATCATTAGCATGAATTAGGTTTTAACTGGGTGGTTTAACTTTGTTGATTTCCTTTTGGTGATTTCAAAATTAAAATAGGCCCAAAGTTTGACTTTGTGAGTGTGTGCGAAGGAGAATGAAGAGCTGTGAGTGTAAGCATAGAAGTGTATGTGTGTGTGTTAGTGACTTGTGGTATGGATCTGTGATTATGGGATTCGAAAAGAGCCTTAGAGTGCAAAAGGGAGTGACAGCTTCTCTTTACCCCCGCACACCTTGGGGCCCTTTCAAGGAATGGTCCTAATAAGCATGGAGTGGGGGTGCCGGAACGATAGAAGGGTGGGTCTGGTAAGTGCTGTGGGCTCACAGTCTCCTCTCTTCCCTGGACTGCCCAAAAGGAGGAGGACGTGGTGATTGAAGACTTTGAAGACGATTCAGAGGCTGAAGGCAGCGGGGGCGAGGATGACATCAAGGAGCTTCGGGCCAAGAAGCTGGCTCTGGCCAGGAAGATAGCCGAGCAGCAGCGTCGCCAAGAAAAGATCCAGGTGGGGTCTGCTGGGGGGTGGTTCTCATCAGGGTGGTGCTGTACACGGCAGGAATGAGGTGTGCTGGGAGCTGGGATGAGCAGGACCCTCTGAGGAGGAGGACCCTCTCAGAGTGTTCTGCCTGGCTCGACCCTCGTTTTCTTTATCCATCACAAAATTCTGGTAGTACTTTGGTGCCTGGAGGCCCCCTCCTCCTGGGCTCCAAGGGGCAGGAGCAGGTTCTTCTCAGAGAATCCAACGGAAGCTTCTCCCCCAGCGATGATCTGTGAATACACACCACACATGCATGATCTTCCACACAATTTCAGGAGTTTCAAAGTGCCCCTGAACCTTATCCAGACACTCCCAGAGAGGCCAGGATTCTGTGTTGAAAACACCTGTTGTCGGGAGACGATGTCATGGCCACAGTCTGTTTATCTGGATTCCCAGTGTAATGGCCGGTCCCCTCTGCAGGACACTCTTAACCCTCCCAGAGAGAAACTACTTGATCTCCACACGAGGGCTCCCCCACCATCTGCACTCTCGTGGATCCATACCTCCACTTGCAGCAAGTTTTTCTTTATGGCACTCCCAGGTCTGCCTTCTTGCACTATAAGCTCACTTCCTCTTATCTAGGGCTCAAGGCAGATAGAGGAGAACCAGTCACGTTCCTTCGTTTAACTGTGTGCATGGGGAAGCCTCTTTAGCAGTGTCTGTTTTCATCTCTCTCTTCAGCTACCCCTTACCTTTGGCAGAGGCCTCAGTGCATGTGGTCGGGCAGACCTGATCACAGTCTGGGCTCCACCACTTACTAGCTTTGTGACTTTGGGCAGATTGCTTGATTTCTCAGAGCATGTTTCCTCTTCTGTAAAATTAAAGTGGTAACAGCACCTACCTCTTAGAATTGCTGTGAGGCCCACAGAAGCTGGCTCATGTAAAACACTTAGCACAGTGCATGGCACACAGTATCTGCTCCATAAATGGTCACTGTCGTCTGAGATCAGTCTAATCGCCCATCAGACAGAGCCCTGCCTGGGAAGAGAATATATAGCAGTTGGGAGCCATCATTCTTTAGACATATTCATGTCCCCTTGCATACTGGAATCAAGTATGTGATACCTCTGCCCACGTCGTCCACTGTGGTATGGCTGCCTCCTCAGCCCTCTGTGGTCTGTGTATGATTCTGCTGTGGTCCAAAAAGCAGCTTCATCCTCACACTGTCTTTCCTCCTATCCTGTGGCTCTTCATATTTTTTTTTTTTTTTTTACTATCAGTCTTCTCATAAGTTCTGTCTGTGCTCACAACCTCCATTTCTTGACTATCAACCCAGCAAGTACCTGTCTTTATCAGGCCGTGGCCCCCATTGTAGTTGACTTATCTGTAGCTTTGGACCCTGAAGCAGCCTCCTTCCAGCCTCACTTCAGCACAAGTGGACCCTTGTTTTCTCTTTCTGTTGACATAGGCTTCCTCACCAACATTCTTTTCTTGGTCTCTTCCTTTTCTCTCTTATTTCTTAGTCTCAGCACATAGTTGGCGCTCGGCACATATTTGTTCAGTGACCTAATAGATGGTAGGAACTAGAGCATCACCTTAAATCCTCACTGGTTGCTGATTCTTTATCTGATTCGGGTCTGATTCTTTATCAAACCTATCTGTTCACTCATTCAAATTCCCTTCTCTCCTCTCTATTCCCATTGCCACTACTGCTACTCTAGTCCAGGGACTGATTTGGATTATAATAGTGAAGACATCTGCTTTGCACAACTCCAGGGGGTGTCATTGACCTTGTAGTCTGTGAATGGCACCTCCTAGAATTGTGCAGTACACAGTCTGCATGGGGGGCTCACTGCCTCCAGTGCACCTTACATGTTTTCATCATTCTCTTTCCAAAAGAGCCACTCCCCTGCTCAGAAATCATCAGTGCGTTTGCTTGGCTGATTATAATAAAGTCTAATTCCTTATTGTGGCATTAAAGGTTTTCTCATGTGTTCCCAACCTCTTCTCCCATCTCCTATGAGCCCTTACTAGCTAAATGACATTGTGCAAATTATTTAACTTCTCTGAGTGTCTTTCCTCACCTATAAAATTAAAGTTGGAACAGCACGAACCTCATCCTTCAGAAAGACAGTGCATGTAAAGTGCCTGTCCAGACCCAGGCCCTCCTGCCTGGGCAGCAGCCCTGCTCTTCTCCTGACACACTGTCCCCACACATGCTCTGCCCTTCCCCACTCTCACGTCTTTGTTTATGCTGTTCCGCAAACCGAGTACCCTTTTTTTCTGCTCCACATTTCCTGTTACCTGTTTAAATTCTATTCCTCCTTCAGTCCCCAGATGAAACTCCATCTCCCCAGTGAAGCCTTCCCTGATTTCCCCCAGGAGGAATTAATCTCTCTCTGCTCAGTGTTCCTGTAGCACTGATTTATACTTCATGTGTGAAACTTATATCACGTCTCGTATTACACTTCTTTCTGGGCTTGTTCCCTGCTGTACTGTGAACTCCTTGGAATCAGGTACCCTGTCTTCAGTTCAGTTGAGTAAGTGGTGGTGAGCATCTGCTATGCTAGTAGTGGTCAGCAGACACAGGAGTGAACAAAACGTCCCATCCCAAAGGGGAGTGGAGTGGAGAACCCAGTGATGTGAAGTGTGACAGAGTGTTGTTACAAAAGGGAAGGATGGGATGCTGTGGGAGCACATGCCGCAAGTGCATGGCCTTGCCTAGGGCGCCGTGTTCCGCCCGGCCTCTCCAGCAATAAGCAGTACCTTACAAATAGGAGGCCTTGTATGAGGCTGGACTTGTGGTGCCGGCGGCTGCCCCTGTCCAGAGCCTGATCTCCCCGTCACCTCCTTTAGAGCAGGCTGCTCGGGCCCAGGGCCTGCTGTGGGCTGGCTGTGGCTGGGGTTGCTGTGGCCCCTTTAAGAATAGGCCCCACATGAACTGCTGCTGGCGGCCCTGCCTCCTGTCAGCCTTCTTCCTCCAGCCTCACAGCCACAGGAGGATTTCTCAGCAGAGGAAAAATTCCCCCCTTCCCTTATCCCCCTCCCCCCCTTTAATGCCCGGGGCCCTTCACTTCCATAATTCTTCATTTTCCAGCCTTGAACGTAAGCCAGACACATCTGTCTGGCCATATGCGTGAACCCTGGAGTCTGTGCCGAGGTGGCTGTAAAACAGGGCCGGTGAAGGCCCTTCTGGGAGAGCACACACATGTGTGTGCCCTCGGGCCATTGGCTCCCTGCCCAGAACCACGGGGCTGCAGTGCTCCAAGCCTATGTTAACCTTTTCTTATTTTTCCTCTTTTTGTTTAATTTAAGGGGGGAAAATCCCAAGGAAAAGGTATAAATTGTCCTGGGAGTGGGGGAGAGGCTCCTAACTAGAGAGGCCATTATTGTTGGCAGGTACTTGGGTCACACTAATACAATAAGGAAGAGAAGAGCATCGAGTGAATTAAGATCGGAGAGATGGGCTGTAAATTACACAGCTCTGAACTCCATCAGTCTCCAGGGGTGTTAACCGAGAGGTGTAAGGCAAGTCCCCAGTTCCCAGCGCCTTTTACAGATGCAGCAAAACAGGAACCACACATGTTTGGGGAAGGGGATATGAAGATGGGGTTGAAAAAAATCCTCCTGGCCCCCATGATGGCTATAAAGTCCAACTGAGATTTTGAGCTATAGCCACACCCCCACTTCCCTGCTCACACCTAGACCCCTGGGCCCAAGCTCATCTGTGGGGCTGGGGGAGGTGAGGCCTGGCCTCCCTCCGCAGCCTGTCCTTCCCTGTTTCCGGCGTTGCACAGGGGCTGGTGAGTGGGGCCGACTGGAGGTCAGAAAAGGGGTGTGGGCAGCTCTCAGGAACTGTGCAGCTGGAGCCCCAGCTCCCAGGCAGGCCTCTGGATGCTGGGGGGTCAAGTCGGCCCACCTGGGGCTTTGAGGCCACACTCTCCTAGGCTTTGCCTGTTGTTTGAGACAGATGTCTTCATATTGGGTTGGTTCTTCCCACCTTGCTACTTTCCACCTGAGTTCGTTTCATTCCCATTGCCATTATTGGGAGGTGTCCAGAGACCACAGCAGGGTGCATGGTTTGTCTGGGAAATTGGTCTGAAGTGTTTCATTCCTAACTAGACCCCCAGGGCAAAGCAGTCACTGAAAATCCTCCTCCAGGCATGAGGCGTGGCCTCTTGGCACCTCAAACTGGCCCTGTGATTCCCCCGCCTCCTCTCTGCCTCCACGAGGCTTTGCTGTGATTTGTGCTGCTGTCGGGCGGGGTCAGGTTTCCTGAGCAGTTGCAAACATCCCACCTGAAACATAACAGGCTCTTCCTCTGGCCACAGCTATTGTTTCCCTCACATTATGGCCACAGTCTTGCTCTGTAGCCAGCAATGACATGTGTTCTGAAAATAGCTTCTCTCCGCTGTCCCCTTCCCGCCCACCCACCCTCCTGAAGATGCAGTCACTCCTTTGTGGTGGCCCCAGGAGTTTCACTCTAAATATAGCTTCAGCCCATTCACGCTGCCACCCAGCTGGGGGGGAGGAGGGGGATGGGGGGGCACTGTGGAACAATAGGGCATGCACAGAGCCCCCCACACCTGTATGGAAGCTAGCGGAAGGCAGACACTCAGCCCTGGCTCCTAGCTGTCGGAGGCGGGTGGGAGCCAGCGGGCTACCAGGCCAGGGGCACGTTCACGCCAGGGCAGGAAAGCACATCAGCCTACAGAGCCGGGCAACTGCCCTCCCCACGCAGACTGGTTCCAGAGTCTGTTCCAGCTTTTCCACAAACTGTGGCTCTGTGCCCCCAGTTTGGTCCAGGCTCTCTCACCTCCCTGGCTCCAGCAGCATCCATAAGGTCCTGTTCTCTTACAGAATGGTCAGGCTGTTGTTTGGCTCAAGTTCAGAGGTACCATGTTTAGCCCCGCCACTCCTCTCCATCAAGAAAGGGTACACTTCTTGTGCATTCTCAGAACAAGAGTTATCAGATGAAATTCAATCAGATTATCTTTAAAGTGCCCTTCAGCCCTGAGATTCAGTGATTTAGCTCATTGAGCTCCTATGACATACCAAGCTTTATGCTGGACATTATAAAAGAAACTCTAAGAAAAGGCGGTTCTCCTTGAGCTCCTTAAGTCTATTTTGAAACTAAGATCAGTCCTTATAAAACAGTAAGAAGTAGCAAGCAAGCCATCATATATATAAAAAGAAAGCAAGTATATGTTAAGCTGTGTGGCATTGACTTTGGACATCCAGAGAAGGGATCCTAAGCAGAAACTTGCCCACGAGGAGCCCACCCCAAATGAAGATGCTAACCGTGCTGCTCCCAGAGGAGGCTGGTTGGCTGCGCCTGCTTTCTATAGCAAATGCAGTATCTGCTCCCTTTGGTCTTTGTAGCTCAAGAAGGAACTGCCTCCTGTGCTGTTGGTGGCTATCTTACGAACTATTCCTATTTTTTATTTCATTTCCATTTTCCTATTTTTCATCTTCAAAAAGTACCCCCACGTAGTTAAAACAACGAAAGTACCACGAATCTTACAGCAGAAATCCCCAGTCCTCTCTGCCTGGCTCCTCCCCATCTCCAACTCTGCTCCCTAGTGGTTTCCCCAGATATTTACCCTCCGGGATATATAGAGATGAAAAATGGAGCTGGGCAGGGAAAAAGGAAACTGACGTTTGTTAAGTTACTATTATGTGTATCAGGCACTTAACCAGATACTTTCACATACAAGGTGAGCATGGAAATTTTCTGTGTTAACAAAACTTCCCATGTCTGGTGAAGACATTGCTCGGGCCAGAGAGGCCCAGGGATAAATGATTCTATCACTCTACAGAGGGAAGGAAGCAGCCACACTCTCTGTGGAGCCCTAAGCAGAAGGAAGACCTAACTAAGAAGGCCTTCTTATGATCTGGCTCTGCTTTGTGATCTGAGTTTTTCAAGTTCCATAACTCCTGTGTGAGCTAATTACATTGCCTTTATTTATAATTCTCAGTGTCTCAATTTTCAGTGGGTTAGCATCCCCAAACCATCCCTACTGTCGAGAAGAAGGAATTTAACCTGTAAAAGAGCCCTTCCTGGGGACCCAAGGCTGTTAGCTTCCTCGTCAGATGGTATTGTGGATTATCTCTTTCTCAGCACCCCACCAGCTTGCTCAAGGATGCTCCCATACTTCAGAGAAAATTATTTAGCACCTTCTGGAAACAGAATTAAGTTCTTCTTCTCTTCCACACTTTATGACAACTTGGTCCTTATTGCCACTGATCTGATTCAAAGTGTCTGTGCTTGCCTTGATTTCCCAGTTCACTGTCCTAGGACCACTACAGCCCAATCTTAGCTGCAGTGAGAAGGGTTCCTATGAAACTCTCCTTCCGGGTCAGCACACTTGATTCCAGGCCAGAACCAGTCTGTCTGAATCACAGCATTCCAGTTGCGCCCCCCTCACCCCCACCAGAGGCTTCTGCAGCTTTTTACTCATACAAACAAAAATAAATCTCACTACCGGCCTCTGAACTCCACAGCAGCGTGCTTCCCCCTTCTCCCCAAGCGTCCCATGGCTGTGAGTGGGGACTTGGCACTCTCCCCACCGACATCACTTTTTCACTCCCTGCGCATCCTGTGTCCTTCTCTCACCGTGCGACCCAGAGATCGGAATGGGACGTGACGGCCGGCACAGGCGCCGTGCACAGCTGCCAGGAATCTGACGGGTAAAATCTGGAAAAGTTGGGAGGGCAAATGCTAAACACACACACACACACACACACACACACACACACACACAGCGCCACTCAGAGGGCCGGAAACACAGACACCCACAGAAGAGGGCCTGCAGACTCCTTGTCCTTCCTCAGTCTGCCATTCTTTTGAAGGGGACTGAGCCGGTCTCGTGACTCAGGTATGACCCCCGCCCCAGAGGCCCACAGGTACCCCAGGAAAAGAGGTAACAGCTTCAGTTAATCTCCTGAGACTCTGTGAGGGCATGTGGGGAACAGGAAGCAGTTGTGTGGTGACTCACTGGGCAGAGCCAGGTTAAGGGAAGTTGTCTGCGGGTGTCCCTGGGACCGGATGATGGCAGCACAGTTCTGACCACCCTCATACAGCTTGACCCCACCCCACCCCTGGGGAACCAACAAGGCTGCTACCTTCCTAAGAGGCTGTGGCCTCTGTTCACCTTTCTGGCCCTGAGCCAGAGCTCAAGGAACTCAGCTTCCCTGGACCCTGCTCCTAGATTTTTCTTTCGTCCTGTCATCAGAACACACACGTAGGCCCCCAGCCTCCCTTGGCCACCTGGCTTAAAAGCCCTTCTGCCTGCTGCCAGCTGTAAAGGTAGAACGGTATAAGGTCTTAGGAGCTCGTTCACACATGGGCAGAAATGGCAGCCAGTTCCACTTCCTTAGAGTCAAACCAGGGCTGGAGTGTCATTTCTGGAGGCAGGAAAACTGAGATGTGAAAGGAGTCAGTGGGGCCGTGGTATAGATGAGATGCTCAGTTAGGACCCCGAGCCCCTGTCACCACAGGTGCCAGTGCCGCCTCTCCTTCCCCCACCAGTATCAGTGCTTGTTCTGTTCCCTCTCACCCAGAAAGAGATTTGGAGGCCTGTGATACCAGGAAAAATGTTCCTGGGAGTGGAAAGGCTGGATAGAGAACACCCAAAAGCTGGGAAAATGAAGAATAGAAACGCTAATGCTCCCTCAGTGCGAAGAGAAATAGTAGAGAGTTGTTAACTGAACCTGAGTGGGGACTGTGCCGTTCTTACAAAAGGCCCAAGCCGTTATGCAATGTTATATGTCAGTTGTATCGCAATAAAAAAAAAAAATTTTAAGTGCCCAAGTTGAGTTTGGTGGAATGTGTGTCACCCTCTAGTTGGCAGCCCCATGGGGAGGGACCGTGACCCAAATTCCCTGGGAAGGTGGCCAGCAGCCGTGGCACTTTCCCCAAATGAGGTGAGAGCAATAGGAAGACCAGCAGACTGGGCCTCTCAGCTGCGTTTTCTCATGCCTGCCAGCGTCTTGAGGGCTGTGCCTTCCACCAGCTGTGGTGGCAGTGGCAGCAACGACTTACTCATAGGGAGAGGTCCCCAGCAGGTCACAGAGAAGCCACCCCCAGCATTCAAAGGCATGCCCTTTCAGTTTTACTGTCACTGCCAGTGAAACCTGAGCACCTTCCTCACTGACTGTTAGTGGCCAGGACGCAGCACTGTGGGCCCCACTGACTTGGCACGCACATCTGCTCCCCTTGCTCTGTGCCTGTGCCTGTCCCTGTCAGTTGGTGTATGGTAGAAGGCCATGAGAGGGCGTGACAGGGCTGAGACCTGTTCACCTGGCCCTTGCAAAGTCTGTGTCAGTGCCCTCCAGCTCTTTACGTGGGGAGCACGCCATCTGGGCAGATGCCAGCAAATCAGTTTGCCTCTCAGCCATGGCCCCCAGAAGAGGAAGCAGCACAATAGTGACCTTGCTCTGTAGTGACAGGCATACCCAGAGCTGCTGCCACACATCAGGCTCTGTCAGACTGGAGAAAATCGGGCTTTCCCAGACGTACACAAAGCTTCCCAGAAATGAGAACTGCCATTACGACCAACAAGCATGAGGCCGTGTGCTTTCCAAAGTGTGGTGCGCAGACCTCTGGTGCCACACGAGGTGGGTTTTTAGTGATGCACAGGAGACACTTCGACTGTTTGTTATGGAATTTAATTTGCACTAGTAAACATGACCTGACTGTCAGACCCTTGCTACCATGGATGTCATTGCTTAAGAAGAGGCTAAGCAAAAAATGAGTTGACTTAAAGTCAATGCAAAGGAAAACCGCAAGTAAATAATAGTATAGATTGTACAGAGCTGTGGCAGAGGTGTGTGAGTAGAACACAAAAGACTAACAGTTAGGAAACACTGTACTGGTCGGTGGGGGGAAGGTGGCGATTTTGATCAGTCTGAGTATATTAACTTTGCAAAACTGCGAATTGGTTCCTAATCCATCACACCTATGGACTCTAGCTGCTGTGGGAATCTTTGGTATTATTAGTTGTCAGCATCACTATTTTTGTAGAGCCTTCAAGTTTAACTTCTTGGTTTTTAACTACACAGTGATGTACATTGAAACACAAATTCTGTTTGGGATAGGAATATATCCCAAACAGAATTTCATATATATATGAAGTTTCTGGATTGAGAAGTACCTGCCTAGATCACATATGTGAAACCACTTTCATATCCAAGGAATCTAATTCACCCTTGTAGATCTTTAGCCCAAGGTCTTACTTTCAGAGACCTGTTATTTTTAATATCATCAGGTCTTTTCTCAGCCCTAGGCAAGGTTTTAGTCACACTCCATTCCCCGGGCCATTTGGTCTATGTTGATTTGTATTGCAGCACTTTGCCCTGCCTTTGGGCCTGCCCCTCGGGCATGACAAGGGCTGGCTGTGCCTCTGGAGGGAGAAGAGGCTCAGGGGGCAGGATGCTGACACACTGTGGAGTCAGGGCCCTGGCTCACCCACCCGCTTGCCTGCTCACTCTTTGGCTCACTCACCGTTCCTTCTGTGTCCCTGTAGGCTGTCCTGGAGGACCAGAGTCAGATGAGGCAGATGGAGCTCGAGATCAGACCTTTGTTCCTCGTACCAGACACCAATGGCTTCATTGACCACCTGGCCAGTCTGGCACGGCTTCTGGAGAGCAGGAAGTACATCCTGGTGGTGCCCCTCATCGGTGAGTCAGGCCAGAGCAGCCCTGCACGTGCACAACAGCCCCCACTACACACATCCCCCAGCCCAGAGGCCAGGCAGGCAGAGCCCTGCTGTGTGTGTAAGACAGGATTTGCAGGGAAGTAGGGAATGTGTGGGGCAGGGAAAATTGTTTAATAATCAAAGCAGTTCAAATTATTATGGCTGATCCATGGCTTAAACTGCTTGAGCAAATGGACTCCTGTGTCCCAGCAACCAGAGGCTGCATGAGCCCAGCCCTTGTTTTTATCCTTATAAAGCTTGCAGTAAAACAGCAAAGCTGGTTCCCGTTATTGGTAAACACTCAACCCTGGCAGATAACGGCAGTGCTGCTGGGTGGTCTGGCAGGGAGGCTGGGAGGATTTTGAAGTGGTTAGATGCCTTTGGTCTGATTGTCTTGTAGCTTTTCATGATCATTCGAGGTAGCATTCTTCTGGCCAATGTCACCCTAACGCCAGGCCAACAGAAACCCTCCAGGGCAAGCCCTTGGCTCATGCCCGTGGATTCCTGCCACTTGGGCCCTTACCACTGTCTGGTCATTGGTGCTGGTACAGGGTCAGCATCTCAGGACCCAGCTAGCTTGCTTCCTCCCTCAAGCCAGAAGAGCCCAGCTGTGCTATCTCCAGGGGACTGTCTAGGTACTGTTAGTTCTTGGAGCTCTGTGGTGGGTCACCCTCAGGATGGGCTTAGGACTCTGGGCTCCTGTCTGATCTAGTTGGTACTGCTAATATAGCTGAGGACTGTTCCGTGGAGGGAGAGGGTCTGGGAGATGATTGGGAAGCCCAGGCTTTTTAATGTCCCCTTGTCAGCAGCCACTTGGAGCAATATGGGAGCCCTGTTCTCTGGAAAAGCCACCAGACTGGCAGTCTGCCTGCCAAGCCACCTCTGACATCCATGCCAAGATGTTCCATTGGGCCTTCCCTCCCAGTCCCAAGTGTCTTAGTGCCAGATGAGGGTGGAAACAAAGGGCAGGAAACATCCGCCCCTGCAGAGGCTATAGAACCCTGGGGGGTTGTGGGAAACACGTTAGCACCACCTGAGAATGTTGGCACTGAAGCAGCCCTCGTCCCGCCTCCACCCTCCCTGTCTTCCTTCCCCCTCCCCATGTGGCCTGGCCAGAACCTCTTAAACCCAGGCTCTTAGACCTGAGAGAAGGTTTTCTGTTCTTCAAAAGTAGAGCAGCTTTTCTCCCCACAGCAGAGCAGCAAGTCCATCAAATTGTCCCGACTTCCCCTCTTCCCTCCCCTGGGTCCTGGGGTGGGGCGGCTTTCAAGATCATTTCTCTGTGCTTTCCTACCCAGGAGATTTCAGGGGAAAGAAAGTGAATTGGTCGCTTTTTTGCTAATGGTAAGGAAATGGTATAACTGAAAGAGATGGCATCTCAGAAGCCCCCTAAGACTTTGAAGGAGCCTCCAACACTATGCCTGGCTAGCAGGGTTCTTGTGCCCCTACTGTGTGCACAGTTTCCTTGTTCCTGGGGGTCCAGTGAAAGGTAGAGTTGCAGCCCTTGGTCTTGAGGAGCTTATGGTTCAGTGAAGACAGCCAGATTTAGTGGAGAGGAAGCAAATATATGATAAAATCCTGAGGATATATGCCAAATAAATCGATGACCCCCAGGGGCGTTGGGAAATGACAACTGTTAAAGCAGTTCAGGCCGGCCTCTTTAAACCTTTTTCAGTTGGGCAGGGCCCTCGGCTCTCAGGAGCTGTAGAAAGGGCTCCTGTTTAATGAGGCTCCCTCAGTGCCCTGCCCTATGTCCAGAGCGCAAACAGTTAAGCCATCCGCCTTCCCTGCTTGTTCTTGTGCTCTTTAACCTGCTCCATGCTCCTTAGGCCTGACCCCAGCATCAAGAAGCCCCGCCTGGTGCAGAAGCACAAACAAGCTTCCCCTTTGAAGCCTGTTTAGTTTGGAAGCAGGAGAGCAGATTTTGGGATGGAATACCAGTTTTTTGTGTTTGATGTTCTGTTTGCTGTACCATGTACCCATCCACCACTATTCCCCAACCTAAGCATACATTGTGTGGACATGGTGGCCTATCATTGCTGAAAGCATGGGTGTCGCGCGCACACGTGTGTGTGTGTGTGTGTGTGTGTGTGTGTGTGTGTGTGTGTGTGCATGCGCGTTCGTGTTCCCACATGGGCCCTTTCCAGAAAGTGTCTCTGAATACCCAGACAGTGAGTGCCAGGCTCACCATGGAACAGCATGCTCATGCCGATTCCCCAAGCCATGAATCATTGCACTGAGGAGAGGCCTCAGACCCCAAACTCTCCCGGAGCCCCCAAGGAGTGCATATTTCCCACTTGACCTCAGGCTTTTGGCTGGAATTTTGGAAAGAATCTTCACCAGAAAATGAAGCTGTGTCCCAGACACATAGGCAGGCAGGCAGACAGGCATACAGGCATACACACACACACACACACACACACACACACACACACACACACGTGCAGTATCAGAGGAGGTAAATGTGCCAAGGGCATGGTTTAGGGGAATACCAGGGCTCTTACAAGTGAGACTGTGACTGCCACTTCCCACTTGGTAACCTCCCTACCCTCTGCCAGGGTGCGGGGTATAGAACTTGGCCCCTCTTGGACTGCTGTGGTTGGGGGCCCAAGTGGATCAGGGAGAGTGCCTCTTGCCTTTAGCTGCTACATACCCTGGCCTCTCCTGAGGGACCCTTTCAATTTGATCCTATAACTAAGGAATGCGATAGAGGGGCCAGGTTTCTTCCTCTGAATACAGCAGCTCTAGAAAAATCTCTATAAGTTCCTCCCAGGAGGAGGGCTGGGCCTGGAGGAAGAGGCAGAAAGAGGAGAGAGCACTGTGGAAAGTCGGGGACACTTCTTGCCCCACAAGGTCTACTTTCACTGCAAGACTCCTGTGGGGCAGGATGAATTCTGTGGTCTGGTATGGGGCAGGCTGGGAAAGCGAGGCCTAGGGTGAAGACAGACATGACTGTTGAGGCTGATACCTTGTGGGACTGTGTCTCATCAGTGATCAATGAGCTGGACGGCCTGGCCAAGGGACAGGAGACAGACCACCGGGCTGGGGGCTATGCCCGTGTGGTGCAGGAAAAGGCACGGAAGTCCATCGAATTCCTTGAGCGGCGATTCGAGAGTCGGGACTCCTGTCTACGGGCCCTCACCAGCCGTGGCAATGAACTCGAATCCATCGCCTTCCGCAGTGAGGACATCACTGGCCAACTGGTGAGACCCCCAGCAAAAAGGGAGTGACCAGAGCCAGTCTTCAGAACAGGGTCTCCAGGAGGGAGGAGCTAATAAGGGAAGGTCAGTCAGCCTGGGCAGCTGAAGGGGCAGCCACTGTCGAAGCTCAGGAGTGGGCGTTCCCTGTCCCGTAGATCGCTCTTGGCACAGTTGGACGCGGTGTATGGGAGGAACTCTGGGATGTGACCCTCCCCAGGACCCCAGAGACAGAGTATACCTGTGCTTCCTCCACATAGTGCCCCCTCCTGCCCAGTAGCACTTAGCTCTTCACACACTGCCTTCCTCCAGGGTAACAACGATGACTTGATCCTCTCCTGCTGCCTCCACTACTGCAAAGACAAGGCTAAGGACTTCATGCCCGCCAATAAAGGTACAGCTTTGCCTCTGCCCAGCCTCGTCCCCTGCCCTACCTTCCCCTGCCCTACCTTCCCCTGCCATCCTCAGCGCTAGGGAAGGTTGAAGACTCCGGGTTCAGGCCTGATGCAAGCCTTAGGCCAGCACAGTTTCCTGCCCTCCCAGAAGTCAGATTCCCCTGTCACAGCTCCCCGACTCGCTGGGAATGTCAGGTGGACGCTTGGCCAACTAAGGATGGGCCTACCCCCAGGAAGCCAGGCTGCAGGCAGTGAGCTTTCCCATTCGGCGTGCATCCATTTCCTTTCTTGGGTTCTCAGTGAGTTCTCTGACAGCAAGAATGTCTTTATGATTCAGCGTAGCTTATTCTGGCCATGGTCTCCTGAGCCGAGCCCTCTGCAGCTCTGAGAGGACAGTCCCCAGAGGTCCCTGGGGCCCACCTCCCTGTTCTGAGCCATGCTCACCCTCTTAGTTCATCCCTGAAGTTTACCCTGATGTTTATCAGTCTGGGGGTGGAGGGACTTCCCCAGCAAGTAGTGGGTCTCTTCTTCCTGTCCCTACGGTCATGAGCTCAGCACTTTCCAGGCTGGCTGGAGTTGGAGGCAAGTGAGAGCTTGAGGACTGAGCCCTCAGGCCCGCTTTCAGGACCTTTTAGGTAAGCAGAATCCCATCTTTGGCCCATAGGCCCACCCCTGGGGCTCTCTTCTAGGTATTTGAGCACCTCGCTCAACCTTGAACTTTCCTGCACTGCCCCTCAGAGTCAGCGAGTTTCAGGTATTTTCTGTTCCTGGTTCCCAGGAGTCTGACATTTCAAATCTTGTGGAAGGAATTTCTAGGACCTCCTACCTCAGCATCATCTGCAGAGCTGATAATTCTCACCATTTGGTTTCTGTCTACATATATATAGTCTTCTGTCATTTTCTTTTGGTGGTTGTCACCCATTTCCCCTGCTCCTTTTCCTTGCCCTGGCTTCCAGGCTGATCTAGGGGTTGTCTTCCCTCCTGCTGCTCCCACCCACATTAGTGCACACTCTCTGTACTAGGGGCTGGTAATGAGTCCTCAGATGGGTCCTGCCACGCGGCTTGCACGTACTGGCCCTTAAGGCCAGATGTGGAGCGTTCAAGTGGTAAAAAGGAGTCCTTGCTGAGCCAAAGAGAGGAGCTTGGGCTCTGCTCCCAGGCAACTGCCTAGAGAGGCACCTTTGGAGGGAGAGGTAGGCAGGAGTGCAAAAGGCCTTGTTGGGAAGTACGGTTCAGATGCTGATGAGGCCCCACCCAGCCTCAGAGCTGTTTCTTTCTTAGCAGAGACACATTTTGGCTTTGGCCCTACTAGTCTCCCCACCCCACCCCCACTTCACCCCAAACAGCCTACAGGAACCCATTGCCATCCTGGGGACCGCCCCTATCAGAATTACATCAGCAACGGCTGGTGTAATCAAACCCCATTTGTCAGTGTGAATTCTTAGCAGATTAACTTGTCAGATTCACAGAGAAACTGTCACCAAATGTTTATGTGTAAACGATGTTGAATTTTAAAATCATGTGGATTATGGCGGATGGGGCCTGACAAGATGACAGTCTCTGGTTTCTAACAAAGTGAAGTTACCAGTGTCAAAACAGAGGATGTTTATTGTTAAAAATGTCTCAAAGTATCCACAGAAACCCCTGCAGACCCCTGCCAGCAATGCTGGGCCTTGGTTGGCTGACCTAAAGCCTGGGACTCTCCTGGTCTGAGTCCCAGGGCCTGGATGGCGCGGCTGCAGACAGATTCAGCCAGCCAGCCGGGAGCCCCACATGGCACCGCGCGACACCACCCCACCCCACCCCACCCCACAGAGGCCAGGCTGAGGCAATTGAGCAGCAGTCTCAGAGCATCCCCTTCACCAGTGACCACCTTCCTCTCTCTCTCTGCCCACAACAGCCCCTCACCTCCCATCACACCCGCCTTCCACCTCACCCTTTCTCTCACCACCATCAACCCCACAAGTCTCTCCCTCCCTCTTCCCCCAAACTCCTCCCAAGGCTGACAGCGGGTTCTCAGCCTCCCTGCCTGGAGCTGGCAGGCCTGAAAGTGCTCAGGTCCGACATGGACATTTGCGGTCCCCCAGCCCGGCGCGCGCCCACAGTCAGTCAGCCCCACAGGACGTTCCCTGTGCCTCCTTGTCTGCCAGGCCCCTGTCAGGAAACGCCCACCTGGGACTGAGGAGTGGACTTGCCACCTGAGGGGCCTTGCCAGGGGTGGGGGTGTCACCTGTGTTGAGAACTTGGCCCCAGTTTAAGTTCTCCCCCAATACATTAAAAGTTTAGGGAATTAGGGGAAGGTAAGTGCTAAAAGTCATGTAAAAAGAATAAAGGCGATCTGTTTTTAAAAATAAAATTGGAATAAAAAAGTATGGCTAGTATGAATCTAATGTTGTAGGGGGCAGGGGAAAGCTTATATAACAAGAATACATCCTTGTAAATGTGCTTAAAGAAATCTGGAAGCATACACAGATCTACCCCGGGGAACAAGGCAGAGACATGAAGGGAGAAGAAACCTGGGCGGACGTGCCTGCTGTTGCCTTTCCCTTTCCCTCTTCTGCGCTGTTAGAGGTTTTCACCATGGATTACTTTTACTTAATAGAGGAAATCATTTGGCTACAGCCTCCGGGCCACCTTGGCACAGCTCTGCCAAGGACCCTTGCCTTCCTTCCCTCAGAGCTCCCTTGAACTAACCCGTCCTCACATCTGGAAGCCCTGGATACACTCCATATTCCACCTTTCGTTTTCTACCTCTTAACACCTAAAGCATCGATCTGCTGGCCTTGGAGGGAGAGGATGTGTTGTGAGTCCAGGAGCAGCCATGCAGTCAGAAGTAGAAGGAGAGGGGCTCTCCTGCTCCCTCAGTTCAGCGTACTGGGAGAGGGGTGTGTGGAGGCTGGTGGCTTGGGCAGCTCTCAGGACATCAGGCAGCACAGTCCTATGCGGGAGGCAGGGGTCCACACAGACCAGCCCCAGCCCAGCATGGCCTCTCTAAGCCAGCAGGGGAGGCGCACCCTCAGCCAACCATCTCCATGAGGGAAAGGATTTGTGGAAGGGGCCAGGCAATGTCTGGCCTTGACCCCCCCAGGACCATATTCCCCTCCAGAGAGGAGAGGCAGCCAGTGCCTCTGCCTCGTGCCCTCAGTGAAGTCCTTCTCTCTTGTGCCAACAGAGGAGCCAATCCGGCTACTGCGGGAGGTGGTACTGCTGACAGATGACCGGAACCTGCGTGTGAAGGCGCTGACGAGGAATGTGCCTGTGCGGGACATCCCGGCCTTCCTCACGTGGGCCCAGGTGGGCTGAGGGGGCCACACTGGGGCCCACCCCTGCGGAACCGTTCCTGAGAGGCCACCAGGCGCCCAGTGTAGCACAGAAGATGCCCACATGCCTGAGCCACCAATCCTCCCAGACAATAAACCATCCTCTTCCAACCCACGCCGTGGCCGTGCTGTGGGGGAGCTGCTCCTCACAGAGCCCTCCTGAGGGCTGGGCTGAAGCTGCAGGGACCCTCCTGGGCTGCCAAGACTTAGTAGAGAGGTGGCTGGCTGCAGTGACAGCAGGTGGGCAAGCCAGATAGGTGGTCCAGCCTTTCTCCCTTCCCCTGTCTGTCTAGTTCAAGGGCTGGGGGGAGGCTTTCTCAGCACTGGGACTCAGCCACTTTCCCAGGTGGAGACGGTGCAGGGCGTGGAGGTTTCCATCAGGTGCAGGTGAAAGCACGGGTCCCTTTAATCTTCAGAACCCCTGTCCTGAATGTGTCCAAGAGGCTTGGTCATGCCATGAAGAGAGTGCCCAGGGTGTGTCTCTCTCCCTGAGGCCTGGATTCCCCCATGGACCCATGTTGGGTTCTGGACACCATGTCCCAAACAGCAGCCCCACCCCACCCGACACTCTCATCCTGCTGCTCTTCTTCCTGCCTTATCACTTGGGGTCCATAGCACTTTGCCACTTGTTTTCCCCTCGGATGGTCATGGGTCTAGAGGGAAGGGACATCTGGTCTCCGGCCCATGCTTCCTGGGTGGCCTTTGCCTGCTTCCTCTCCTCTCCTCTGCCTTCCTTTTGCTCTAGTTCCCACTGAACAAAATTATTCAGACTTTTCTCAGTTCTCTCCTACCCTCTCCTTGTTCTCCCTCTTCCCCCCACTGACTCATCCCCCTGCCCTCCTTCCCTTTCTAGTTGGCCCCTCTCACCTCCTTGGTCTCCTCAATGTCCTCACCTCAGTTCCTTGCCATGGGGTTTGTCACTCTGAATCGCCTTCCTCTGGTACCTGTGGCAGGAACCTAAAAAGCTTTCCCACGCCCCTGTGCTCTGAGAAACTTGCAGGCTAGTAGTGCCTGAGCATTGCCTAGCCTAGAGTTTGCACCATTTTCTAGCTTTGCCCTAGAACTTGACACAGGGCCCTTTGGTCTTTTTGGTTTTTTTGTTGCTCTTTAGCTGGCACCTGTGTTCAAAGCCTCACTCTAGAGGCTTCCTGCTGGGAACTATTCTCCCAACCCAGGGACAGGGATGAAGGCAACTTAGGGGAAGACAGGGTTTTAAGGAGAAGCCAGGAGTAAGTTTTGATGGGACCAGTGGAGGAATCCCCCCAGAGCCCTTTGTCTAGCTGTATACCCTACCCAGAGAATGGGAGCAAGTCTGTGCCCTCTCAAGGCCCAAGATTATGCCAGAAGGTAGAGGGACTGTATAGAGAGGTATGAGTCCCCCAGGGCCTCAGAAGACTGGACTCTTTAGGGTATAGGGTCTCCAGCCTTTCCTTTGAAATCCTCTCCCCTGGATTAAGGCCAGTGACTGGGTGGGTGGGAGACCCATCTCTCCTTTCTGTCCCATTTGCAGCACTGGTTTTGTTTCCTTAATAAATTTTTAGTTATGAAACATATCTGACCTCTTGCTGATCTTTCTCTGAGACTGGGGAGGGACAGGAGGGAAGAAGATACAAGCCTCTGCACCTGTGTAAGGGTGCTGTGTCTGATCCCTCTGCCTGTCTGGCCCCACCTGTCCCCAACCAGAACCTAGTGCAGCGCGGAAGAGAGCCGCAGGGTCCAGGGTCCTTGGTTACTGTTTTATTGCTGTTTGGATCGAGTATAGAAAATGGAAGCGGCTCTAGAAGAGCCTGTGTACAAGGTAGAAAATATACAAATGAGGAGGAGGGAGCTAAAGAGACCACGTTCCGGCCCAGCCCAGCCTGGGCTCGGGGTGTGGGGCTGCCCGGGGCGCATGCAATAAATATGGTCCGGGGCCCCAGGGAAGGAAGGAGGACACCCCGTGGGAGTGGGAGACTGGGTAGGCCAGGGCTGTCTTAGCCCTCAGACTCCAGAAGGAGGGAAGGGTGGACCCTGGGGTTAGTGCCACTTGTGCAAAATGAGGAACTTCACATTATCAGTCCCCAGGCGGGTGGGAGCGGGGGCAGGGGGCCCTCCGGCCGGCTCAGTCCCCTCCCCGCTCCCCAACTCTGCCCGACGCTCCGACCCCAGCGGGGAGATTCACAGTGAGAATGGGTGTGGTCGCAAGGGCCGGAGGTAGGGCTGGGAGCGCCCCAAAAGTGACACCCCTCCCCCCAAAAGCAGCACGGAGCCGGGGGGACGGGGCCAACGAACCACAGGAAGAGGCGGAGAAGGGCCGGGGGTCTCCTTTGGTCAAAGCTGATATCAAAAATATAAATCTCCCTTCCCCCACCCCACCCCCATCCCGGGGTTTTCCCCTCACCCCCACCCCCGGGCTAAGGCACGAAGCAGTGAGGCCAGGTGAGGCCGCAGAGAGGTGGGGCCGCCGCCATTGCGTTGACGCTGCCGCTGCTACTACAGTTATCTTGGAGCGGTGTGCCGGCTCGCCGCCGCCGCCGCCGCCGCCCCCGGAGGCGCGGGCCAGGGGCCACGCAGCGGCAGTGAGGCGGGCCTCTTAGTGGGGCGCTCTAGGTGGGGGAGAAACGGTCGATGGTCCGGCCGTCTGGCCCAGCGGCCAGGTGCGCTCCCTGGCTCAGCACCTCCGCCGCCTTGTCCGGGCTGAGGCCCAGTTCCGCGGTGAACTTAGCCAGCGGGTAGAGGCTCTCGAGCGCCACCTTGGGGTCGTGCAGGAAGTGCGTGGTCTGCGCCAGCAGCTCAGCCGCGGCCGCCTTGTCCTGCTGCTTCAGGCTCAGCTGTTCAGCCGTGAGGCGCGCCACAGCAAAGACACCCTCGGGGAAGTCGAGCTTGCCCTTACCATCGGGGCCGGGGACGCCAGGCAGCCCCCCGAGCCCCGCCAGTGCCCCGGCTGCGCCTGCTGCGCCACCCACGGCGTGCATCTTCATGTGACTGATGAGGTTGCGTTGCTGTGCGAACTTGCCACCGCACACCTGGCATTCATAGGGCTTCTCGCCCGAGTGGATACGCATGTGCTCGGTGAGGCGGTACTGGCGCGTAAAGCGCATGCCACACGCGTCGCACGCGAAGGGCTTGAGGCCCAGGTGGCTGCGCATGTGGCGCGTCATGGTCCCACGCTGCGTGAACTTCTTCCCGCAGATGGTGCATGGATAGGGCCGGGTCAGCCAGTGCGTCTTCTCGTGCTGCCGCAGCGTGGCCGGGTCCTTGTAGCTCTTGTCACACGACGCGCAGCGGTAGGGCCGCAGCAGCTCGCCCAGCCCGCCGGGAGCCCCAGCGACCTTGTCCCCACCGCCTCCAAAAGGGGGCCCGAGGCCCGCGGCCCCTGCAGCTACCTCAGCCGCCTCGGCCCTGCCATACAGCGCCTCCTCCTCCTCCACGTGCGCCTCCACGTGCGCATTCAGCTGCTCTGAGCTGGGGAAGCCCTTGCCACAGGGGATGCACACGTACAGGTTGTCACCGAAGCTCTCAGGCTCGCCATAAGCCAGATGCGGGCATGGGTAGCCCTCGAGGTGGCCGCCGGGCGGACTGGGGTCCTCGCTGCTGCCCGTCTCCTCGCTACTGCTCTTGTAGTCGTCGCCGTCGCCGCCCGCGCCAGGCCCGTCCAGGCTGCCCGGGTAACGCGGTGGTGGAGGCAGACCGAGCGGGGGGCCCCCGGGCGAGGCTGCCGGGTCCCCGCCGCGCTCCTCGCAGCGCTCTCCTGGGGAGCCGCGCTCCCGGCCCAGCTCGTCGCCGTAGCTGCCCAGGCCTGGCTCGTGCTTCATCCAGCGGTAGAGGAGGCTGGGCCCGTCGGGGCGGCCTGGGGGCTCGGGTCCTGGGCTGCCGCCGCCGCCACGAAACGGGTCCGGAGGCGGTACAGTCTCCTCCAGCTTTTGGAAGGGCAGCGGTGGCAGTGGAGGCAGAGAGAGCGGTGGTTCCTTGTAGGCTGCGGGGCCCGCGCTGGGAGGGCTGTCTGGGCGCGGGGGCAGCTCGCGCTCGCCGGGCGGCCGCTCTGGAGGTGCGGAGCCCGATGGGCTTTTCTTGGACAAGTCCAGGCCGCAGAGTGGGGAGCAGCGGCGTTCCGGGGCACAGAGTGCGGACGCCGGGCCAGGGCCCGAGGCGTACAGCTCTGCGCAGTGCGTGTTCACTGCCGCTTCGGGGCCCGACGGCGGCTCAGCGCTGGGCGGCGGCGGAGGCCCGGCTGGGGACGAGTAGCAGGCCTGGATGACCGGCGTGGCAGCCCGCAGGCCCCGGCCTGGCCGCCCGTAGGGTGCATAACCGCCGCCGCCGCCGCCGCCGCCCCGCAGGTGGCAGTACTTGCCGTGGCGCTTGAGGCGCTTCTTACACAGCGCCACGAGGTCGGGGATCTGCAGGTAACTGGCGGCAGCCAGCACGGCGCCCAAGCTCGGCTCGGTCCCTGGAGCTACTGCCGCCGCAGCAGCAGCCTCTGCGCCATCAGCCAGGCGGCCGGTGTAGATGAAGTCCAACACCAGGCGGAACACGGCTGGGCTCACCATGTCATGGTCCAGGTTGAGCAGGTTGTCATGCACAACCAGGGACTTGAGGTAGGCGCTGCTGGCCGCCAAAACGTTCTTGTGCGCGCGGAAGAGGGCGTTCTGCACCACGATGATCACGTCGCACAAGAAGCCCTTGGTGCGCTGGTTGTTGAGCTGCAGCAGCAGCTGCCTCGAGTGGCCGGGCGCCTCCATCGTGTCCAGCATCGTCTGCCCAGCACAATCTCCTGCGGGGACACACACCAGCCGGTTCAGAGCCGCACGGAGCCCTCGCTGCCGGTCCCCCGTCCGGCGCTTCTCCCCTCCACTTTCCCTTCCCCTCAGCTAGGCACCAGCATCGAGCACCGTGGCCTGGGCACTGGCGGAGGATCAGCGGCCTCTGAGTGTGGGAGCCTGGGCCGGCGGCCCAGACCAGAAGGAGCAAGAGAGCGGCTGGTGGAGAGGAGGCCAGGCTGGCCTGCACCCCCAGGCCCGGAGGCACCGGGGACACAGGCTGGCTTCTTGGGGGGCTTCCAAGGAGAAAACTGTTCGGGCGAAGTGACCCTTTCGGAGACAGTTACCCGATTTGAGGGAAATGTCCGCTTCAGGAAAAGTCATTCAGGGCCGAGAAGTTTGCCCAAGTGGGATTTAAGGGAGACGAGTGAAAACCGCCTCCCGCCTCGGGAGAAGTTGCCCCAGTTGGGGGAAGTGATCCGGAGGAGGGGAGCGCCCTGGCTGCCGTGGCGCCGCCCTGGCCAGGGGCTGTCAGGCCCTCAGTTGGGGCCCGGGCGGCGGCCGCGGCACCAGGAGCGGAGGCAGCGGCTGCCGTGGCGGGCAGAGCACGAAGGCCGGGCCCCGGCGCGGGGAGGGCGTTATATCGGGGCAGGAGGCTGAGGCAGGAAGCAGGTGGGGGGGAGGGGGGAGCCACGCAGCTCCCAGGGGAGGGAGGGGGCAGCGCCCCGGGCGGGCACGGCGCGCAGCCGGCTGCGGCCCTGACCCCGGCCTGCGCCCCACCCGCGTCCCGGCCCGGCCTCGGCCTTAGGTCTGCATTGGCAGACCGGCGCCACCCTCCCCAGCTCCCCTCGGCCCCTTCTCCACGGGAACTCCGCCGCCCCAAACTTGGGGAAAAGTTTCCCAACTTCAGACAGGCCGGGAGGGGCGCACCAGACCCAGTCCCTCGGCTCCTAGCTTTTCCTCTCGCCCCCCATTTTGGCAGGCGGGCGACCGCAGGGCCTGAGTCGAGCCTTGAGCTGCCTTGCCCGCCCGCTCGCCCGCCTTCCCCTGTTCCCCGCCTGGCCCGCAGGACCTCGCGGCCCGTTACCTGCGGCCGCAGCCCGACCGGGCTTCCCTCCCCGTGGTGGTGGCAGCTCCTTGCCCGCGCCCCACCCGCCCCGCTGCCAGGCGCCGATCTATGCCAGGGCAGCGCCCCTGCCAGCCCCGCCCGCCAGCTCCCCTTCCCTTCCCCTCGCTTTTCCAGCCCATGTGCGGGCAGAGCCGACCCGGGCCGCTGACCCCGCCGTGAACCCGGCGCAGAGCAGCGGCCCGGTGGTCCTGAGTCCTCCAGGGGCTACACTCGGAGCTCCGAACGCCAGCCGCGCTGGGACGCCCGCGCCGGAGGATGCGCCTGAGGCGGCCAGCGCGCAAGGACCGGGCTGTCTGGGTCCCCTGTCCCTCCCGGTCCCCAGCCCAAGGACCCACCTGGGGGGCATGTCGGAAGCCCCGGACCCGGCTGCCGGCGGATCCAGGGGGGACGTGGCTGCTCTGCGCTGCCCTCCGCCCGCCGGGCCCCCGGTCGGTCTGTCCTGCTGGTCCGTCCTCCCCGCGTCCTGGTCGCGTCTCAGCCCCGCCGCGCTTTCCGCACACTCTTATCTGGAGCGGCCCGGGCCGGCAGGCTCTGCTGCAGCTATGGCGCCACCTCGCGGTCGAGCGGAGCTTTACGCGACACAGCCACGACCTCCCTCCGGCGCACCTGGGCTGGAGGCTCCCAGATGCGGAGTTGGATCCTGCAGGGGGGCCTACTCGCAGATTCACCCTCCCAGATGTGCCCGACGAGGAACCCAAGCCCCGGACCTGCGAGCCCCACAAACCTCGGAGTTTTGAGCTGAACGCTCCTGTGTACATATTTGCAGATTCTCACATTGCCCCAATTCGGAGAAGTCCTGCCCTCAAGGAGAGGACTCTGGTGACAGTAGATGGTGAGAAGGAGGTTACGGAAATCCTAAGGAAGAAGAAGATGGACAAGATCTTGGGGGCCTCTCCTTAGACATTCCTGGATAGGGCTGTCTATTTGTACCCACCCCCAAACACACACATCCTGACTCAGACACATGAGTTCTAGAATAACACATGCACAGAATAAACCCGTTTGCACCCAGATCCTCTCCAGGTTCTGACACCTGCGGGCGCGCAAGTTTGCACAGATACACCTGCCCCCTTTTAGAGTCCAAGTCCCGGCTCTCTGGAATACTCTGGGGGCTGCCACGTAGGGCTCTCCGTGAACCTGGACAGACAGACA
This sequence comes from Hipposideros armiger, assembly GCF_001890085.2. Classification (NCBI taxonomy): domain Eukaryota; kingdom Metazoa; phylum Chordata; class Mammalia; order Chiroptera; family Hipposideridae; genus Hipposideros; species Hipposideros armiger. The sequence continues at coordinate 2,573,735 of NW_017731491.1, read as the reverse complement.
GGTTACCCAAACAGCCCACCCTGAACTTGCAGGTCTATGAAGGGACCCTAGGATATTCGACTGGGAATGGCTGGACAGTGCCTTTTGGGGGGCCCACAGAAGCGAACCCAGCCCCCGAGTGAGCCGTTTTGAGGGACCGCTTGTACGATTTTGTCTCCAACACACCGACATGAGAGAAACGACAGGAGGGCCTGCAGCCCGGGATCTCCTGCAAGGTCCTGCACCCCGTGTGAAGGCCAGGTTCTTGCAGGTAACTCCTCTTCTGGGAGGGAGGAGACCCCGCACTGGCGCGCAGGCACTCACAGGGTTACTCCGGAAGTGTCCCCCGCGCAGCCCAGCACCCCGCACCCACCTGATAGCGGCTCGGGGTCTAGCTGTGGCCCACGCTCCTCCTCCTCCCCGCACCTCCTGGCCCCCGCCCACATGTGGGGGGTGGGAGTGGGTCCCTGAGAACGCCTGCAGCTTCTGATTGGCTGCGCCTTCCTCAGCTGCCTCACTAGAGGCTGGGGCGCAGAGTTACCATAGTAACCGATGAGGTTCGCCCAGATCGCGTCTCTCCAAGGCCTTGGAGAGCTTAACAACCGCTCAGGGCCGCTGGGCGGGTGGGGGCTGCGCTCGCCGACCCCCGCCCCTTGCGGCCCTCCGCCCCCATGCCCCGTTAGAGGTGGTGGCTGAGTCGCTCATTAGGGGACGCCGGCGGGGCCACTCGCGGTCTGTGACCGACACCAAGGGTTCGGGCGCCCCCCAGAGGTTCCCTTTCCTCCGCGTGAGACTTCGTGGCCTCCCGGCCAGGAGACGGCTCCTGGTCCCCGCAGGTCCTCAGTCTTACTGCGTCCTGAGTCCGCCCTCACCCTGTTTCCAATCTGTGTTCTGGATCAATCTTATCCTAATCCTCTCTTCTGTCTTCCCATGATGTCCTCACTAGGGAAGTAGTAAGGTTCCAAAAATGAAAATGGTCTGTTCCTGAGCTACAGGCCCCTGCAGCAGGGGGACGTGCTGTGCGCTGAGACAGAAAAGTGAAAGGTGTGCTGGAAGGAGGTGGGAAGGGTCCTCAGAAGTGCTCTTAGAACTGGGCTTTGATGGATGAACAGGAGTTCTCCCACCAAGCAGGAAGGCATTCGTAGAGAGCCTCTGGGAGGAAGCCTGGAGGAAAAAGAAAAATAAATAAATAAATAAACAAAACAAAAGCCTCTAGTCAGCCAGATCCCAAAGTGTGTGGAGGACCTCTCTGACCCTGTCTCTACTGTAATCTTTTATCCTCTTGATGAGGCCAGATCCTAGCCTCACAAGGAGCCCCCTCAGCCCTGTGTCTCTTTTGTGCAGTGGATTCTGTCCATTGTGGACCCATCGCGGTGTCCACTGTGCCCACGATCCTTGTTTGGTTTTTTTCAACACTCTACCTGGATCCCTACTTTCCAAGTTAACTCACTGCCCCAGCCCCTGTCCTTACATCTGTATGGGAGGGTCTCACAGACCTGCCCCCAGCCTAGCTACCTTCCTGTAGGCTTCACTTTTCTTCAGTCTTTGACCTTTCCCTCCCTACCTAGTTCCACCTGCTCTGGCCTAGCGCTGCCCACTCTCCACCCCAATCCAGCTCCTTTCTCTGAATGCACTCTCCTTCCCTCATTGAGAGAGCCCATCGGACTAGGATCATTCATTTCCCTGCTCCTCTCCAGAGGAACTCCAACCCACATGGCATGGGCCCTTCCTGCCAATTCTGATCTCCAGGAACTCTTACTCCTTCAAGAAGTGATCTCTGCCCTGCCAACCCCTGGAGACCCCTTTCTGCCAAGCTGCTGAGCCCGTAACTCATTATCACCCTCATATGTGCTCTGTCAATGCCCTTCATTCCACAAACCGGTCCTAAACGTGGTCTGCTGTGTGCCAGGGTCTGAAACTGACACTAGGGACCTGTCCTTCTCCCCTCCACCTGCTGAGTCTTCCTCTTCCTCGTACCCCCCTTCTCCTGCCATTTCTTCCCTAACTCCCCCGCAGAGGAACCCCTTGCTTATTTCCAGAGTCCAAGCCACCCTCTTCAATTTTTCTGCCTTTTCTCGGGTCTCCAACTCCCGACTGGTACCTGGACCCCCACTGGGCATTCCTTCCAGGCCCAGCCTCCTCCTACAAAGCCTTCCAAGATCCCCGAGTTCCCCCTCTCTTCCCCCATCCACACCACAGCTCTAGGTGCTGCCCTAGCGCCACCCCCTCGACCACCCCCCACCACCGCCACCAGCTTCCTCTCTTGCCTCACTCCTCAGGGTGACGACACCGCAGTGGCCATTGGGTATAACGCCGCCGCGGGACATCTTGTGACGTCACAGGGTCTTCAGGTCCAGAAACTAAGGAGTAGGATTGGGTACTACCTTGGAAGAATGGGCTGGAGTGGGGTGGCGTCCCAAGTGTCTCAGAGTGAATAAACATGTAAGGGACCCGTCAGCTTCCCCCCGCCCCCCCCCGCCCCCACTATCCTCTCGCTGGCCCCCAGCCCGCAGTTCCGGAAAGTTAACTCCTTGAAGATTGGTACAGGGGGCACGGGCTCCCACTCCCCGTTCCTGCTTCCATGTACCCTTCCTCCCCCTCCCAGCTCCTCATTCAACTCCTTATCGCCTCGGTCCCCACCCCCACCCCCCCACCCCGCCGCCTCTATAAATAGCCCCTCTTCCCGTTTCCTAAATTCCCTGCTGACGTCGGCAGCGCGTCAGTGTGTAGGAGCCTCGGCCGCATGAATGAGCCGCCGCACGAGTACTACGCGCGACTATAAAAGCCGCCGCGCCAGCGGGACTGCAGGAGGCGAGCTGGCGCGGGCGCAACGCGGCCCGGCAGGTAAGCGAGACTGACCCGCGGACCGGCGACAGATGGACGGATGCACGGACACGGACGGAGGAGCAAGGAGGAGACCGGCAGGCAGTAGGTTGGAGGGCTCCTACGGGGTAGGGTTGGAGGCAGGGTGGGGGATGAAGGTTCCCTCGCAGCTGGTTGAACCGGTACCGGAGGCGTACACAGAAACCCGTGCAGCACCTGCCCGCGCCTGGATGGAGATGCAGCCACTTCGGAGGAGCATCGAACAGAAGATGGACCCCGGAGACCCCGCGGCTTTTCCTGGGGTTTCTGCGCCATCCTCTCAAGAAATTGGGGAGATGCTGGCGCCTCAAGTGACGCGCCCCCACCTCTCCCTGCCCTCATCGCGGTGACTCAGCCTTGCTGTGCCCGGCCAGCTGAGCGGGGCGCCGGCGACGGACAGACGCCCACCTGCCTGCTACCCCGAATTCAGCCGGGGCGCCCCCTCCCCGTCCTGTCCCGTCGGGCTGGTCCCTCTGCGCCCCCGACTTCCCGCCTCTGCGCGAGGAGCTGTCCTCTCAGGACCAGGCGGGGGCGGGGCCTCGGCAGGACTGCCCCGCCCCACCCCCACTGACACCCCCCCTCCCCAGCCGCCGGAAGTGCCTCTCCGCAGGGACATCTTTGACGTCACAGGGCTTTGACGTCAAGGGCCGCGTGCCTGTCCGCGAACGCTGGGGCCGAGAAAGGCGGGAGACGCGGGGGAGGAAGAGCAGCAGCGCCCCCAGCTGCAGGCAACAGAGGCACTCCCGCCCGGGCAGCGCGCCGGCACCTTGGCTCTAGACTGCTTACTGCCCCGGCCGCCCTCAGTAACAGTCTCCAGTCACGGCCACCGACGCCTGGCCCCGCCCCAGGACCGCGGAATCGGCCACCTGCCGCGCCCCTGGCCCCTCTGTACCCCGCCCCTCCCCAGGGTCCCTCAACCCCACGCTCACTGCCCGCGCCACCGCTGTCCGCGGTGCTGATTCAGCGCAGGCTCCGCCATCGGGCCGTCCGGTCCCTGGTCCCTAGGGGCTGCGAGGGGCGGCCGGCCCACACGCACTTCGCACAGTCGGGGAGCAGTCCGGCGCCGGGTCCCCGCCGTGCGCCCCGCCCCCGACCCCCCCACCCCAGCGGTCCTGACGTCAGTCTTGACTGGAGCTGCCGCGGTGCCGTCAGCAGCGCGCGCCCCGCCCCCGCGTCTCCAGGGCAACCGTGGCTTTCGATTGTTACTGTGGGAACCGAAGGTAACAGTCTACAGCCATGGTCGCCCCGCAGCACGCCCACGCGCCGCGCCGCGCACTGCCAGCCCTGGATGAGGGAGGCTATGAGCAGGAGGAAGCGGGGGCGACGAGTCAAGATTGGATAAGTCTGAGGGCGGCGGGGCGGGGCGGGAGGTTCGACGCAGGCGGGCTACTCCGGGGTTTGCCGCGCTTCCACGGAGGCAGAGAAGGAATCACGGTGTGCAGTATGGCTGACCGTTGGCCTCAGTGACTGACCTGTCGTCCTAGCCGAGGTATTGCAACCAGGGGATGGCGAGAGAAGGGGTAGTTATGAGATTTAGGTTCTTTTTATCTCCTCAGTGTGAGGGAGGCTGTTGGGACCTGGAAGCAAGAAAAAATGTTTGCCTCCTAGGGACTGAAGGGGGTAAACAGAGGAAAGTTTTCCTAAATATGTCTAACTTCATTCTTCCAGGAACTCTTAGCCGAGGGCGAAGAGTAATCCTTGAACCCATTTTTCTAATAGAGTCACAGCCTCTCCTCACTCCTCTCCCCACTCTTTCCTCCTCTGAGCCATGTAGGATAAGAAGAGTCCCCAACCCTCAGGAAGCCAGTGAGCTTGTAAAGCGTTGTCTGAACGTCTCAGCAGTCTATCGCTGTGTACTGGATTCCAGTTGGAGACAGTGTCTCAAATTAACCCTAAATTAGGGGAGTGAATCAGAAGGGCCGCAGTCCTGTTGTGCCAGTGAAGTGTGAGCAATGACTTCTTCAAAATATTGTGTATGTCACCTGCCACCAACATCACCCACTACAGGGGCTGTTGGATATTGGGTGCAGGACTTCCCTAAGGACAGTGTTGGGAATGGTTAATGCAACCCAGCCCTGCCACCAATTAATTCAATTTTTCTCTACTTTTCCATACCCTGTCCTTTTCTAAACTACTTAGACTATTGGTGTTGGTTTCACAGCTAATCAATGCCCACATGCTGCCTTCCTCCTACCCAAGGACTCTGAGGGCTTAGATTAAAATGCACTTGATTCTGAAATCCAGTGGACATCCATGGGCAGACTGTAGTGTTTGCAGGTGGGAGTAGTGGACTGGGAAGCAGGAGGTCCAGCCTGGCTTCACCAACTGGTTGTTATTTAAGGGGCCACGTTGTTTCTGAGCCTTCTGTAAAATGAGATAATAATCCCTCCTTTTGTGCAAGTAAAGATCAAATAGAATCATGTAAGTTAAAACCTTTAAAAACTGCAGAATGATACTTCACTCTTAAGTCCTATTCTACTAGGCCACTATGTACTTTGTGGGGCGGTTATAGTGTTGAGGAGACTCCAGCTCTGGGCACTTAGGCAGAATGAACAAGAAGGGGGACACATCTCTCTGAGAAGAACCTCCAGGACTGTGGCTCTTGAGAGGTTCTTTGCTAAGGGACTCTCCCAAGAGCTTTATGAATCCAAGGTGGAGGGAGAGGTAGAAAAGAAAAAGAAAAGGATATTCTGAAGGGACCACGTCTTTTGCAGTTGGAACCCATCTGGAGAAGGTAGTTGGGGGCGGGGGGACACAGAAGACTGATCATACAATATTAGAGTTTTTCAGTATCTTGGAAATCACTTAATGCTCCCACCCCCGACCTATTTTATGAATTAAGGTGAGGCCCGGACAGACATGTAGCCCAACAGTAGTGAGTGGTGGCCTCTGCTCACCTTCTGTGGTGCAGCAACGGAAACAATGACTAGAAAAGGTCAAGAATGTGAGTTCTTGGATCTAAACCAACTTTGGGTAAGTTACTAGCCTCTCTGTACCTGTTTCCTCAGTAGTAAAATTAGGTTAATAATAGTATCTACCTCATGAAGTGAGATTAAATTAGGCAACTATAAAGTTTTCACTTATCAAAATGTCTGGCATAGTTAGCACTCAATACATGGTATTCCCCTTTCTATCCTCTGGACCTCATTTTCCTTGGTTATAAATTGAAAATGTTAGCTGAATGATTCTTGAGAGCTTGCTCCCCATCCCTAGTGGAGTGCAGGAGAATCGCATGGGGGGCATTTTTCAAATACGTATTAACAGAGACTTATATTCTACTCTCTAAGCCAGCGGTTCTCAACCTGTGGGTCGCGACCCCTTTGGGGGTGGAACGACCCTTTCACAGGGGTCGCCTAAGACCATTGGAAAACAAAAAGATATTTACATTACGATTCGTAACAGTAGCACAATTACAGTTACAGAGTAGCAACGAAAATAATTTTATGGTTGGGGGTCACCACAACATGAGGAACTGTATTAAGGGGTCGCGGCATTAGGAAGGTTGAGAACCGCTGCTCTAAGCAGTCGTTTTCAAATATTATGCTGCATAGGAATGACCAGGACAGCTTGTCAAAATGCAAATTCCTGGGTCCCAGTGATTCTGTGAGTCTGGAGTTGGCCCTAGGAATCTAAGTTTAACATGATGCTGATGTAAATGGTCTACAGAATCTGTATTTGTGTTGGGGCAGTAGGCGGCGGGGGTGGGGGGGGGAGTGTAGGGGGAGACTAAGATTCTCCATTGTTCCTGGAAAGCATAATGCCAGCTGACATCTCTTTTTGGGAACTAGCGGACCACGTTTCCTTCTTCGGCGTTTTATGATTCTTGGTGGAAATTCTCCTCACCCCATGCATGAGTACTTCTGCTTCACTTAATACTGCTATGCCCTACCCTCACCCTTCTAACTTTAGGCACTGGCTAAAAATTCATTCCCCAATGTATCTTCCCCTCACTCCTTTACTCCCAATAATCCCAAGCAGCAGCAGCTGTGGTACACAAGCCATCATTTTCATCTCTTGGGACCTTGCTAAAGGCGGCAGCTTATGATTGCCATGAAAGCACATGAGCCCTGAACTGCAGGACCACACTGCATTCCATGCTGAACTGCTTATTTCTAGAGAAGCCAAGAATCTTGAGTTTTTGTGTGAAATTCCTAAAATTTTAAATACCGTAACTCCAATCTTTTCTAAAATTCTATGGGCCAAATCCAACAGGTTTGTAGGAGTAATTCAGTCCATTTCAGAGTCTCCTCCTTTTGCCAAGGAAGGGATCCCTTTAAAAGACCAAGAGTATACTTAACTGGCAGGGGAGATACCATGATCATAAAACACAAAGAGCAAGGGAGAGGCCAACTGTAGCAAAGGAGAACTTTTTCCCTATCCTATCTGCTGTAAAGGTCCTAAATCCAGTAAACTGGGTCTGTCTGGGTGGATACTGACAGTTTTTTTGTGTTTGATTTTTTTAAAAAATCTTGGACAACTGCTATCTATAGTGAACTCAGAATTTCGGGTAATTTAAGGAATATCTGTTGTCTCAGGGTGGGCTGGAGTATTTTTTTTTTTAATTTTATTGGGAAATTGGGGAAGGGGACCAGCCAAGTTGTTGTTCTTCAATCTTCTTTGTGGAGGGTGCCAGTCGCCATCTGGCTGCCCGTTGGCAGCTTGTGGCCTCTAAGCTCAAGGTGCTGTGTTTAGTCTTAGTTGTGGGTGGGCGTAGCCACCATCGAACAGGCAATTTTGTTGTTATACCAGCTAAGCCACCCTGCCACCTGTTGGCGGCTCAGTGACAGCTCAGCTTGGGCGCTGCGTCACTGGCCCATGTGGGAATCAAACCAGCGGCCCTGTTGCTCAGAGTTCTTAAGCCAACTCTTAACCAACTGAGCCACTCGGCCGGCCCACGGGCTGTATCTCATAATCCTAATTCCTGTTCCATTACTAAAGTCCCTAGGGGCAACCATGCTTGAGAGCCAGACACGGTCTCTTATGATTGTCCAGAAAAGGAACAAGCTGGTGAGCCTGCAGCGACAATGCCGAAGACAGAGAGAAATATGGGCAGAGGGGAGGGACATGGGAAGTAGGGGAAATGGCTAAAGTGGGCAGTCTTTAGAGTGCCTAGGAACAACCACCCTTCCAAACCAGAGGGGTTGCTTAGGCCTTGGCTGTGATCACTAGACATAGCATCAATTTCAGAAACTCTTTAAGTGGGGACAAAGTTGAAAAAGGGTTTCTTCTGTGCTGTCTTTGGCTTCCATCCAAGGTTTAGCACCCCCCCCCCACCCCCTTGAAGCTTAAATAGTTCAGAGATGCTAAAGCAGTTTATGGAGAAGGCAGAGAACACAAGAAGCCAGGATTTGACATAAGGGCGGCATACAACTCTGAGATCAGGATGGAGGAAGCCTCAACTCAGTATGGCCCAGGCAGCCTTGCCAGGTGAATCCTTCCCAGAACGTTTCAGATATAAACTCTTCCCTGATTCAGCCACCAAGGCCTCCTTTACTTTTGCTTGGGACTTAAGACTTCTCCCTAAAATGTGAGTGTGTATGCATATATGCATGAGCTTCTCCTGAGGGTTTATAACTGGAAACACCTCCCTACTTGGTGCTGCTCTGGAGGCTGTGTGGATGGCCAGATTTGTTATACTATAAAATGGACATTTTATGTATCAGGAAAAAGATGCTCAAAATCCAAATTACCACTTTATTGTGTGGCAGCAGTAGTGCCAGCCCCTGCTTTTCCCATGTCACCTTCTACTCATACAGGGCTCCACTGTACTTTTTCATATTTGAGTGTCCATCCAAGGTCAATGTCCATTAAGGCCTCCTGCTCCCCATTTTCTTGAGTGCAGATCTGGTCTCATATAATCTGAGTTTGAAGACTCGATATTTATCTCTTAATTGGTGATGGTGAAGAGCACTAACAGCAGTGGAGGTCCCAGAGTAAGGAAAAGGTGAGGCAGGGATCACAGGGGCTGTCCCAAAGTCATGTGTCCCTACTTGGGATGGGGTGGGGCGTGTAGGGGCCGAGGCATTTATTGATCTTTCACTCTGCAAACTGGTCCAAGAACTTGAGGTAGGCCTGGCGCTGGGGTGCAGCTGCTGGGATGAAGTGGCCACCAGAGTGGGTGAGAGTGATTGCTCCAGTGAATCGGCTAGCCAGTTGCACACTCTCCTCAGAGGGGATGACACGGTCAGTGTCCCCAAAAACATGGAGTGAAGGCAGTGACAAGGGGCCCTGCAGGATAGATTCCTGGAGGCCAAGCCCCCGAGGACAGAAACCAGATATTAGAATGATAAATCTTGGCAAGGGGAAGCGGCGATCGCCCGCTTGGCTAAGGGCACACACAAGCGCTGCTAGCGCAGCCCCCTGGCTGAAACCAAGAAGCCCATCGAAAGGTCCCAGCTTGTTCAGTGCCTGTGCCACCGTTCCCAGGGCTTCCTCCAGACCTCTGCACACTGTGGGCTCTTTCAGTGCGGAGAAAACGTCTGCCTCCTGTTCTGAAAACCACCAGCCTCGAATCTGCTCCTCTGGAGGGCAGGGCCCTACAGCGATATGGGGGAGAGGATGGGGTTAGGGAAAGGGGGAATCCAGGGGGTAAGACACGAGCAAGGGAGGGAGCGTTTGACAGGGATACAGGCTGACGGGAGAGAAGGCAGTCTGGGGGGAAACGAGGTGGGGAATCCACTGTCGTGAAGAGAGGGGAAAGACATCACAGTGGAAGCCTGGGAGGCTGGGATAGAAAAAAATGAAGGGTATGGCTGGAACGAAGTGGGAGGGTGGGAGAATGCTAAAGGGTATTATGGAGACGAAGCAAAATAGAGACTTCGGAGCGCATTTCCTGGGCAGAGCTCGTCTCACCAGACTCCGGCCCGGCGCCCTCCAGGCCCGCTACGTCCACGACCGGGTGCGGGCCGCTGAGGCACACGAGCTCGGCGCGGCCCCGCAGCGCTTTCCTCAGCGCTCCCGTCTTCTCGCGGAAGCCCCGCTCACTCTGCCGGAAGCCCGCCAAGCACAACACCCGCAAAGGTTGCCGAGCGGCCATAGTGCGGGACAGAGCGCCTCAGGGAGCGGAAGCGCCCTTTTCCCGAGCGGAAATTGAATTACGCAAGGGGGCGGACCCAAGTGTCGGCACCACCCTGAAGGCGGGCCTCAAAGCGAGTGGGCATTCCCAAGACAAAGCGGAGGGGTGAGGCGCGGCCAGAGCTGGGTGGGTACCTGAGACCCGGGGGCGCCTCAAGGAGTAAGCGGCTCCCCCTTGTCTCTGCAGCTGCAACCCTCGCAAGTCGCATCTGAAGAGGGGCGCGTGGATTCCTCCTGCACCTGAGATCACACGTTTTGGTCAGGATTCCGCTTCTACGATGTCCTTCACCCAGCTCCTGTTTTTCCCGTAGCGGCCGCATGGCGGCGGCCTCGGCTCACGTCGCTAGGGAGCGGTCAGTGTCAAGGCCGCGCCCAGGAGGGGCCACTCCTCCCTCTTTGGAGTCCCTGCCTACCTTCCTCAGCACAGGCCGACCTGGGGTCCGGGGGGGCCGGTCCCGTCCGTGGTTCACTGTCCATGGCCCCAAGGAGCTGCCAGCATAAAAGTCCATGGGGTAGGGCTGCTGCCAGGAAATGTCCCTCAGGGCCACTGCCGCCTAGGGGAGGAAAACAGGACAATAACACCTGCCAACATTTTTTTTTTTTTGGCAGGATTACTTAATCCAATCATAACAATGGCTTAAGATGGTCCTGTTATCCCCATACCACAGAGGAAATGTGAGGCTCAGAATGGCTAAGAGACTTACCCAAGGCCACCCAGCTAGAAAGTGGCTCAGTTGTAACTAAGTGTTGCCCACCCATCCCACTCTACTTCACATCCCTCCCTTAACAGAACCAGGTGCAAAGCCCGCTCTCTCTCAGGGATTTTCAGATCTCCGTGTTACCTCATAGGGTGTCAGCAGCGGCTTGGGAAAGGCTGTGCCCCAGTCAATGGAGAGGCGTGGACATGCCACCTGCACCCACCTGGGAAGGGAAGTCAGGTCAGACCCAAAGGGGGGGGGGGGAGTGTCCTGCCACTCTCCTGGGCAGCATGCTGAAGAACATGACGGTGTCCCCAACACACCCAGTTAATGCTTACTATAATTCTAAAGACTGTCACCTGCTGCTGTTTAGAATAACACTACAGTGTTGCTTGTCTTCTGTTTCCTCCATTGACTACAAGTTTTCCGAGGGTAGGGCCTGGGCAACTCATATGTGATAGTATCCCCAGAATCAAATTTAGTGCCTGGGATAGTGCAGGTGCCAACCATCCCTCAAACTCATTTCACATAGAACCACTATGATGTTGCAGTCACCTGTGAGCCCCAAGGCAGACAAAGTAGTGTGATCCATAGCCAAGGGTAGCCCCTGCTGGATAAATGCTCTGTCAACATTAAAATTTCATAGTCATGGGAGCAATGCCCATTGACTCCAGCCTTCAATATGTGCTGGGCAGGGCCTAGTTCTAAGCTGCTTTAGCAGAGTCATAGCTTGGTAAGTAAGGTGGGGAAACTTACACATCCACCTGAGGAAGTAGGCTAAGCTTGCTGGGGAATATCTCAGAGAGCAGCAGCCTCACGAAGGGTAGTCCCAAGGCTTGGAGCCGAGATTCCAGGTGCTGTTGGTAGAGACAGGCAAAGCTGGTGTCGTCATGATCAAGCAGCCAAGGCTAAATCCCTTAGCCTACTGATTTTCCCAGTCATTCTCTGAGCCATGCTGAGCCCTCTGACCTCCAGAATCTTGGGGCTGCCCTGGCGGCCCAAAGTGCCCAGAATAAGGCCCCAGGATTTAGCAGAGCGGGCAGTGGCTATGGCTTCTTGGCGGTTGGCCTGCATACGCTGGTGGTCATAGTGCTCTCTGGATAGGACTTTGCTATATGGATCGTATCTGGAAAAGAAGAAGCTGTCAGGGTCACGGTGACGGTCACTCATGGGACTTGGGTATGCACATGGCTCCGTGACTCAGCCCCTTGGTCTCCTGAACCTTCAGGCTCCAATGCAGGTAATTAGGAACAGTAGCAAGGGCAGAGACTATCATTGGGAAGATCAGTCCCACAGCTGGATCAGGCAAGAGTGGGAGAGGGTTTTAGGATCTCCGTGTGAATCCCAGGGCATGAGTGTATACGGTGCAGCAGCAGCCCAGGGTTTGATATCCAGATTCAGGACCCAAATGCCTCAGATCTTTAGGGTGGGGTGTGTTAAATGGCCAGGGAATTAGGAGGTTGTGGCCGATTGAGGGCCTCAGTGGCAGAGAATCCCACTCCTTGCCCAGCTGGTCAGCCCAGCTCAGTCCATACCGGTAAGCAGGGACATTGGGGTTGGCAATCATGACAGACTCCAGATGGAAGCGGCCATCTCCAAGATATCTGCAGCGGAGTAGAAAGGGGGTGGTAAGTGTGGGATGGGGCAGCAGAAGCAGGTACTGGCTTGGTGGTACAGAGGACTGAGTCCTTGGCTGGCTATGCTACTGATTGTGTATGAACTGGCACAAGTCATTTCACCTCCCAAGGCCTTGGTTTTCTCACATGTAAAGTAAGGCGTTTGAACTGGGTGATCGTAAAGCCCCTTTAGTTACATAATGCGAAATCTAAGAACGCCCTCCCCCCCAACTTTCTGGGGGGAAGAGTAAAGGAGCAGCCAAGGCAGGGAGATCCTAACTTGGAGATGGGGAGACAGATTCTCCCTCACCTAGCTCAATACAGATATGGTAAGTAGTGTTCAGGGTGACATCTATGCTATAAATGAGGTTTGGGCTACTCTCGCCCCAAACTAGCTCTTGGGTTCAGTTGCTGAGTTGTAACAACAGCTACTGTTTATTGGACTTGTGTATTGTGTACTGGGCCTGGGCTAAGCACCTGGCATGTATGACTTCACTCAGTCCTGTCAAATAATCCTCCAAGCCACCTGTAGTGTCCCCATTTTACGAGATACAACTGAGGTTTAGGGATGTTAAGAAACTTACCCAAGGCACACAGCTATTAAGCAGTATATCTGGGACTCGACTCTAGGCTTAACCACCAGGCTGTACCCAGCATGCCCTAGGAGATGCTACCTCTAACAGTACCTTCCCAGGCCATGAAGAGGTCAGAGCATGGAAGACAATCTGCCATGGAAGGTCCTTCTCTGGGAGACACACAGAATTTTGATGAATGGTCAACACTCAGGGTGTTCCTCCAGCACACACCTTGAAGCCTCCAAGGGCACGTATCCATGAGCTCAGTTATGCAGGCACAGGGGGAATGTCCCTCGGGAGCAGGGCTGCCAGGTCTGGCCTGGGGAAGGCCCTGATATGGGCCTGGGTATGGGCAGGGGTGTCTGTGTGGGTGTAGCAAGGCCTGTGGAACCAGTATCTGCAGCCCCAGAGGTGGGGCTAAGTCAGGGGAGTGTCCCTCCCTCCTTCCCTGCCATTAGCTGGAAATGGGGCTCCCCTCCTCAGCCCCAGCCGGGAGCTGTCAGCTCTCAGGCTGACTGCATTCACACAACATTAAGCATTTCCATTACCTAAAATAATTAGGCAGCAGGAGACACGCTGCTCCTGCTTGTTAGCTGTCCGGATGCTAAATTAATGGGGCTACAGCCTGGGTGTGCCCATCCATCTTCTCCAATTATATTCCCACCATTTCTAGCCCACCCTCATTCTGCATCAGGCCCTCTGATTCCTGCCTCACCTTAGGCATAGCCTTCTGCATAGTGGACAGAGCACAGGAAACCTGAAACCTATTTGGTCCCCATCTTGCACGGTGACCTTGAGCAAATGGTTAAGGAGCTTCAGACTCCTAGGATACATTTCTTATGTCTCTATGACTGCCCCCCACCCCCATTTTTCACTTACACAACAGCTTCTGTCTCCTTGGGCAGGTAGGGGGATGTGCAGCCCAGAATCTCCCCAGGGGACAGAGGTTTGCACTGTGGTACACTCACATGATACTCAGCTTTCAGCTCCTGGGCAGCTGCCTGTAGGGAGTAACAAGGGAAAGAAAGGAACAGAGGACCAGCCTGCAGCACCTGGCGTGGGGACCCAGGAACAGCCTGGACTGGCTGCTATCTGTCCACTTACCTGCAAGGTTGACACAAACTGGATGGTGCTGACCAGGGCAAGGGCACTGGCTGGGGGAAAGGTGAGGCGGATAGAAGCCAGTAGGTGGGTAGTATCTATTCGGATATCCACAAAGACATACAGCACCCAGAAGTCTTGAGCCGAGGTGTCCATGGGAACTGGGAGGAGGGAGGGAAGCGTTCAGGAGACTTTGTTTTGGAAAGCGGGAGGGGCAGAGGACCTGGCCCAGGCCAAGGTCTCTGAGCAGCCAGGACCAGTGGTTTCAGGCTGGAGGTAGAAGGTGGGGAGGGGGCAGGTCACAAGTCCTTTAGAAGCTCTTCCTCTTGCACTCGGCCAGGGGCCCAGCCTGCTCTACCACCATCAGCCTTTCAAATACCCACATCTGGGACAGCAGCAAGGTTTCCAAGGCAACGAAATCCAAAGGAAAGATCCACCTGCAGAGCAGTAAGGCCGAGGCCATCCCAGAAACAAGGAGGACACTAGGATAGAGATCAGTGTACAGCCCTGCCTCCCTACTAGCACTTGTCCTTCAAGTAGGATAAGGCGGCACTGTGATGGAGATCAGTGTACAGTCCTGTCTCCCTACCAGCCCTGCCAGGTCCAGGTGTCCTGATCTGCCGTACCCAGGCAACTGTGGCCATAATGCACCAGGAAGTCAGCTCCCAGGGCCCTTGCAGTAAAGTCATCCACACAGCAAGCCCCATAGGTCACGTCACCCATCACCATCACTTCAGCTTCTGTGAACCTGTGGAGGTGGGAAACAATGGGATGGTGACACGAGGAGTGAGGTGGGAGAGAGACCTAACCCTATAGAGGTATCTCAGGGCCCAGCTCCTCTCTCACTACCTCTTCCAATCCCTTGGGTAGCAGCTGCCACTTCTGCCAACAAAGAGTAGGAAGAGCCCAGATGCCACCTCCTCCAGCCCTGGCAGCAGCTTCTGGAACTGTAGCTGTATGAGGATGGTATCTGCAGCACCCTGATTCTTCTGCCCAGGCTCAGACTGCAAGAGGGACCCCCAACTCTTAAGACTGGCGTACACAGGGTCAAACACAGACCCAGACCTCCAATGCTCTTACTCATCCCAACCAGAGCGGTGAGCAAGTACACATGTGCAAAGGCACCCACCCCTACGCCCTGGTACCGTTGGGTGCGTGGGCATGCATGTGTGGGTACACACAGCCTCCCTGACTCCCAGACCCCCTGCTACTTCCTCACCCTTAGTCAGGGCTCTCTGTGCCCAAGATTGGGGGACCCATGCACAGCTCTACAACAACAGCACATGGCACCGCCCACACACCTCATGTATCAGGAAGAGTGGGCTCTGGCCAGCACATTGCCATAGGATCTGCTGCCAGGCCTGAATCACTATGGGACGGGGGTGGGTAGGGAAGACCATGCACCCCCTGAACTCACTAGAGGCATGGAGCTAGAGGACCAGCTCTTCCCTGAGACCCACCCCTGCGGCATGTATCTTGGCTTAGTGATGGGTCTTCCCATTCCTCTCCTGGAGGTGTGGTGGGGAAAGCTGAGCTGCTGCCAGTCAGCCCCCATCCCCCTCCTCCTCCTTCCCCAAATCAGGCTGTGCACAGAAGCAGATTATTCAGTTCCTTAGAATGCAGCCCAGGCATCTGAGTCAGCCTGAGCACTTAATTTTTTATAGATTAAAATGTATGCAAATTGGCCCAAGCCCCAGAGAGCATCCCCAAGGGGCAAGAGGGTGGCAGCTGATGAGGAGTAGGGTGGGGGAGGGCAGCAGCAGGGAAATGGGAGGTTCCCATCACCAGATGACCTCCCCTTCCTCCATTCCCCCTCCCTGTCCCTGTGCCCATTCCAGATGGCTGAGCACTCAACTCCCACTCCCAAGGATGGCTCATTGTATTGCAGAAACTTAAACGGATGGGGAGAGGAACTGAATACCATCGCCTAAGCACGTCTCCCCCTGCCAAGCCCCTCATTGCCCTATTACTCCAGATGAGACAGAAAAAGGGGTTCCTCACGCTGACTACTCAGCACATTCAAGGGTTAGCTCTGAGGATTCTGAGGTTCCTCCTCAGGTCCCACCACCTGCTCTGTCTTAATTTTGGGTTTTTCTCTCTGTGTGTGTATCATTATGGGAAAGGGCAGGGTAAGGCAGAGGTCCAGAAGGAAAAAATGATGACAACAGGCAGAGCTGTGATGGGCATGGGGAAGGTCTTGGCTCAGCTCCCTCTCCAGTGCCCCAAGCCTCACCTTTCCAAGATATCCACAATGGTGCAGGCAAAGAGAAGGAGGCCTTCCGGCATTTGCAAGGCCACTGCAAGACAGAGCAGACACATAAGAGCAGAGGGCTGGGAAGAGGCTGGAATGGGGACACTGCCCCTAACTAGGCCAGGCAACCTCTCCACCCCCAACCTCAGTCAAAGCTTGGGGACTCACCCTTTTTGGCTTGGGCCTGCTGGATCCTCCAGATGGTCTTGGGGATCTCAAAGTTATAATTGGAAGGCAGGACTTGAATGGCTGCCTGCAGCTGAGGGTTGTTCAGGATCTCAGGGGGGATCTGGTTGGCCATGCGGCCCAGAGGGGCTCCACCTAGGATGAATGTAAGGCCTGAGTCGGGACCTGGCTGAAACCATAGCCAGACCTAGCTAAGATGTTAACTCCACCCAAGTTTCCGGCCCAGATCCCAGATCCCAAAGGGGTTGGCCCAGCCTTCTTCCCTGAGTTCATCATGAAGCTGGAAAGACAACTCAGTAAACCAGGAGGAAATATGCATAATTATTTTCCATGTTGTGAGATTGAGCCCATGAATGGGGCATGTTTCATCTCTTACCTCAGCACAGCAGAAGTGACACCAGGGAACTGAATTAAGGGTCAAACAGTAAAAAAAAAAATCTATACAACTGCTCCTTGATAGAGAACAATCCTAAGGAAAATCCAGGAGCCAAGCCAGCCCAAGTATTCTAGGAAAATGTTCCTCTTCCCCCCAGCCCGAGAACACCTTGAAGTTCTGAGGTCCTATATAAGGGCTCTATAAGCAAAATGTTCTAAGTACTCATTTAAAAGACTGCCTTCCTTCCTTGAGTCCCACTGATTATGTCTACACTGGTTAATTCCTGCACTCTTCCCTCTCCTCATTTAAAAGGGAAATAAACACCATACACTTAACTGACTTAACAATTCCCTAATCCCATTGTTCCACCCACCTCTCACCTCAGGAAGGATGGAAAGAACACATGCTAGTCAGGACTGTGGGCAAACAGGTGGACAGAAAAGTGACCTTGCCTTTTAGGGGCTAGTAGTCTAGTGGGGGCAAATACAAATAATTACAATCCCCTGATTAAAGGAGAAAACAGGGGCAGCAGGGGAGCTCAGTTGGTTAAAGCGTGAGCTCTGAGCAACAGGGTTGTCAGTTGCATGGGGTGGTGGGGCTGCTTCCCCCGCAACTAGATTGAAAACGGCGACTGGACTTGGAGCTGAGCTGTGCCCACCACAACTAAGATTGAAGGACAACTTGACTTGGAGCTGATGGGTCCTGGGAAAAACTGTTTCCCAATAAAGTTAAATAAGTAAATAAGAAAACATTGTAGCTCTTTGGCAAAACTGCAGCCCTTAATCTGCACCCTACTCCCTACAATTCAGTTTAGCTCAACCCCCATTTATCTCTTTAGAAGCCAACTTGGAAATGTGACAAGGCAAGAAATTAACTTATTCAATGAATGTTTACTGAACTTGTACTATGTGCCAGAACTTCTGCTAGGGTCCCTTACTAGGATAGCTACGATCCTCAGACCTGATCCTTCACCCTGTGTGGGGGATTGGTGGTGGGTGGTGGTGGTGGTTGGTGATGGTGCAGTGGAGAACTAGCATGGCAGGCTGGGACCCTGATAACAGATTTGAATGTTCCCATGCTATGGTTTTGTTCAGTTGTTTCAAAGGTCTTGGAACAACCAGCCCAGTGTCTCTGGGCCCCTCACAGAAGCTCCTCTGACAGGCCCAAGTCCCTTGTGGTTGTTGGGATGTAGGAGCTGTTAGTCTTAGCAACTCAATTTGTCCCAAGGAGGCTAACAGAAGCCTCCTCCTTTATTATGTTGGCCGTAAGCTGTTTATGTCAGTATTCCCGGGAAGGCTGTGAGATCCCTGAGGACAGGGCTGTAGTCTGGTCCCAGCACCTTGCACAGGCGTGGTATTCAGTGGGCGCTCAGTAGGTGCCTGGTGACCGAAACTACCGGAAAGCATTGCTTGAGGGCCCACTTGTGGAATGCCCTCTGCAACGCGCCTGGCTCCTTCCCTCCCCGTCAGGTCCGTCTTTTCCGTGAGTCTACAGGCGTCTGTCAGCCGCCCAACAAAGGAGGCAGCGTTTCCGGCTTAAGGACTACAAGCTCCTAGGAGGGGCTGTAAGGCTACAAAAGAAAGACCGGTCCCTCTGGGCTCCGGTGACAGCCGCCCAGAACGAGTGACGGCGGGACCTTCCAGGTCTGGCGGAGAAAGGGGGCTGGCTGGCCTTTTCCCTGACTTGGGGGCCCTACCCCGAAATGCGATGTCCGGAGGGCTCAACGTTGTAGCACCCACCTCTGCCAGGGCGTTTTCGGCCCCCGGGCTCCGCCGCCTTGGGTGCAACCAGCGCCGCCATCGCCGCCCTGCCCACGTGGGGACCAAAAAGACAGCGCTAGAAGAACGCGGAGAGCACAGACCTTGCGATCGATTGCCGATCGGCCAGCGAGGGGCGGGGATTTGCTGGGCGGGGACCGTGAAGGAGAATATAGGGGAGGGGCTATTGTGGGCCCATCTCAGCCCGCAAGGTCGGGGCTCGCGGGAGCCCCTAGTGGTCCCCGACCACTGCGGTTGCACTCTCCCCGCGACCCTATCCCCACTCCCTCCCGGTCCCGGTCGGCTCGAACCTGGCAACAGAGCTCCCCTATCTGCCGACTCCCTGTCCGACTTTTGTGGGCCGAGTCTTGTGAATGGGGACATCACCAGGGCTTCCTTCTGCTCCTTTCCCTGTTTCCCCTGGTAAGCAGTGGACGCGTGTGGGTGGGGTCACATTCCCGACCTCGGAGGACCCCACTGCCCCTACAGGACAGAACTCCGCGCCCACCAGCCGAGCTCAAATTGAGTCTTGGTGCCCATTTCCGGAGAGCCAGATTGCCCTTATCACCTTTAGAACCCACAGTATGGAAGGTTCACCTGTGAAAAATTGCTAGGGAAAGCCCTGAGCCCTAGGGCGCTTTCCTGTTAGGGTGGGGCAGTCCAAGGACTCAGATTGCCTAAACCTCCTGGATTCTGGCCAACGTTTTTCCCGCCAGGCTGCCTGCCCCCTCCGGCCTAGGATAGCCTTTCTCCTGATGAGTGGCCTGAGCTCCTGGGGACCCCAAAGGTAGGAAGGCAGAGCAGCCAGTGAGACAACCTTGACCTCTGGAAGAGCAAAGTACCTGCCTTCAGCAAGGTCTGCCCCGTAGAACAACGGTCCCCAGGGCCATTTGCCCACCCAGCCCTCTGGCACCGTCTTTCTCTCCCTGTAGTGGTGTTGTGAGCACAGCTGGCCCTTTAAGGCATCTCTGTGGCCTCAGGCTCCCCTGGAGGCCCTCCTAGCTTGGAAACTCCTAATTAAGGTGCTGAGAGAAATGAAAAACAAGCAGAGAGGGACTGGCCCTGCCTGGGAGACTGCCCAGAGAGGAGGGATGGCTGGGCAGGCTGAGAATGAGCAGCCAAGGGGAGGACCAGAAGGGGTCAGGTCTCTGTCCCTCAGGCCACTGACCCAAACTCTTAGGACAGTCACAGCTTTGGACAGGAGTGTGGCCATGGGTCCCAGGAACACCCCTCTCACCTTGATGAGAGTCCAGCCTGGACTGTCCCATCTTCCCCAGGTTCTCTGGACCTCCAGGGTTCAGGATATCAATTCTAGACATCCCCTGAGTCCAGCCCCTCCCCATTCACAACACTAAGGCCCAGTCTGTGGGCAGCTTTAGCTCCAGCTGCAGCTGTAAATTTTAAGGTGGGGGGAAGATTGGCTCCAGCAATGGCTTCTCCCTACCAGGTACTCTGCCCCTTAGGGCCTTTTCCTAGGCAGAGGTGGGGCCCTTTGATGATGGGAGGCCCACTCCTTTTTAACACTGCCTCATAGCCTCTGTGCTGAATGAGCTGCCCTGGCCCGCTTTAGGAAACCAGGTGATGTCCAGGAGGACTAGATATAAAGGACCGATATGAGTGAGCATGTCCCCCAAGACCATGCAATGCAAAACTTTGGAGGCTGCCATTCAAGTTGGTCCAAGAACACCTCCATCTGTCTGTGGGGGTCTCCCTGCCTGAGTTATTCAGCAGTCTGAGTAATTACTGCCTGACAAGAGGGCGGGCACAGTGCACCCCCACATTATACTACAAAACCTGCCTACAATCACCCCCACCCCTGGCTGGACTCCAAAGTAGCACCCAGCCCTCCTGAGGCCTGAAATAACTGCTTTTCACACTCACGCCCAGCTCCAGCCAACTTTGCCTAAGATGCTGGAGTTTGTGGGGCAGGGGGATCATGGGGAGGCGGCTTGGGGAGGTGGCAGGAGTAGTAACATACCCTGATTCAGGCCCACAGTTTGGCACTGATCTGCGGTATGATACTGAGCAAGTTGTTCAACCTCCCCGGGCCTCAGTTTATTTGTGGAGGGCCTCTGCAAGCTCTCAGTGTCATCAAGTTCAGCTTTAGTGTCAGCCTGGCAAGGGTCAGGCAGGGTGTGGGGTCAGGGGTCAGCCCAGCCCTGCAGCTGGTCAAGGCTAAGAGAAAGAATGTCTTACCTTCTGTTTCCACCCCAAGATGAACCAATCGTCTTAATTTTCAGAACAAACTTACTTTCTCACCTCCAAGCATTTGCACCTTCTCTCCTGCCTGGAATGACCTTTCCCCTTTTCCGCCTGATGAACTCAGCCCTCAAGACCTAACCCAAATGGCAACTCTTCTGTGAAGGCTTCCCTGATGGTCCTTCATCCCCTACAGAGCTAGCAGAGACCCCTCCTACACTTCCTATCGCCTCCTGTCACATTCTAAGATGGATTGTGGGCCTTTCTTCTCCATCTATGCCATCAGCTTCTGGAAATCTAAGCCTATATACTGTTAGCTCACACCCGAGCCTCAGTGCGCTGAATACATATATGAGTAAATGAATGATTCTGGCTTTTTTGACCTTCCTAACATGCCAAGTTTTCCTCGGAGGAATTACACAACTCATTCTCTGAACTTCAACTAGATCTCTGCTTAGATGTCACCTGCTCAGAGCAGCTTTCCTGGGCCCCCTCATGTCAGCTCCAGAACAATACCCTGTTTGCTTTTCTTCCAAGCACCATCTCTTCTAGACTTTCCTCATTGGGTCCCCATTAGACTGTGAATTCCACAAAGGCAGGGAGGGACCTTGTCTTTTTCATTGGCTGAGTCCCCGGGAATAATAGTGCCCACACACACATGACAGACCCTCAATAAATGCGTGTTGAATGAGACTTAACACACTTTTTCCTCTCCCAGGACCCCTCTTATCCCAGGCCAGTAGGGGGTGCCGGTCTCCACCCAGGATCTTGGCCAGCCCGAACCTTCTCTACCCTCAGACCAACTTGCCCCCTGCGGGACCAGCTTTCTAGGCGGTGCCTCCTCCATTTTCTACAAAGCCCCGGGCGGGGTCTATGTAGACTGAGGGAAATCATAGGCCCCCTAGGCGAAGATAGCCCACCTGAGCCCCCACATTGGTTCTTCCTTCTCTCTAGAATTAGCAACTGGGCCTCCGTAATGCTTGCTGCAAAGGTCTAGACCAGCCTGGGGCACGTTACCCGTCCTCCCAAAAAGAATTATGTCCTGGGACGCAGGACGCGAGGCGGCTGGGTCCGCGGGAGCTATGCTGGGCAGGGAGGAGCCGTCGAGCCTCCAAGGAGGAAGCGGAGCAGGCCAAAGAAGAGATGGACAGGGGTGCGGACTTGTGATGGGGGGGCGGGGGGTGCGCTCTGGGCGGCAGTCGTCTCATCCCAGCCGGTTGGCAGAGCGCACGCTTCCAGCCGCCTGGCTGGGTGACCTCCATCCACGAAGGGCGAGCGGGCGGGGGTTGGGCTGCGGGTGCGAGCTCCGGGAAGCCCACGGGGCCCGGGAGGGGCTTTCAAGTGGTCCGACGACCCGCCCGGGGGCTAGGGCAGGTACTTGGACGGACGCGGGCCGAGGATCGTCCCCGGGGGCGGGCGCAGCGAAAACACCTTGGGAGGCGGCGCCGCGCGGCTGAGCGCTGCTGCCCTGGGAATAGGACCGCGCTCCGCACCGCGAGCTGAGAGCACTTTCATAAATTTTGTATGGGAGGCGCTCCATGAGCGGGGGCGGGGAGCAGAGCGAGGGGGAGGGAGCTAGCGAGCGAAGGAGGGAGGGAGGGAGGAAGGGAGGTGGGGGAAGCCGGGGGGAGGAAGGGAGGCGCCCCGCTCCGCCGATCTCTCGGTCCTGCAAACGCGCGCTGGGCGCTTTCCCCGGAGCTCCGCG
The DNA here is from genome assembly GCF_001890085.2 of Hipposideros armiger. Lineage (NCBI taxonomy): Eukaryota > Metazoa > Chordata > Mammalia > Chiroptera > Hipposideridae > Hipposideros > Hipposideros armiger. The sequence goes on along the minus strand of NW_017731491.1, from coordinate 2,551,356 downwards.
GTGCGTGCGAGCGCCCTTTTGCAGCAGCCGCGGCGGCGGCGGTCGGAGGGGGCGGAAAGGAGAGGGCAGCGGCCGGGGGGCGGCGTCCCTCCCTCAAAACCGCCTGCAAAGTGCTCTGGGCTGCAGAAGCAGGCCTCCGGCTTCGCGGAGCAAGCCGCTCAACCCGGGGCTGAGCGAGCGCGCGGGGCTGCCCGGCAGCGCCGCGGTTGCTGGTGGGCTCCGGTGCCCTCCGCGCGGGGCTCGGGCTCACCATGCCCCTGCGGGGCCGGGCCGCCGGGCACAAGCGGATCCCCGGCTTGCCCCCGCCTCGACGCGCTCGGATTAGCTGCAGCCGGCTCCCAAGGATTTGATTCCAGACCCCGGGAGAGAGCGCGCCTAGGCCGACCTCGGAGTGGCGGCCCCGCGGCCAACATGCTTCGCAAAGGTGAGTTGGAGCCGCAGGGGCAAGTTGGAGTTGGATGCGCATGGGGCAGAGCCGCGAACCCTCGAGCCGCTCGAGAACTGCCCGGCTCCGGGCTCCGGCTCGGGAAGCAGCCCCTGGCGGGCTGGCGGGCTTTCCCCGGACGCACCCACAAAGGGGTTGCTGCTGGAGCTCAGCCCCCGTTAGTAGCCGGTTGTGAGACACGGGATTAGCTCCGTGGATCTAGCAGCCTGGCCTAGGGATCTGGCACAACGAGGTCATTTGGAGACCATAGTGAGCTGCCCGTGATGGCAGGGGAGCTGGCCTCCTGGGACCTATGCTTTGCCACTATAAAGTTTTGCACTTGCAGGCTTCATCCCCTGCGCGGGCACACGCCACCAGCTTCTGCCGCTTTGGCGGGGCAGGGTCCAATCCGCGCTCCAGTGCAGCCAGCGGTCAGTCACCGCGCGGCCCGGGCATTCACTGCGCGCCCTAGCTTCCCAGGTGGGACCGGGACGCGGGCACCTTCCCTGCAGCCCTGCTTTGGTCTCGAGGGACGGGCCCTGGGCACCCAGCAGCCGAGGGGATGGCTAGCGCCTGATGTCCGGTTTCTCAAACTTTCCCTATGCTGGAGCCAAGGGATGCGAAGGCTGATGAGGCTGTGCCGGCAGCATGTGCTGCCGGTGTCAGGCTCAACTTGAGAAAATCTGGCACTGCGACCACCTCACCACGACCCTCCGGCAGCCCGGCTCATTGCGGAGCGCTGCAAAGTTGGCGCCGCGGCTTGGGAAGTCCCGCCGCGCCCCCACGTGGCTGTCGTGCGGGGAGCGGTCCCGGGGGCCCAGGGAGGGCAAGTGACCATGCCGTGAGCTCGCGGGCCCCACCACCCGCTGCCCCGGCCTTTACGTCGGCCTGTCCCCCCTCCCAGGTCCGGACGGGCCGCGGCACCCGGCCGGGACCTCCTCGTCCCTGGCCCCGGCCGGGTGGCTGGCGAGTCGCGGCGCCTGCGGCGGGCAGCCAAAGCCCTGCGGGAGCCGGTTGAGGCGGGAGCACAGGTAGCTGAGGGGCCTGATCCCTGCGCTCCGCGCTCCAGCCTTAATCCGCCCCTGTTTCCATGGCAACAGACCGAGGTGTCGTAAGCACAGGATTCTGACCTCACAGTAGCAAGGGGAAGGAGAAAACGGGCAGGGGGAGGTGGCAGAGGAGAGGGAAGCGAAGCCCCAAGATGGGTGGAAAGGAGCAGATGTGGGACGATGGAAGAGACCCCATAGCAGGTCGGACAGGTGGATGAAGAAACCACGCCTTCGCTGGGAACAGTAAAGGCTCTGTGGTGGTCCCCGCTCGCTCAGGATGACCCAGGAACCCGGGTTACCCAGTCCTCGTGTCAGGAGTCGTAAACTTGTGTGTGACTTGTGCCCTCCACGTGGGTCGGTGCGTTCCAGAGAAACGCTGCCTGCCTTTCACTGTGGTGTGGGAAAAGTCTCTCCCGCTGATTCGGCCCAGTTCCTTGTCCCTGCAGAAAGGGACGAAAAGTCCTTTCGGCAACCCACCGTGCTGGCCAGAGTGTCTCTGCACAGAGAGGGCACTTTTTACAGAGCTGAGGACAGACTCAGGTCTGAGAAGGTTGGGCCTGGAGCATACAAGCTTGACCCAGTGGGGAAGGCTTCCCAGGCTGTTTTAAAAGGCCGGCTTGTCTAGCTGCTGGTCTGTGATGGAGATAGTAGAGAGGAACTGACATCTCATTTTCCTTTTGGTCTTTTGTCTTTTGGCAGTTTGCAGTTAAAAATGAGCCATGAGGCAGCCCACGCACTTTGTTTATATGATTTAGGTGCCCAGAGAGGCTTGAGCAGCCTCCAGGAGCCTTTCTCTCCCATCCTTGCTAGCCAGAGGCCCAGCTCAGGATGAGCCCGGTGCATTCTGGGGGACGCTCCCTGCGGGGACGCTCGCTTACCCTGCTCAAGAGGTGGCCACTGGAGGCTTGGCAGTCAGGTATGTTTGCCACTCCAGCTATTTTTCCCTTCTTGCACTGCTTGGTTGGTGGGAGAGGTTCTACCAACAAAGAGTTTTCCACCTGGATTGGCTTGAGGGAAACGGAGCAAAGAAGCCTTTTACTGGGCTGGGCTGGGCTCAGTGGCCTGGAGCCTGCTACTGGGACATTGTGTGGGCAGAGGACTTTTATTTTGGTTCTTTCCTGAGCAATTTTCTCTCTCAGCCCCAGATCTGATCCCTAGGACGTGTCTGTTTTACACACATGTAGGGCACTCAGAGTCTCTGTGTAGATTCTAGGTGTGTGCCTAAAGCCAAAGGTGTGCCTGAGGCTAATGTCGAGGGAGGTGGCCATTGAAGTTTCTGCTTTTGGAATTGTTCCCAAAGGCTCCCAGCAAAAATATTATAGGTTGGGTTCAGATAGTTGTTGCAGCTTCCCTGCCTATCAGATGCAGAGCCTTGTGTGGGGTCCTGGCCCTGAAGGAGTTTCATAATTATGATTTGGAAAGGGGTTTGAAAGATGAAAAAAAGAGTAGCCCTCCCTAGATCCTGGGGAGTGGGGAGAAAAAAAAACAAACACCTTAACCTTTCTGCAAAGAGTAGGGTTCATGGTCTTGACAATGGAGTGCTTTGTGGAGTTAGCAGGTTCAGTGGTCTGAAGCCCCAGACGAGGAAGAAGGCGAGAGTAGGCATTGGACCATGAGGGTCATCTCTCTATTTCTGGTTGACCTATTACAGCGAGCGGAGGGTGCTGTCCCCTGGCAGGATATTTTAGGAACTGGGGGTGCTGCCTTGCATCTCTTAATGAACAGACTCTACTGGCCACAGCCCCACCTCGGTGAACCAGAACAACACTGAGTCCTCAGTGAGCTTGCTGCTGACGGTGCTGGTAGCTGAAGGCTTTGGCAGCTGCCCTGCCAGCTTTTCCATCTCCTGGCTTACCCTGACAAAACGAGCGATATAAAAAGCAAACCTCTGGTCAGGGATGAGAGACAGGCAGGGCAAACGAGGCCTGAGCCACCCAGGAAGGAAGAGTGGCCTGCTGGGGATTTTGCTATGGCCAGAAGTGGCCTGCTTAAGGACACAATCTATTATTTTCATTTTTAGAGCTATAAAAGCAGAATGCAAATCAACAACTTCTGGGTTAATACAGAACCTTAAAGTTTTTGTCTTGTTAAGCAAGGAAATAGAGTGCCAAATAGGCTTTGTTAAGTGGCAGTCTTATTAATAATTTAAAATCTTGTAGCTGTCTTTCATTAGAATTTATCTGTATATCAACCACAAAATCAGTCAAACACACTCATTTATAAGTTAATGCTGTCCCTGAATAATTCAGCGAGAGGTAGATTAAGGCCTGTAACCCAGTAAGATGAATTTTGTCCTTTTGGTTTCCATAACCAGATGGGCTGACCTGGTGGCTGGATGGGTCTCCTTTGTGGGGAAAAAGAGAAGGCAGAGGGAGGAAGGGACCAGGCTTGTCAGATGCTTGGCTGATTTGAATCCAGAGGTTCCTTAGGCAATCAGAGATTTTCTATGTGACCAGGTGTGAGCTATAGGGACATGGCCCACTTTAACCCCAGTGGAGAGGGGACGAGCTAAGAATCTTTTCTTTCTGCTGCAGAGGAAGTGTAGAGGGGAAATAGAAGAGCCCTGTTTGAGAGTTGCTATACGAGGCTTCTTAGCCCAAAGCCAGGTGCAGAAGTGGAGTTTCAGTCTTCCCAGACCAGTTCTGTCCCACTCAAGGAATGCAGCCTAGTAGAACCAGTGTCACCAAAACAGCTTTTTTAATTGGGAGCTTCTGGACGCTCGTTTTCCTCAAAGCTCCTGGTCCTTATGCCAGAAAAGAGAAGCCAAGAGGAGGAATGTTACAGAAGTGCCAGGACACCCCAAGAGAAAGGAGAGGCAGAGTGAGTTGCTAACTAAAGCCCATGCATGCATTTTATTACAGTAATCAGAAAAAAGGCAAGGAAAGCAGTGCAGTGTTCCCCTTGTGAACTCAGACAACACAGAAAATGTGTTTCGGTTCGGTGTTCGTCAACCTAGCTGCAGTTCTCAGGTCCATTTTCTATGGAGAACACTGTTCAGGACCCAAACTCCCAGCCTGGACATGCCGGTTCCTCCAACAAATCCAGAGTTTTTGCAAGCACCGACAAATTCCAGAGTTTCTACTAACCCTGAGTCCTCTGGAGAGTTAAATGGCTTAGTTTATGGAGACCAGGTAGGTAACCGGGAGCAGACGGTGGACTTGATGCCAGGAGAGTTTCTTGGCCAAGTTTGAAAAGAGGAAAGGCTTGTTAGGAAAAGGAAAAGGCAAGGGAAAGGAGGGTAGGTGTTCGCCCCCTGACTTGTGGCAGAGCTGACAGCAGATGGGACCGAGGAAGGAGGCTTGTGGGGTGAAGTCAACTGCAGGCTTCGGAGTCAGGGCCTGAAAAAGGACAGAGCAGAAGTTCACTTACAGGAGATGAGAAGGAGGGGGCAGGCATCATGAAGGATGTCAAGAACGGATCTGTTTGGTACCATCTGCAGTGAAGTAGTGGTTAAGGTTAAAGCAGAGAGGAGATGACAGGGAGGGAACAGATGGCCAAGGAAGCAAAATAGCTGGCGAAACAGGAACAGAGCCTCCAGGGACAGCAGAAGGCAGGACCTCCAAGCAGAGTGCCGGAAGCAGCCCTTTCTTCGGGGTGCACTAGCCAGACAACTCTGGGTAGAAGTGAGTGAGAGGAGTGGGATGGAAATCCTAAGGTGAGGGATTCTCAGAGCTGGCTGGGGAGCCCAGGAGCAGGGACCTCCTGAGAGGTCGTTGACTTTGGAGAGAAAGCATAGCTGACTCGGTGTCCATCACTTAAAGTGAGGCAAAGCCACCTCAGGATGCACAGCATGCATGGCCGTGCCTGCTGGGAAGAGGTATGGATGCTAGCTGGAAATGGACAACAGGGACTGGACTCTTCTCAACCTGCCTGGGATCCGCTTTATGCTAATCCCTGTTCATGTGCTGACAATAGCTGCTTGTGATTCCTGATGGGCCAAGCTAAGTGTACTCCGTGCCTTATCTCATGTCATCTCCACAGTCACCCGTCAAGATCAATCTGTGCTTGTCCCTGCTATACAGAAAAGGAAACTGAGGCACAGACAAATGAGGTCTCTTGCTCTGGGTCACCCAGCTAGCACAGTGTTGAGTCAGAATGTAATCCCAGGTCTGTTTGCCACCACACTGTCTTCCTTACTCTCTGAACCTCTAAGCTCCACTGTCTCACGTGCCCATCTGCCTGGATTTATATGACATTTGTTTTGTGGGGCACTGCTGAATCATTTGCATCTTCTCACAGACCGTCCTGGCAGTTTCCATGCACTCCCCTCCTGGTGTTCTTCCAGGAGTGTCTCTGGCTGGGACCTGGGTCTACTGGGATCCTGAGCCACTGTCTAGCGTGTCCTCTCCTACTCTGCCCCCCTTTACATCTGGGCAGACACACCCCTCACTTGCTGTCTCCTGCTCTGGTTTCTTCACTGCAGACAGAGATGGGCCAGTGGACCAGCACCAGCCTGCCTGCTTTCATGCCCTTGAAAAAGGCCAGGCCATGGTTTATTTGGGGGCTGGGCCCTTTGCAAAGATTGCTCTCCCTGGTTTCCCCTTTCAGGCTGACCTGGTGGACTTAATAACCTATCCATATACCAGACTGGTTGGTGGTTGTCTGGGGAGCAACAGCCCCAGAGCACACTGGTGGTGGCAGTTGGCAGGCTGGATGGATGAGGTAGGGCCCCCATATGTACCTGCCCCTCCTCCAGAGTGCTTCCTCACTCCCGGTGGGGGGGGGGTGTCCCCACGGCCCAGCCCTAGCTGGTAGCCAGATGGTAACTCAGAACTCAGAGATGTCCTCCAGAAGGAACTTCTCCTACCCCCTTCCCACAACGGTTGAGTTCTAGAGACACCAACAGCTTCCTGCAATTTGGAAAAGAAAGATGAACTAAGGGAGAGAGGCTAGCTGATCTCAGGGTGTAGAAGAGCAGACCCCCCACCTCTGAGCGAGGAGCTTCCCTCACCATGGTGAGGTGGGGTATCTGATCTATCAGATTCTGTGGGTGCTTCTGAACCTGATTACTGTCTAATGGGTCAGTGATGCTGGGATCCGAAACTGCAAATAGCCCCTGCTATCTGATTCAGTGCTGGCACAGCAAGAAAGTTGGCACAGCACTGTGTGTGTGTGTGTGTGTGTGTGTGTGTGTGTGTGTGTGTACAGAAACACACCTGGTGAGCTCACAACAGGCTCTGTGTGTGTGCCAGAGGTCTGCTATTGCAGAGCGGAGCACCCAGAGTACATGTGCCTGGCCTGCTGACCCTGGAGCCCACGTGGGTCCAGCTTGGTGTGGTGCCATGGGTGGGCTGGTGAGCCACTCAGTGGGGAGCCCCCAGGAGTGGGCAGGCCAGTACTGTGTGCGCCACATGTAGTGAACAAAGTTTGGTGAGCGGGTGTGTGACTTGCCCATGCAGGGGTGGGTGGACATGACTCATTACAGATATGCCAGGAGGCAGACCACTGCAGCCCCTGGAGATGGGGCCTCTTGCCAACTTTTTAAGCTGATTCCAGAGGGCAGTGGCACCATGGTTGGGGTGGGTCTGCAGGAAACTGAGCGAAAGTCTTCCTCAGGTCAGGAGAAAAGCTGGGCTCTCAACTCTCAGCCCACTAAGGGGGCATGAAAGTTTGCTTCTGACTCTAAAACTGTCTTAGAGTTTTCTGGGCACCTGAGCCAACACATAGTGAAGGGGCCTTTACATATGCTCCTATATAGAGAGATTCACGAGGCCCTAGGGGGAAAATTGGCATTCTTCTTACAATGATTTATTTATAGGGCCATTGGATGATGGGGATATGGAGGCTAAGGTGCCTCCATTAGTAAGAAGCACACAAGGCAGGAAGCCTTGCTCTGCATTTGACATTTAGTGGGGCGACTCCTACCAGGGAGCTGCCTTTCCTTTTAGAAGGTTTTGCCTTTAATGTTCTATTCATGGGCTTATCTGAGCAGGCCGGGAGAAGGAAGGAGCCTGGGGTTGGGCTTCGGGGCTTCGGCCAGCCAGTCGCAGGATGCCGTGGGTCACTTGGCGACCAGTGTGGGGCAGCCTGGGCAGGCTGGACCCCCGGGGAAGGCGACTCTGTTCCTGTGTCGCGGGTAGCCAGTCACCCTCTGGCCGCCTCTCTCGTTGGCATGTGCTGCAGGCATCACACACCGCGTGGTGTTTACTCTCCTGTCTGTCTCTGTCCTCACTGGCGGTCAGGCTGTGCCTCTGATAGCCACCCCATGCCGCCCTGGCTTTGGCCTGGCCACTGCCTTTTTCTTCCTGGGGACTCTGGGGTTGTGGAAAGAACATCAAACTTGGAGTCCTGTGTTTGGTTCCATCTCTGTGGCTGATTCATTTCTACCCTGGACACACTCTCTACTCTCTGGGCCTCAGGTTCCCCATGTATAATATGACAAGATGGATGGTTTTCCAAATGTTTTTCAGCAGTAGAAGAGTTTCTTAAAATCATATTCAGTGTCAGAGCCCAGAATATAAAACAGATAAGCACAGGTGGCCCTGGTCAGAGCTGGGGCAAGTGGCCCTCTCCTCTGGCCTCACTGACACCCCACAGCCTCCCCTATGATCCCTCCTAGCAAGACAGCACCCAGGAAGGCCACTAGGTGTGATGTTTGCTGTGTGCTAATAAAGAGGACACCGCACTGTCCCCAGGGCCTAGGCTTGGGCTCTCCTGCAGTGGAGGTGGGTGGCTTCCTCCTCTCCTCTTGGACCCCTTGAGACCACTTAGCTCTCTGGGGGGAGTTGTCAACATTTGGAGTCCTCTTGCCCTCTCCTCCCTTACTCCTCAGCCCAGACTTCCAGCCATCTCCTCCATCACTCCACTGTCACCGCTCTGGCTTCATGCTGACCGTACCAGACATTTTCTTGTCTTACCTGACTTTCTGGTGGCATTTGACTCTGTCAGCCACGGTTTCCCCTTGGCTTCCCTGCTGGTGGCTCCCTGGTCTTCCTCTTACTTCTGTGGCTGCTGCTTCTCAGCCTCTAGGCCAGCTTTACTTCCTCTTGCCATCCTTCAAAGGTGGTGTTTCCCTGGGCAGTGCCCTTGGCCCTCTCTCCTTCACTCGCAGCTCTGGGCGATTTCAATACACCCCAGCTGCAGCGCCTATTTACTGGCTCCTGCCTCGTCCCATCTCCAGCTGAGATGTTGCTTCTGATGTCCAGAGCCGCCATTCCAGCTTGCCCCCCCCCACGCCCCCATGCTCCCTGAGCTAGCAGCAAACCTGCTCCTTCCCTATTTCCCATCCATCTCCGCATCTGGGACCATCCTCTTCCCAGGTACCCTCAGCTTAAGAACTGGACCCATGGATGAGCCCCCTCACCCCACCCACCCCCATTCGTCCACGTTCTCCCTCTGTGCCCTTCACACCTCCTCCCCTCCCGGCCTCTGCCCTACCCAGGCTGCTGTCTTCTCCCTGACCATCCCAGCAGCCTCTCTGCCCCTTGCCTTCACCAAACCCAGGCTTTACATCGTGGCCAGATTCTACAGTGCTACACAATCTCGTCCCTCCTTTGCTTAGAAACCTTCAGCGATCTCGTTTTCTTCAGGGGATAGTCCAGACTTCCCTGCTCGGCTGTCCAGTCCCTCCCCCTTGCTCCACTGCAGCTCCACCTTCCCCACGCCCCACTCCCCACTTTGAACTCTGAGGCCCAGGTCTAATGAACTTTCAGTTCCTCCACCGAATCGTGCTCCCTCATTGCTAAGGATTTGTACAAGCAGCTCATTCTGCTTAGAGCACTCTTGGCTGCCTCTTCCCCTTCACGCCTATCCTTTAGGACTCAGCTTTTATATTATCTGCTGTCCCCCACTGGATGGCAAATTCCATGAGGAGATGGTTTCTGTTTATCCCTTGCCCCACCAGACCTGCTCTCCGCCCTTCTACTGCTGTCTGCCCTGGAGGGTTGGCGCATCCTACTTCACCAGTGGGCTCCCTCGCCTCTGGCTTCCAGTTGGGTTCAACCAATGGTGAGCCACCATGGCTCTCCGTGTCCCTCCACCATCCCCAAAAGTTTCCTCCCGGAAGTACAGCCTGAGAGACAAGGAGTCAAGTGCAAGTCATGTATTTGGGAAGCATCCTAGGAAATGCCAGTAAAGGAGTAGGGAATTGAAACAGAAAAGGGAAGAAGCCAATAATGGGCTTGTCATCGAGCAAGTAACAACTGTGGGCAACCAGAACTTCATCCCACTGAGGAAGTTTGGGACACAGTCTAGAACATGCACCTCAAAGTTATGTCACCAGAGGGGAGGGAGCTGGGATATTTATATACACAACTCCCACTGTCATTGGCTGAGTGTTGTGCCTGTGGAGGGATTAATTCCTGGGCACTTTTGGCCTATTCTGTGGGTGAGCAAAGCCCGCTCTGCTGCTAGAAAAAGCCCTCAGGCAAAGAAGTGCAGGTTCTGGAAGTTGGAAGTCAGGCTGGTATGTGCTGAAAATGGGTTGAGGCAAGGGATATAAGCAGGCCCTCATAGCATCTGCTACAGGGCTCCAGCCAACACATCTCCACAGCCCAGTGTCAGGTTCAGTGAGCGTTCCCTCCCCTCATTCAGCTTTGGTTGGGGGGAGGGCAAACAATATTATCTCATAGTGTTTCCCTACCCCCTGTTCTCACCTTTATTAGGTACTCGCTAAGTTACGCAATCAGCATGCTGTCTGTTTTTCATACCAGGGCCTGACTAAAACAACATCCTGCACAAAATGTAGCACATAGTGACATGGAGTGGATAGTGTTGAATCAATCACTAATGTCATGTCTTTGTGAGTTGATTGGAAATGTTGATTGAATGATTGTGTATTCAAGTTGGAACCCAAGGAACTTAACTACCAAAACCTAACTTTTAAATTGTTCTGTAATAGTAAGAAACATGAAGTCATGATTACTCAGGACTTAAAAATAAGGAAAAGAAAAGAAAGGAAACTTAGGGCCGGCCGAGTGGCGCGTTGGTCAAGAGTTGGCTTGGGATGCCAGCTCTGAGTAGCAGGGCTCCCATTCAGATCCCACATGAGGGTCAGTGATGCTGTGCCCTCTACAGCTATGATGGTGAATAACAGCTCGGCCTGGAGCTGGGCTGCCGTGAGTCGCCAGCGACAGCGTAGGCTGCAGCCCCTGCTGCAGTGGGCTGCCATGAGATACCGTGAGTGGCCAGCAGCCAGCGTGAGTGGCCGGCGAGAACCACTGTGAGCGGCCGTCCAATGGCCGATGACCGATCTGCCTTACCCCAGAAGAGCGCAATGATAATACCAACATGGGCCAGTGAAGTGACGTCCTCCACAACTAGACTGAAGAACAAAAAGGACAGCAACTTGTCTGTTCCCCTCCCCCAATTCCTCAATAAAATCTTTTTTTAAAAAAAGAAAAGAAACTTAGTGCCAGAAACTAGGAAGAAACAGTTGTGTTTTTTTTTTAGTGAGGAGGATGCAGAAAGGAGTCTCACAGTTTTTGCTTTTAACAACTTATTAAAAGCAGAATAGGCAGATCTTATTAGCCCCAAGTTACAGATGAGGACACTGAGGCTCATATCCTCTCATATCAGAGAGAATACAAAGCTCATTTATGACCCAGGGCTGCCTCTCACCCCAGCCGGGCTCCTCTCCTCTGTGGCCTGAGAAAGCTAGCAGGTACAGAAAGACTGGCCGACTGGACCACAGAGGATGACTAGTGGGCAGGAGCCATGTTGGGAAAAGAAACAGGACTCTCACTCAGAAAAGTTTAGGGTTTTACTTGGCAGATTTTTTTTTTAAGATTTTATTGGGGATTTGGGGGAGGGGAATAGCGCTGGGGAATCGGGGGAAAGGGAACAGACAAGTTGCTGTTGGTTTGTTCTTCAGTCTAGTTGTGGAGGACGTTGCTTCACTGGCCCAAGTCGGCACCGTCATTGCGCTCCTCCCGGGCAAGGCAGATCAGTCCCCGGCTTCTGGACGGCCACTCACTGCGGCTGCTGGCCGCTCACACTGGCTGCCAGCCACGCACGTAGCTCACGGCAGCCCACTGCAGCCCCGCTGCAGCCTACACCGACACCGGCGACTCACGGCAGCCCAGCTCCAGGTTGAGCTGTTGTTCAGCATCTTAGCTGTGGAGGGCAGTGTCACTGGCCCTCATATGTGGGATCCGAACTGGAGCCCTCTGGCGTCCCAAGCCAGTTCTCAACAAATGTGCCACTCAGCCGGCCCACTTAGCAGATTTTTAAGGAGCAAAATTTGCACTATTGATTCCGTGACAAATGAAAACCTCTCGTGGACACTTTGGGCTTCAGAGATCCGAAATATTTAAATGAGGTGATAAAATTGCCAGGCGAAGCTGAGCTTAGATGGTCTGGGGTTAGAAGACTGCTTCTTTTGTCTTCTTTCCCACCTGTGAAAATGACTGGTTACTTTGAACTGCAGCTCCCAGGTTGTTGTTCAGCCTGAGGTTGAAATAGAATCTGAGCAGAGGGAGAGATGTCAGGGCAGCTCACAGGGCCATGTTCAGGAGAAAGCACCAGCCAAAGGGGAAACTTTTCCATCAAATCGTGGGGTGGCAATTGGCTCTGGGGCTGCCTTGAGGTAGCAGAGGTTATCATCCTCCTATAATTGGCTCACTGCCCCCAGTGGACTGGTATTTCTGCCTTAGTGGATAAATCTGATTGGAGGAAACTTGTTGGAAAATAGGGGATGACTGCAAGGAGATGTTCGACCTAGACTCCAGAAACCTCTAGAATAGGAGGTGACTGTAGGAAGTGGCAGCCTGTCTGTGGTCCCAATCATGACCTGACCTCTCTTTCCGACTAACCCAGCTGCTCCTGCTTCTGCCCCACTGTCTGCACCCAGGACTTTTCATCCTGAACGAGGCCCCATATGGCCACCAGGGCTGCTTGCTTTTCAAAATGGCCTTTCACCCCCTCCTCCCGCTGCTAATTGCCCCACATTCCTGGGATTCCCAGCTTTATTTCCCAGAAGGAAGACCCCCCAATTGAGCCAGCCATGTTTTCCCATGTCAGATCTGTTATAGATCATGATCATCTATGGATTATCTATCCATGGATGAGCTGGCCACCTTTTATACTCTCAGCCAAGAGGGGTGTGGGAGGGCGCTCTCCATGTGACAAACATTGACCCACTATTGAGTGCCTGCCTACTGCTGGCTTGGCACTGAGGATGAAGCAGTAAATAAAAACCAAGTCCCCTGTTCTTATGGAGCTTACACTCTAGTAGGGAGAATAGACAATAAATGACTAACTGTATTCTGTCAGGTGGGGGTAGGTGCTTAGAAGAGAATTAGCAGAGGGTTAATTAAGGAACAGAGGGTCACCAGAGAGCTGTTATTTTACAGAGACTAAGTGAAGTGAGGGAGGGCTCTCTGCAGGTATCGGAGCTGCTTCTGCTTGGAAAGAGCTCTCCAGGTAGAAGTAACAGGAGGTGCAAAGGCCCTGAGGCAGGAGTGTGCCTGATACAATACCTGGCACCTCTGGGGCTTCGATTGTGGGCAAGGCAGGTATTCTGAGGTGCAGCCCCTGGTCAAGTTCCTTTGAGGCGGGCCAGAGCTTGGGGTCAGCTCCAAATCCATCAGCCACTTGGACAGGGGTAGAAGTTAAATAAAGCACAGACCAAAGCAACAGGTATGATGGGGTGTGGGGAAGGAGTGGTGGGTCTAGGTAATCCCCTTTCCCATTGGGGAATCCCCTCCTCCACGGCTGTTAATGTGGCCCAGGCTGCAGCCTGAGTACAGGGTCAGAGAGCAGTTCCCCAGAAGCCTTTCTTTTTTACTCCAAAACATGAAGCATAGACCTTAGTTCTGCACACGGTCTTGTGTTTTTTACCCGCTGCCTCATTTATACGCATACATCAGCCTTTTCTCCCCAGAGCAAATTTTTTTAACTTATCAAATAATGCATACACATGGCAGAAAACATTGGAAAACCACAGATTGGCAAGGAGAAGAAAATCACTATAATCCCACAACCCAGAGAGTGGAAAGCGCGTCCCTCCCAGGGCATTTGGTACACTGGTGCATCCTTATTTCTATGCTTCTTACCTACATTCATGCAAATGCGCCCCGGGTCTTGTTGAAATAACAGTATATCTCAAACACCTTTCAAGGCTGGTAATTCTAAACCTGTTTTACTGACTGCAAAATGTCCACTGTATGACTGCCAGTCCCCTGGGGTTGTACGCAGAGGCTGTTTCCAAGATTTTGCTGTTAGAGACCATGCCACAGCCAACACCTGTGTACATGCCTTGGCCCACGTGCTATATGGGCTTTTGGTCAGGGGAAGGAGAAGAGGGTGAGAAGTCAAGGCCTTCACAGGGAGCCGGGTGGGTGGAAGCCATCATGGGAGGTCATGATGCCCCTAAGGTAGGCGGGCTTGACACCACCCCAAGCGGCAGGCAGACAGATCTGAAGCTTTCCAGAGGGTCCACAAGTGCGCGCATGTGTTGCGGCTGTGCACATGGCCTAGGTCTCCAGGGAAGCAGGCTGTGTGTGCACCAGAGGGAAGAGACGTAACAGAGGCATTGGTTTTCCTTGGGGTTTGGGTAGCTTGTGGCACCCACAACTCCTGAGGATGTAGTAGGAGAAAGAGCATGCCCCTTGCTTCTGATTTGTGTGCTTTTGACAGCTTTGTAGGCTCTGTGGTGCTGGAAGGGACATTATAGCTCAGCTGGGAAAACTGAAGCCCAGAGAGCTACGGAGGTTTGCCCAACATCACACAGCATTAAGAGCAATTGGCTGTGTTCCGTAGACTGTCCAAAGCACACTGGCTGGTAACATTGGTAACATGCCCCTTAGCTGTCCAGGACCCCACCCCCACTAGCCTCTTCCTGCACCTCTATCTCTTTATCCCAGCACAGCCCACATTGGGGTTCTCTCCGGCTGTGCTAGTGGCTGTCCTTGCTCCGTTGAGGCTTTCTCCCATAAGAGGAGAGAGGGTCTGCTAGGGAAAGCTCATTCCAGGGATCAGAGGCCCAGCCCTTCATCTCTGAGTGAGACGGTTTAGCATTCAGGCTCTGGCTAGGACCAGGTTCAAGTCCTAGCAGTGACCTTATTTCTCTGCACTTGAGTTACTCCATCTGTAAAATGGGGCTCATAAGAGTATCTGTCTTGTAGGTTTGTGAAGATGAAATGAGATGATGCTGATAAAGCTCTTGGCGTTTTACTGTGACCCAGAATAGGAGCTAAATGCATGCCTACCTCAATAGTAGTACTAGTAGTAAGTAGCAGTAGTAACTTCCTGTGCCGTCCTTCCTGCAGGCCATACCTGACTGCCCTTTGAAGGTTTGCCTCTCTATGTCCAGGGCTGAGTCCATGTGAGTGGTCAGACTGACACAGGCCAGCCCCAGCCAGGGGCAAGTCTCAGGACCAGCAGGGACGGGTCACCTGGGGTGGAGGGGCTCCTGGGAAGGACTGACTCTGTCCTGAACTCTCTGCCCCTTCCACTGAGGGTCAGGGGGAAGTCTCCTAAGGCAGTGCAGGGGGAGCTGTGGAGCGCATTCCCAAGTGGTTTTCATGGGCTTAGAAAAGTGAGATGAGGTTGATGGCCTCCCCAGAAAACTGGTAGGTACATCGTCCACCAACCCCCAGCCCACATCTCTGACCTCTATGCAGCTGCCTCTTCCTTCTCTCCGAAACAGGGCCTCCCCGAGCAGAAAGGAAAACCCAGCCCCAACCCAGTGCCTTGGGCTCTTGCCCTGGGAAACGGACACTGCTTCTTGCCTGGTTCCTCTTATTTCTGGTCTGCTTGGGTTTTGCTGCCCCCGCCATCTATGGAGCCAAGCAGCCCAGAGCAAGGGCTGTGGAGCCAGCCAGGCAGGAATCAGGGCCCCGCTTTGCCACTTACCAGCTGCCTGACCTCAGGCAAATGCTTTTAATTGTTTGGGCCTCAGTTTGGTCATTTGAAAAGTGGGGCTAATGCCATCTACTTTTTGGGGTTCTGAGATTTGTGGCAAATGGATATAAAGTACCTTCCTGGCATATAGCAAGGCCTCAGCAAGAGAGACATTGCCGTTCAGTCTTCATCTTTTTCTGTTCTTCAATAGATATGTATTAATACCTACTGTGTGCCAGGCTCTGTGGGGACTCCAAATACCAGAATGAACACCACAGTCCTCTTCCTGGTGGCCTGCCTCCCTGGCCTTTCTCCTCAATACAGATCCCTCTATTTTTTTGTTTTACAACAAAAGAGGCTGGGTGTCGCCTGCCTGCCTGCCTGCCTGTGGGATCAGGCCTCAGCAGGCCTCAGGACCCCCTCAGGATGCCTTCCTACCTTTGCACCAAGCTGACAACCTGCCCCCTTTTCAACAGGCTTATACAATCCTGGGAGGAGAAGGGCGTGTCTTAGGAGCTGGCAGTGCCCCTGGGGGAAGCCCTCAGGAGCCTGGGTTGAGAGCTGTCACCTCCCCTACAGAGGAAGCTGGATCAATTTCTCTCTCATCACTCCCTTGAAAAGAGCAGCAATGTGAGGAAGGCCTGTTACTGGTGGAGGGTTTGTCGTGAGAGAGCATGGTGTGGGGGAGAAGCAGGTGGGATACATGCCTGCCATGGGCCCAGACTGTGCAGCCCAAAATGGGGGCATAGACTCTTCCCGCCCCAGCCCCCTCCTCCTCCACTGAGATGGGGTCCAGGCTCCCC
>NW_017731491.1:2520458-2535258 GCF_001890085.2 Hipposideros armiger | reverse complement strand
CCCCCCGCTACACCTGGGATATGGAAGCTCCCTGGCAGTAGACTATTCACCTCTCTAGTGCCCAATGCTTCCACCCTGCTGGGAACTGGCCAGGGCATCTTTTCTAATGAGCTAGCCACATTATAATCTCAACAGAATTAATCAAAAAAATAAATAAAATAAATTTTTTTAACAAAGAGAGAAAAGGGAAAGAAAGGAAAATAGTCATTGCACACATGCCGTTGCAGTGTCTGCCAGGACCTAAGATCCGGTACTATCTATTTTTTAATAATTGAGAGTAATAAATATGTATTTCTTTTTCCTCACCCCCCCATCCTCCGCAGCTTGTCAGCTCCCTGTGTCTCTCCTCTGATCAGACCAAGTCTTCCCCAAGCAAAAAAAAAAAAATCCTTTAAGCAAAAAGGATTAAAGCCTTGAAAGTAGGTCTGCCTAAGCTCTTCTCCTACCCCCTCCCTTTTCCTTCCCCAGTGTTGGTGGAGAGAGACCCCTCAGGGGAGCTAGGGACAGGGGTGGGTGGGGGTGGGCTGATGCAGGAAGTCCCTGGTGGGGTCCTCAGGAGCGGAGGATCAGCCAACTCCCTCCCTGCAGCCCATCCAATTCCAGTCCCAGGCTAGCCTGAGGGAGGCAGCCCAGCCCAGTCTTCCACAGGCCCCTGAAGAGAGGCTAACCTAAGAACCAGGGGGCCCCAGACTCCCATAGTACAAGAGGTGGGAAGGAGGGCTTTGCTCTCAGTCTCAGCTTGCCTTTGCAACCTGGCTTTGTGCTTCAGGGGCCTGTGTGACCTTGAGGTAAGCACTTGAATCTCAGTTTCTCCAACTGTAAAATGGGAATATAAACAGTACCTACCTCACAGAAGGTCAAATAAGCCAAAGATAGTCCAGTGCCTAGTAAATACATGGTAAATATAGTAAAAAATGAATGGAGTTAATTGCTATTTTTAGCCAATTCTTAGACATGCAGTGCAGGTTGTAATCTCCCTCATCCTATGGCCCTCCACAGTTCCCAGGGGCCTGCCAAGCACACCTGTTTTTCTTGCAGCATTCCCAACACCCTGTGAAGAGGGCGCTGAACCGAGGCTGAATGGTGTGGTCAGTAGGTGATAGAACTGGAACTCAAAGCAGGACTTGTATCTTCTCCCCAACTTCCTCTCTTCCACCCCATGTGGCTTCCTGACAGGACACCCACTATCCCTGACACTGGGCCCAGAGAAGGGCTGGCCCGGCCGGGAAGGGAGTGCCCTGGGCAGCCGTGGCTGCTGCTTGGCAGCCTCACCTTCCTCCTCTCACAGCTGCCAGCCTTTGCAGTTCTGCTGAAGCAGCGGCCCTGCCCTACATGGGCCTCCTTCCCTCTGAGCTGGGCACACACATGCAGGGCTGGCTGCAGGTGGCTGGCACTATGCCCCTGCACCCACCTGGGCCCCGAGTTCCTGGCCTGTCCCAGTGGTCATTGCTTGGCCACATGGCTTCCAGGGCTCTGCAGCTTACCCCCAGGGACAGGCCTGCCCTGGCTGTTCTGGGCCTGAGGCAGGAGAGAAGAAGCAAGGCAGTGAGGCCGGAGGGCAGGAAAAGCGGGAGGGAGGTGGCTATTTATAGCTGGCTTTGCTTTTGTTCCTTTTCCAGCAATGCTTCTCTTTAAATAGGAGCAGGGCTGGAGGCTGCAGCTTTTCCCCAGCCGCCTGTAGTTAGTGCGCAAGCGTGTATGCCTCTGTGTGTGTGTGTGTGTGTGTGTGTGTGTGTGTGTGTGTAGGGGGACACATGTATAGGGATGAGGTGGGGATGGACACCAGTGTATGCATGTGCATGTGTGCACATATGTGCAGGGATGGGATGAAGGGATTGTCAGGTGTGTGTGTGTGTGTGTGTGTGTGTGTGTGTGTGTGCGCGCGCGCGCACGCATGCACACCAGCAGGTACCAAGGTGGAGATGGGTGTTCTTTGTGTGTGAATGTGTGTGCGCCGGCATAGACGCATGCTTGTATAGGGACGGGGCAGCTCTTTTAGTATGTATGCCTGTGTGTTTTTATTAGTGGGCACACCCATGACAGTGGGTGGGGCAGCCACTCCTTAGTTGATGTGTGCATGTACATGGGCACATGTACACAAATATATGTAGAGGTGAGGCTGGGTGGGCAAGTGTGTGGATCTCCACATGTAGAATGTGAGCAGACCCTTAGGGTGAGTGTACATCCGTGTAACTCCATGTTATGGGCTGCCAGCAAGGAGACACAAATCTGGGCCTGTAGGGAGATTGCATTCCGAAGGAGGAGACAGTCAATAAGGAAACACAAAGTGATTTCAGATAGTGATTGAATTTAGTGTAGAGGCTAAACTGTAATGTGATAGAGTGGTCACCGCTATGTGTGAGCGGTGTACATCATAGTGTACACTATGTATACACTATGTATATCATAGTGTACATTTGAGTGGGGACTGGGGAGGATAGCAGCTCTCACTGTGTGTATATCAGACTGTATGCTCAGTGAGGGTCAGCCCTGTTTCTTCTGTACTCTGCCTCCCACAGCTCCTGTTGTGTGTGGGGATGGATGGCTAGCAGTTGTGTGTGTGCCTGGTAAAAGGGACTCCAGGGTCCCTCCCCTCTGGCTGCTGGAGGAACAGACAGAGCATGTCAAACTTGCCCACCCACCAGAGTTTTTAGAGTACTCCAGACTGGGTCCCTGCAAGGCTGAGACTATTCCACTTGCCTTTCTCTCCCAAACGGCCCAGCTGGTGGGCAGAGCGGGCCAGTGCATTGTCTCCCTGCCAGCGCGCCTTGTGAGGAAGCCCGGGCATTAGGGGTAGACCTGTGCCCATTCTGGCCACGCATCTATCCTTCTCCTCCTGTTGATTTCACGTCTATAAAATGGGAGCGTGAAGCCCTCTTGGGGCTACTGTTGGGATCAGTTGAGACTGGCACTAGCGACACGGCCTAACGCAGCCTGGGCGCTCGGACCCACGGTGGGTCGGGGACTGGCCCGCGTGGGACGGGGCTCGGGTTCGGGGTCTGCAGGCAGGACCGACGGCCAGAGGAAGCGAGGTTACAAAGAGCGCGGGGACCGCGATGGGGAGTCGTATCCCGGGCAGCAGCGGCTCCCTGCGGCTCTGCGCGGTAACCCAGCGCGGCCCAGAGGCTCGGCAACGGGCAATCCCCGCCCCGCGAGGGGTCGGGCCCGGGGGTGCTGTCTCGGCCCGCCGTGGGGAGGCCGGGGCACCGCCCTCGTCCCTGGACGCGGCCTGGTCTCGCCCGCAGCTCCGATCGCTGCAACAGTCCTCCCCCGCCCTTCCCCCAAAGGCCAAACAAAACATAGTAAATATTTAATCCGGGCCAGGGAGCCAATGAGGCCTCCCTGCCCCCTCCGCAGCCGTCTGGCTCCTCTGCCAGCCCCGGCAGCTCTCCTCGGTAATGAGGCCGGAGAGGCAGGGATCGATCGCAAACCCCGGCAGGGTGGGGATGGGGGGCCTGCGCCCTCGGGTGGCATCGCTTTCTTTCCCCAGGCCAGCGCTTGTGCTTTAACCAGAAGGCCTGCGAAGATCGAGTCGACCCAGCTCCCCCAACGCCCCTGCCCACCCACATCTTGGAGGCTGCATGTGAGTTTGGGTGGGGGGGGGGTGGGAAAGCAGTGAAAGTGGGGGGGGAACATTTGAGTCCTCCCTGCACCCTGGGCTAGACCTGACCTTCAAGGCTTGGTGGCCCAAAGCCTGCAGGGACCTTGGGTAAGCCTGGGTGGGACAGGGACAGCCAGAGGCCAAGAGAAAGGCTGGAAAGATATTTCTACGTGCTGTACTTCAGGCCTCCTAGGCATTGCCCTGGAGGATAGCTAGAGGGGTGATGACATCCTTGCTGTTCGTTCATTCATGCAGCAGATAATTATTGAGCACCTACTATGTGCCAGTTATGGGCTGCCAGCAAGGAGACACAAATCTGGGCCTGTAGGGAGATTGCATTCCAAAGGAGGAAACAGTCAATAAGGAAACACAAAGTGATTTCAGATAGTGATTGAATTTAGTGTAGAGGATAAACTGTAATGTGATATTGTACTTGGCCAGGGAGAGGAGCAAAACTAGCAGGGGTGGTCAGGGAGCTGAACCATGACAATGGGTCGCAGCAAAAGCATCCCAGGCAGTTTACAGCAAGTGCAAAGGTCCAGAGGCAGGAAAGAGATTGGTATTCTAGGACGGTAGGCTGGAGTGTAGTGAGTGAGGGAGAAGTCAGCAGTGGCAGATCCCGCAGGATTTTATAGGCCATGGGAGGAGTTTGGATTTTATTCTAAGTGCAGTGCAAAGGCATTAGAGGTTTTAAGCAAAGAAATGGCATGATCTGATTTACATTTTTAAAAGCTTCTGTTGGCTGCAGTATGGAGAATAGAAAGTAGAAAGTGAAGGGTGGAGGCAGGGAGGCCAGCTTTGGGGGTGGGGGGTGGGGCTGCAGTGGTGTATGAAGGGGTGGCTGGTACCCAGCCTTGGTTGGGCAGTGACCGTGAAGTGGCCATTTAGGCTTCTACAGCTGGCAGTCCATCCTCAGCAGCTAGCCTCCTCGGCTCCTGGCTCACAAAGTCCCATGGCACTCTGAGAGCCGGGGTTGCCCCTGTCCTATCTTCTCAAGCCAGATTCCACAGTGGGCAGCCCAGGAAGTTTTTTAAGGAGCATTAGAAAATGTTGACATGTTTTTTGAAACAATTTCAGATCTGATATCTCTGCCAGATTGAGTTTGTAACTAGCTTTATTGTTTAAGCCTGCTGGGATTTCATCAAAGGCGTCTGCTGTTTACCCAGAACCATTTCATTGGAGAAAACAGCAAACAGACCTGCATTTCTATCTGATTTCACTTTTTCTCTTTTCTCCTGAATTTAAGTGCTTGTGAAAAGCAAGGCTGATAAGGCAAAGCAGGGAGGATCAAACCCCGAGGAGGGGGCTCAGAAGGATCTTCGCTGAGGTTTATTAATAGAGCAGAGGGAAGTTAGAGGTGGCTGGTGGAGGCTCTGGAGGACTGAGAGGCATTCTGGGCCAGCAGCTAGCCCTCCACTGGGGGGGGAGGGGGAATGGGGAGGAGAGAAGGTGCTGTCTACCCCTACCCTAGCCAAGACTTCTAGGCCATCTCCTGGAGTCTGTTGTCTTTATCAGTTCCCAGACCATTTCAGACACTAGTACAATAAAAGGCTGAACATCATCTCCGCTTGGAAAGCACCGGTGACCCAACTCGGGAGGTGGGGTCAGTGAGACCGACCCAAGCTTTCCTGGGAACTGGCCAAGTGAGGAAACAAATCAAAAGGTCAATGGAAGCCAGGTCGTGAGAGTGCCAGGAATACCTCCTTCCTGCTCCTCCTCTGCCAACACTTGGGATGCAGCCCTTTCCCTGGCCAGGTGATGTGAGTCAGGGCTGGGCAGGGCAGGGC
The DNA here is from genome assembly GCF_001890085.2 of Hipposideros armiger. Lineage (NCBI taxonomy): Eukaryota > Metazoa > Chordata > Mammalia > Chiroptera > Hipposideridae > Hipposideros > Hipposideros armiger. The sequence goes on along the minus strand of NW_017731491.1, from coordinate 2,529,870 downwards.
AGGGCCCTGGAACTCTTTTTTTTTTTTTTCTTAAGATTTTATTGGGGAATTGGGGGAGGGGAACAGACAAGTTGCTGTTCTTTCGTTCCTCAGTCTAGTTGCGGAGGACATTGCTTCACTGGCCCATGTTGGTATTATCATTGCGCTTTTCCTGGGTGAGGCAGTCGCTCACCGGCCATTGGACGGCAGCTCTTGGCAGCTCACACCGGCTGCCAGCCACTCACAGTAGCTTTACGGCAGCCCACTGCAACCTCACTGCAGCCTTCGCCGCCGCCGGCGACTCTCGCAGCCCAGCTGCAGGTCGAGCCATTGTTCACCATCTTAGCTGTGGAGGGCAGTGTCACCGGCCCTCATGTGGGATCTGAACCGGGGCCTTCTGGCATCCCAAGCCAGCTCTTAAGCAACATGCCACTCGGCCGGCCCAGGCCCTTGGACTCTTGTCACAGGCTCCGCACTCCCTCCGCCTCCCTGAGGAATCTACACTAGTGTTATCACCACCCGCCTAATAGGATCTGGTGCCTTTAAGCAGGTCTGTTGACCCAGCAAATGTTTTAGCCCAATGGGGGAAACGCTGGCTCTGCAGCCTATCATGAGAAGATGCTCTGAGAAATTTGGGTTAATGTGCCTTGTTCAGCTGCTTGAGCGACAGCTAGTTAAGTGGACAGGTTTGTTTGACATACAGGCCATCTATTACCAGTTGTGCATTAGGCTCACTTATAAGGTCAATCGATTTGAACCAATTAGCAAGAGGATAAGGACTTGTTTATCTTTAACTGGCTGTAGATGCTGCAGCAAGCCATCTAAGAGGGATGATAAAGATTCAGAGGTGTTTTTTCAGCTCTGCATGCCAGACATAACAACTGTGCCCCACTGTATTCTGGCCGGTGGTGCTCCTTCCTTCCCCAGATGAGCCTATCAGGAGGAGAGCTAGAGAAGGCCAAAGATCTTGACCTCACAGAGCCGTTCTAGGCCCCCCTACTTGTGGAGGCTCCCACCCCCTGCCCTCCTTTCACAGCCACACAGTGAAAACTCATTGTGCTGTGATGGCCTCAGCGTCTCATTCCGTCCCTGTGAGCTCAGGGCAAGCTTCCAGTCTTCCTGTGAGAGCAGAGGAGCCGCACATCCCAGATAAAGGCCTGCACCCGAGGGCCTCGTGAATGTTTGCTGAGGTGGTAGGCTGCCCAGCCTGGCTGCGCTGCCCAAGCGATGTGAGCCCAGGCCTCACTGGTCTGGAGGGTGGGGGTCTTCTCACTTGGCCGCCCTGCCTGCAGTCTTCTCTGAGGTCAGATAGGGCCAGGAATGTCTTTCAAAATACGGGCTTGGGAGGAGCAAGCTCATACGCTGGCAGGGAGAGAATGGAGAGGGTCCTCTGGCATTTTCCGACTTGAGAAGATCTGGGTATGAGGCTGAGGAAATTCAGACTGAGGGCAGGCTTTGCCGTGCTTTTGCCCTAGGAAGGGCCAAGTGCATCTCCGGCTGGGAGAGTTGGTGGGTCCGTTGTAGCACAATGGGCATGGGCACAGGGGAGACACTGCTCTCTGCTCCCCGAGGCATCCTATCTGCCACCCTGAGTCCCTGGGTTCCTTTCTCAGTGTCCCCATAAAAGATGGGGGGAAGGCCACTCCATCCTCTCAAACTTGCCCACCACTTTCCTCTCAATGCCTTATCCTCACACCCAGTGCCTACGAATTCCTCGTAAGCACACACTTCTCAGAGACAGCAAAATCTGCTTTTCCCCCAGAGAGTGGGAAATGTGATCCACAGAGTAGGACCACTTGCCTGCAAAGAGGCTTTGAATGTAAGTGTCCTAAGGAATGGGCCTGTTCAAAGTCGTTGTAGGGGGGTGGGGGCTGGGAGGCTGTGCTCTTACTCCAGTTCTGCTGTGCTTGCTCAAAACAGTTGATGCGTTCGTGGGAAATTGCTTCAGATCTCACAGCATTTTCCTCTTAATAGCCTTAGCTCGTGGTGAATCCTTGACCTTTGAGGGTGGGTTTGATTTTTTTTTGGAAAAGGCCAAAAGTAATTTGAAGTTGTGTGTTGTGAATAAAGGAGATGAGCAATCTGAAGAATGTGGTTTGTCTTGTTGTTGGGATTTTTTTTTTTTCCTTTAAGGTGAAAAACAAGATGGCACTCAAGAATTGAGGCAGTTTTCTCACAAGGAAGTTCCAGAAGTGTTACAAGTGATGGCGGCACCTTGAAATGGGGAGCTTGGGTCCAATGGTAATCACTTTGACAGAAGAGTAGGGGAAGGGAATTGATGCTTTATTAAGCCTCTTCTATTTGCCAGGCGCTTTACATACATTATCTCAACTGTCTGAAGTCATTTTTGGAATAAGGCTGGTCTATAAAAAAATTCAGAAATAATCTATTATCTTGTTTACTCCTAACAGCGATCCTGTTAGAACAAAAGCTTAGCCCATTTCATAGATGAGGAAATTAAGTCTCAAGGAGATTAAATGACTTCCCAAAGCCACAGAGCTTGTAAGTGTTGGGGCCAGGATTCGGACCCAGGATTGGTCCCCAAAGCTAAGGCTAATTCTTTTTTGGGTTTGTAGGTTCTGGTGTACCTACCCTACTCCTTGTCCCCATTCACACACAAATTTAGTTTCTTTATGTCACAGTGACATAATTTGGGCTGTATTCACCACTTAAAAAAGAAAGCAGGTCATGAAGGAGTCATGTGTGGAAATGTAGACGTCATCAGCAGGCATCAGGGGGACGCGTGGGTGACAATGGCAAGGCATGAAGTATGGTATTTATTAGGTACTGGCAATGGCCCAGGAGTTCCAGATGCCAAGCAATGATAAGTGGGAACTGCCTGTCTCAGCTCTTGCCCAGTTGCAAATGCTTAGCAGGCTCCCAGTTCCGTGCCTTTGATGCAACTGGACTCTTAGACCTACCCTGGGAGCTTTTCTGGCCAGACAGGGCTCCCTCTGAATAATAGTAATAATAATAATAATACCAATAATAGCTCATGTTGATGGAGCACTCGTTATGTACCAGGCATTGTGCTAACTAAATGCCTTGCTGTTAAGCTTTGATTTCTCTACATACGCTTAGCCCTCGACTAGAGCGGGTCTTCATATCTTAGATCCCAACTGGGTCCCCAACCACAGAGGTCAGCTCTTTCTGAATCCAGAGGGGGACTCTTTTTTTTTTTTTAAGATTTTTATTGGGGAATTGGGGGGATGGGAACAGTGCTGGGGAATTGGGGGAAGGGGAACAGACAAGTTGCTGTCCTTTTGTTCTTCAGTCTACTTGTGGAGGACGTTGCTTCACTGGCCCAAGTTGGCACCATCATTGCGCTCTTCCCGGGTGAGGCAGATCAGTCGCCGGCTTCTGGACGGCCACTCACTGCGGCTGCTGGCCACTCACGCTGGCTGCTGGCTACACATGGTAGCCCATGGCAACCCACTGCCACAGGGGCTGCTGCCCACGCCGTCGCTGGGGACTCACAGCAGCCCAGCTCCAGGTTGAGCTATTGTTTAGCATCTTAGCTGTGGAGGGCAGTGTCACTGGCCCTCATATGTGGGATCCGAACTGGGGCCCTCTGGCATCCCAAGCCAGCCCTCAACCACCGCGCCACTTGGCCGGCCCCAGAGGGGGACTCTTTCCCTGCATGCAGCTCAAACCCTTGCTCTGGCCACATATCAGTGAGGGAACTGGGGGCCTGTGTATGCAAGGAAGGAGGGCAGTTTAACCTCAGCACACACCATCGCCTCTTTTAGAGACACAGCTCCAACTGGACTTAACAGCCACAGTCCCAAACACAGTTTTATCTAAATATAACAATTCCACTTCCAGGAATTTATCTGACTGATACACTGGCACCTGGGGGCAGTAATGCACATACAGGAGCATGCATGTTATTGTCTGTAATTGCAGAAACCGGAAACAACCTAAATGTCCATCAGAAGGGGACCAACTGGGTAGATTACAACACCCCCCTACAATGGGATTCTGCACTTCAAGGAATGGGTGACTCTGTATGTGCTGATATGGGGTGAATGCCAAGATGTATTGCTAAGTGAAAGCGCAGTGGTAATACACTGCACTACCATTTGGGTTTTAAAAAGAAAGATATCCTTGTATGTGATAGAAATTTTTTGGAAAGACACAAAAGAAACTGTTAACAGTGGGATGTCTCTGAAGAAAGATACTGGGGACTGGAGGTCTGGGAGAGGAAAGGAGATTTATTTTTCATTGTATACCCTTTTGTGTTCTTTGAAAAAAAAATGCGTTTTTACTATGTGCATGCATCATCTTTTTTATTAAAAAGAAAGTTGGGGTAGATTAAAAAAAACACAAAAAACAATCCCCCAGGCTTTATCTGGCTTCTCAGTCTATTTTTTCTTCCCTGTCTGCAGCCAGGTCCTCCTGCCCTGGCTCACGGGCCATTTCTCAGCTCCTCTCCCTTGGCCCCAGCATATGCCTGCCCCTCCACAAGGCATCCATTACTGCTTCTTACAGGTACTTAAAACTTACCTTTTTGCCTTGAAATACAAATAACTCTAATCTGGAGAGAAGGCTGAGCTTCATTGCACTTACAGAACAGACAGAAATCGGCTGGCGCTAAGATGCTCAATAAATGTTTGCTGAATCGAATTGAATCCGTGACTCAGATGGTTACACCAAGCAAGGTACTAATTGGCCAAGGTCAGACACCACATCTTACCCAGGTTGACTCTCTCTGAATCCAGAGAGGGACTCTTTCCTTGCATGCAGTCCAAACCCCTGCTCTGATGTGGCTGCACATCACAAGGGAGCGGGGGCCTGTGTTTACAAGGAAGGAGGGTGAGTGTGGGGCTTGGTGCACACCATCTCACCTCCTGGAGATGCAACACAGTATGACTTTAAGCAGCAGGACGGGGCGGCCAGTTAGCTCAGGTGGTTAGAGCACAGGCTCGTAACACCAAGGTTGCCGGTTCGTATTCCCACATGGGCCAAGGAGTTTTGCCCTCCACAACTAGATTGAAACAACTTCCTGACTTGGAGTTTATGGGTCCTGGAAAAGCACACTGTTTCCAATAAAATTTCTTTAAAAAAAAAAAAAAGGAGCAGGACAGAACAATGGTGTAATACACAGGAAGGCCCAGCTCTGGAAAGATTCTGACTCTGAAGAGCATCTGCAGTGGGCTCCAAAAGCTCTGTGATGACTTTAAAAAAAAAAAAAAAGTTTGATTTTATTCCAAGAACTATCTGACAGCAATGTAAAAGATGGAGTTCTCTGCTAAGCGTGGTAGTGAACTGCCTGTTGTTGTGTGTGTTCAACCATAGGCTGGAAGACAACCTTAGCAGGCATTTTGTAGGAGAAATTAAAGCATGAGGTAGTTGCTTATTTCCGTGGACTGTAAGGTATCTTTTTTATTATTTATTTTATAGATAACATAAAACCATTTTCATCATGTTAAGTGTACAGTTCTGTGGCACGAAGTGCAGTCACACTGGTGTGCAACCCATGATGCCCATTTTTAATGGTGCCACTAGCACAGTTGTCAAAAGGTAGAGAAAGCCTGAGAGTGCCTCTCCCTGGCCATTTGAGTTCTGCCTAAGAAGGGCAGAACTCAGACTTGGCCTGTGTCCCACTTATGTCTTCCAGGCACTTGCTCCTGGAGCCTCCACTCAGGTAGATTCCTTCCCTGGTCTCTGAAATCATGCACAGGGATTGGCAGCCCAGAAGAACAGAGGTAGTGGTCTTGGAACCCTCTAGAAACAAGAGATGTAGGTAGTATATTGTGGTGACGTTGCTTCTGTTTCTTTTTTCTTGTCTCAAAAATTCACTAGCCTGGAGGAAGGAGAGAGTGTGTATCCCTTGCCCATGATCACTTTCTCGTGCTTGAAATGAAACCCCCTCGGTGGTTGGTTCTCTGGCTTCAGCCAGTGTGTGATGCCCTGGCCTCCTTTTCAAGGCTGTGATCCAGCAGCTTGCCATGGGCTCCGGCACTCCAGCTCTCTCACAGAAGACACTTCTTGTCTCTGTAAGGGTTATTATGATGAGGAAGTATTTTCCTGTAAGCACAGTGAGTCAGAAAGTTTGATGTGCCTTCCCCCCAAAAAAGCATCTATAATCTTTGGTCACATTAATAGAAGTGTCCAAATCTAGGACGGTGAGGGAGCTGCTTCGCTCTAAGCGGAGCACCCACTGAGTGAGTCATCCTCTCTCTCGTCATTTTCCACCAATCCCGTCGATCGCCTGCACATTGCTTAAATTCACCCTCTTCTCTTTCCCCTGCCTTTACCATCTTAGACCAGGGCTCCGCATCTCTCGCTTGGACTATTGCAATAGCCTCCTGATTGGTGCTCTAGCTTCTTGTCTCCAGGCTCCACAGTGCAGACAGGTGATGTTAGGGAACATGATCTGATCATATCACTTTGATTGCTTAAGTGGCTTCTCTCTCACGGCTCTGGGAATAGAGGCCCTGGTTTTTAACAGGGCTTTTAAGCCCTCCTGTGAAATGGCTCCTGCCTCTCCCTCCAACCTCACCTCACACTACTTACCCTTCATGCTGATTTTCTGTGCTTTACGTGTGTCAATCTCCCTCTACTTCAGAGTCCTCCCACAAGCGGATTGTGCTGCCGGTGACATTGCCCCCACCTCATCCCCCTCACCTGGATAATTCCTTCTCCTCTTTCAGAGCTCAGCTCGAATGACACTTCCTCAGGAAGTGGTCCTTGAGCCCTAGACTACATCTAGTCTTCCAGTTATATGTGCCTACAGCATTCATTAATTCATTCATTAATTCATTCACTGAGCAAACAACTAATGACATCAGCTGGGTGCCAGGTACCTGGGTGCTGAGGACCCAGGTGGTGAGCAAAACAGGCACAGACCTGCTCTCATGGAACTCACACTCCTGGGGGTCATGGACAGGAAGTAATGGCAGGGCTGATGAGGGCTGGGGAAGTGAGGACACAGAAGGTGAGGGGTGGCGATTTGGAATAAGGTATTCAAGGAAGCCTCTTGAGAAAATGACACTGATCAGAGACCGGGTGAGATGAGGAAGGGAACATATGGATGCTGGGCCAAGCGAGGAGCTGGGCTGAGGAAATAACCAATGCAAGGACTCAGAGGCTCCAGGGTGTTACCTGGAAGTTACCGGGAAGAGTCTGGTGAGGCTTCGCCTGGACCCCCAATGGACCAGCAGCTTCCTAAGCGAGGCCTCAAGCAATGGAGGTGTAATGACCTCTTGTCAGAGATATTGGAGGGGTCCTGCGAGGACAGTACACATGTGCAGGCATATCTGTGAACACACAGGTATGCTTTGCAGGCAGACACACACACTGTGGATTTTCTGGCCCAGAAATCACCTGCTTCAGAGCTAGAAGGGCCCTTAGAAACAGTGGTGTCTGGTGACCTGAGGGTTGGGACACTGTGGTTATAAACGACAGAAACCCAAACTGTTAGAACGAAAAAGGAATCTCACAGGCTCCTACAACTTAAAGATTCATCTTCAGGTACACTTTGATCACACAGTGTCATCAGGACTTGGTTTCTTCATCTCTGTTTCTTGGCGTGGCTTCTCCTGAGTTTCCATGATGCTAAGAAGGCTCCGGAAGCTCCAGGTTCAGGTCTCCCCTCCCCTCAGAAAAAGAGAGCTTTGGGGCTGGCTGAGTGGCACGCTGGTTAAGCGCTGGCTTGGGACACCAGCTCTGAGCAGCAGGGCCCCAGTTCGGATCCCACGTGAGGGCCAGTGATGCTGCGCCCTCTACAGCTAAGATGGTGAACAACAGCTCTACCTGGAGCTAGGCTGCCGTGAGTTGCTGGTGACGGCGTAGGCTGCAGCCCCTGCTGCAGTGGGCTGCCATAAGCTACAGTGAGTGGCTGGCCGGCGAGCGACTGCCTCAGCCGGGAATAGTGCAATGATAATACCAACATGGGCCAGTGAAATGATGTCCTCCACAACTAGACTGAAGAACAAAAAGGACAGCAACTTGTCTGTTCCCTTTCCCTGATTCCCCAACGCTGTTCACCTCCCCCAATTCCCCAATAAAATCTTTTTAAAAAAAAGAAAAGAAAAAGAGAGCTTCTCTTTACCCAACAGTTTCAACAAAAGTTGTGGGCATAATGCACTGGCCCCAATTCAGCCCTGAACCAATCCCTGAGGCCTCGGAGTATGTGCTGATTTGGGCCCCTGAAGGTGGGGGCTGAGGTCAGCACCATTAAGGCACATGGGTGCAGAGTTAGAAAGGACCAGTTCTCCCCAAGGAAAATCAGTGTACTGTGTCCAGAAGGACGGGAACGTATTGTGGGTGGCCAGAAACCCACACAAATTGTAGTCTACAGGTAGTTTGCTAAGGCTTTTTTCTTTTTCACACCTGACTGTGTTACTCAGAACTCCATTTGTCCTTCTCATCACTGTGGCAGCCCCTGAAGGCACCCCATTTATCTTGTCCCATCCCCTCATTTTGCAGATGAGTAGGCTGAGGCTTAGCAACTTTCTCAAGGTCACACAGCTCACTTGCAGGAGAGCCAGAACTGGCATTCAGGCCCTGGGGCCTGGCTGCATTCCCCAGTGGGCAGCGCCTGAGTATGGGGTCAGCCTGCCAGATTTGAATCCTGGCTCTGCCATTTGTTAGCTGTGGGAGCTGAATTTGTTTCCCAGGGCTGCTGTAACAAATTGCTACACATTCAGTGACAAAAACAGAACTTGATTCTTACAGTGCATGAGGCCAGAAATCCGAAATCAAGGTGTTGGCAAGGCCGTGCTCCCTTCGAAGGCACTGGGCACAATCTTTTCCTTGTCACTCACAGCTTCTAGTGGTGGTTGGCATTCCATGTGGCTTCCTCACTCCAATCTCTGCTTCTGTCTTCATAAGGCTTCTCCCTCTTCTGTCTTCTCTTGTGTCTCTTACCAAGACATTTGTCATTAAATTTAGGGCCTACCTAGGCAATCCAGGATGACATCATTTCAAGATCCTTAACTACATCTGCAAAGACACTTTTTCCAAATAAGGTTACATTTACAAGTTTCGGGGATTTGGACATGGACATATCTTTTTTTGGGGGGGGTGGGGGCACTATTCAATCTAATCCAGGGATCTTGGCAAGTCCCTTATATCTCTGAACCTCAGTTGGTCATCTGAAAATGGGGATCATAAGAGTACCTACTTCATAGGGTTGTCATGCGGATGACAATGTGAGATAATCCTCATTGAGTCATTCACTGAATGCCAAGCACTTAGTAAGTGCTGAATACACATTAGTTATTGTTATTATTATTATTATTTTAAGATTTTTATTGGGGAATTGGGGGATGGGAACAGCGCTGGGGAATTGGGGGAAGGGGAACAGACAAGTTCCTGTCCTTTTGTTCTTCAGTCTAGTTGTGGAGGACGTTGCTTCACTGGCCCAAGTTGGCACCATCATTGCGCTCTTCCCCAGGCGAGGCAGATCAGTCACTGGCTTCTGGAC
>NW_017731491.1:2501248-2520449 GCF_001890085.2 Hipposideros armiger | reverse complement strand
CTGTCCTTTTGTTCTTCAGTCTAGTTGTGGAGGACGTTGCTTCACTGGCCCAAGTTGGCACCATCATTGCGCTCTTCCCCGGGTGAGGCAGATCAGTCTCCGGCTTCTGGACGGCCACTCATGGCGGCTGCTGGCCACTCACGCTGGCTGCTAGCTACACACGGTAGCCCATGGCAACCTACTGCAGCAGGGGCTGCAGCCTATGCTGTCGCCAGCGACTCACGGTAGCCCAGCTCCAGGTTGAGCTGTTGTTCAGCATCTTAGCTGTAGAGGGCAGCGTCTCTGGCCCTCATATGTGGGATCTGAACCGGGGCCCTCTGGCGCCCCAAGCCAGCTCTTAACCAACGCGCCACTTGGCTATTATTATTATTATTATTATTATTATTCTGACCCCAGATCCAACCTGGTCTTCCTGTGACCTTCTCCCAGGTGGCTTCTTCATAGATAGGCTTAGTTCCCATCAGCTAGTAGTAGTAGAGACAAGACAGGTACTCGATGATTTGGTGGAGACAGAGCTGCCAAGGTTATAGCTGAATGTCTTGCTGCTTGCTTCTCAGCTGGGGCCTGTCCTATTGTCCTGGCAGGCCCAGTCCCTGAGGCCTGCTGCTGAGAGGCAAGGCAGCCTAAGGAGGTCTCCTGCCAATCCACCTCTCACCCTGGCTCCGGGAGGCCGGCATCAGAACCCTATGATTTAGAGTGATGAAATGTAAATTGCAGAGAGTCCACGCTTCCTGTTCAGCTGAGATCCCATCAGCATCTCATTCAGTTTACCTGGGGCTCTTCCAGGTCTCATTTGGTGGATTTTGTCGACAGTGTACCTCCTCGGCGACCACGACGGCTTGCTTCCTACATCTATCACACCTGCACTGTGACAATGTAATTTTTATCTCTGGTTGTTTATTTCTCAGATGGAACTACTTGTAAATTCCAAGAAGAAAATATATCCCTGTGTGTGACAGAACCACCCCAGGGCGATTAATCTGGGCTTTTAAGCTGGGGATGCAAACCTGGTTGATGCCACTCTGTGCCTAAGTGTCCAGTAATCAGCCTCAGCCACTAATTGTCCCCCAATGAAGCAGTGGCCTTGGGAGGGGTCACACTCAGTAGGATTTGATCCAGTTAGATGGGAATGGGGTCCTCAGTTCCCATCTGACAGGTGGCTATCAGGCCCTGGGGATGGAGTGGGAGGCAGGTGGCTTGAGGCCAAGAGGTACAAGAGGTGGAGGGAAAGGCCCGTATTTCAAGGCAGAGTTGACAGACAGTAGGTGTGAGAAGAAGGAAGGGACTGAGGGTGTTGGTGCAGGCCATAGAAAAGACTTGTGCTGTTCAACAGACCCAGGATCGAATCTGAGCCCTACCACTTACTACACCTTCGGGAGTGTTCCTTTACCCCTCATCCTGACAGAGGGGTCTCTTGATCTGTAAAATGGAGCAAAGAATATTAGTTCTATTGGGTAACTGAGAGAATTAAATCAGCAAAATATGAAAAATGCTTGTTGCAGTGTAGGGGTGTTTTCTCTCTGACGGTCTGGAGGCAGTGCCCAGACCTGCAGAAGAGAAAAGTCACAGAAACAACCAGAATTCTAGACTTGGAAGGAATTTCGAGAACACCTAATGTAAAAGCTCGTGGAGGTTTGGGGAAGTGAGGAGACCTAGAAACTGGGATGGAACCTAGTCTCCTGACTGTCACCATTGTACACCGTCACATCATGTTGCCTCCATAGTAGGGACCTCAACCTGGGCCTCTGTGTCGCCTACAAGGCCAACCAGTGGGCCTCAGCATCCATGACCCCCTGAAATGGTGTGCACTGTTTTGTGTACGGAGGCAATTTAGGGCACCCAGGGCTTTCACGTTCTCAAAAGGACTCTCTCCCCATTCAGAAGGACTAAGAATTTTTTGGATTCTCTGATATTGTGACTAAATGGAAAGGGTGTGAAGGGCGGGGTACTGCCCAGCCCTCCTGCCTGCACTTGGTGTATACACAGCCTCAATTATGATCAAGATCTGATTTGTGATTTGGGGGTTCCTTGGCCCCAGGGCCCTTGCCAACCTTTCTCATTCTAGCCTGGTTCTCGCTTTTCTTCCCCAGGAAAACTGGCGTCCATGCACGAGCTGGGAGCAGGGCGGAGGGAGTTTCTAGGTTTGGGCATTCTGAGTTGGATCCAGATTTTGTGGAGCCTGAAGCTGATACAATTTAAGGGTCCCTTCTGTGAAAAAGCATACCACGTCCTGAATACAGAATTAGGGGCAGGGCCTTAGGAGGGGCTGTGAATGCCGTTAGTATCCCTGTACATCCGCCTCCACTGGTGTCATTACTAGATGTGTCCTCAGGAGGATGTGGGGTCTCAGCAGAGCTCACCCACCGAATGGCCTCCCAGGGCCTGCTGCTCCCCAGAGGTGTTTGCTGCAGTTTTCTGGTTGCTGCCCTGTTGGGCGCTTGAGCTAGAGCTGTGAAAAGACCAATTTGCCCTCAAGGAGCTCCCAGCAAAGGGAGACCCAGTTTCGAATGACCTCTCTGCCCCTCCCCTGCTTTCACTTTGCTGCCTGCCAACCCATCCCCTTCCTCGGGCCTTCAGCTCAGCAAGTTGATTGCCACCCCCCCCCTCACTCACTTTCAGGGGTACCCAACAGACTGTGGGGATCCAGGAAGCCCTGGCAGTCTACCTCTGTGCAGGAAGAGGCGAGGGCTGCCTGCAGGGCATCCAGGAGGGGACCTGCTGTTTGTGGGGCTGCCCCTTCCATTAGTTTCTGTTGAGATGAGTAGAGCATTCTGCTTTGTCCAGGCCCAGGTCTGGGGAACACCCATTGGAAGACGGAGGGGAGGATCGGGGGTATAGAAGCTGTGGGCTACCTCCATCCCTGCCTTAGTCACACAGCTGGTCTTTGTTGGGGTATCCACTGTGTGCCAGGCATTGTACCGGGGAGAGGATGGTGAGAAGGATGCTGCTGTGAGCAAGAGGCTGACCACAGAGGCCCTGGATTTGACTCTTGCTCTGTCACTTTCTATTTGTGGGCGTTGTGGCAGCCTCCGAACCCCTTTGAGCTTCAAGTTTGCCATCTAGAGAATGGATAATAACACCTACCTTGCTGGAGTGTTGAGAAGGTTAGGGATTTCACACGTGTAGGACTGAGCACAGCGCCTGCCCTGTGGTCGGCACCTGTAAATTCTCACCTACTGGTATTATTTTGGAAGAGCCAGCGCTGCCCTTTGGAGTTGACACCCTTTCCTCTCTAGCATCCTGGGGAGCCTCCTTTTCTGCTGGGTCCTAGAGCTTCCTCGGAACAGAGGTCAAAGGTGAACCATGGACAGAGCTCCCAGGGCAATGCCTAGGGCAGCGTCACTATATCAGGCTGGAGGCAGGCCAAGCTGGAAGGGGGCAGTGACTCTGCCAGGCTGGGTCAGGGTGAGCACATGAGGCAGCTGCAGGGATGAAGGAGGGACTACCACGCCACCTCTACCACCCCAGCCTGTTTCTCTAACATCTCTGGAAAGACTGAGCTGAGCAAAGGGAAGATACCAGGATGGAGCCAGCTTTGTTTCTAGGCCTCATCAGAGGGCAGTTTCTGGCTGGTGCCCTGGGCAGGTGACTCCAGAAAGCTGCTGGCCTCTTGCTGCCCACTATGACCGCAGCCATTCCCTGGAGGAGGCGACCGGGCTCATCTGGAGCACTTTGTCCCATCAGTACCTCCTGGTCTTTCCTGTCCATTGTGGCTCCGAGAAGCAGCCTGGAGCCAGGGACAGGGGCCAGTTCCGGTCCCCAGGGAAACCCTGCTACATTTCTGATAAGCATTTAAGCAGGTTGCTAAGCAGGCCTTCTAATTAATCTTTTGTTTTTGTTTATTTTTATTTTTTTACTATAAAAGTAAAACATGCCATCTGTGGAAAACGTGAAAAGTATAGAAAACTATAAAGAAGGGGTGGAGGGGGGGGGGAGGGAAGCCCAAATACCAAAACAGAGTCAAGCACAACTTGTTTACATGCTCATATGTTGGCTTTCCATGGAAAAGCAGGAGCTTTTAAAAATCCCACGTAAACATCCATGTCAAAGGCTGCCTGGGATTCCATGGAATTACTCTTTTAAGAAAGCACATTGAGCCATGTGGGTTTGGAGTACAGGGATTTAGCGGCACCCCCAGGTTTGGGAGTGTTGCACAACGTCTGGGTCTTCAGCCCCTGGGCTTCAGCAAGGCTTCTCAGGGGAGCCTCCCGGAAGGCTGGATGGGGTTTGCCTCAGTCACAGAGATTTCCTTCTCCACACTTCCCAGCAGGAGCGGCAGGAGCGGAGAACTTTCACACTTGGCCTGCCTGTTTGCCTGCTTGGCGGCAAGTGGAAGGCAGTGAAGGGTAGAAGATGGAAGAAGGGGATGGGTGGGAGGAGGCGCTCTCCAAAGAGAAGGGCTGTCCCATTGGGCAAAGGGCTGAAGTGGGCTGGCCTGCTTCCACCTCTTCTTTCCTGAAGGTGTGTGGGGGGTGAGGGAGGGGTGCAGTGATCAGCCCTGCTGAATTGCATTTGAGTACCCACTGTCCTGGGAAGTCAAGTCCTTAGCGCAGGCTGATGAGGACCCCATAGAGAATGCTACTTTAGGGGGAGAAAGAAAAGGCAGGAAAGGGTGAACCCTGAGTGCTCCCATCGGCTGCCCCTTCACTCAGTGTTCCTTTAGGATCGTTATAAATATGCCAGGAGGCAGCAAATGCAGGAGCTGCACCTTCTGCTGGATGGGCTGGGCTACCCCATGTGGAACAGTGTAGCCCACCATCCTTCACTGGGCCCCACCTCTGAGAGGCCACTTGCACAGGTTGCTGGAAGGAGGGGTTGGAACACCATGTGCTGTGGGTGGGAGACTCCCCAGCAATTCTGTGACTTGTGCCTGGTGGCAACAGCTTCCAAGCCCTAATGGAACTATTTATTTTTCTGAGATTGTGGACTAAGAATTTGCCAAGCACTATGCTAAATGTTCTATGTGTCTTACTTAATCCACACAGCAGCCTTATAACGTGGGTCCTGTTTTCCCCCCATTTGACAGATGTGCAAACTGAAAGGTTACTTGACTTGCTCAAGGTTACGCAGCACTCAGTCACAAGCCAGAATCCAAATGCAGGCCTAATTCCAAGCCAGCTGTCTCAGCCACCTGAACCCACCCACCCAAATGCTTACACTTGGATGGCTATTGCAGGAGTCTACCAAATCTTTCCTCTGAAGGCTCCTGCCCCATTAGCACCTTCTCTGGGGATAGAAGAAAGTGTATTTACGTGCCAAAGGAGAGCCCATATTCCAGGGAGGAAAGTGCCACCCGTCCCCCTTCTTGGGTTTCTCTGAAATGCCGGGTTTGGGCTGGAGGGAGGGTGGGAGGTGGTGAGGGTAGGGGCGGCGTCTTGCACCGGGTCAGGACTCTTGGCCACTGATTCCAAAGCCGGTGACCCAACGCCGGCTACAGATAGCAGTGGAGACGGGAGCACGGGTGCCACGGCCTGGCAGCCACCCAAACCTCGACCCCCAGAGGCAATGGCGGTTCCTCTCGGAAGGGGCAGCAGGAGGTTGGCGGGACGTGCCAGCGGATGCGGGATGCGGTGCGGCTACGGCTGCAGGTCCTCCCCCAACCAACACACACACCCAGCTCCCACCTGGGCCGGCCCGGCGGGCGCTGGTTGGCTCCCTGGGAGCGCCACTCGCCCTATCACACACCTGCACGGTTGCCAGGCAACTGGGACGGAGTTGTAACACCTCGGCGGCAAGAGCCAGGACGGTGTTTTCCTTTCCTGGCTGCTCCAAGCCTCTCCTTAGAAGTTGTATTAGTGTGGCACTTGGTTTCCCTCTTCAAAGGTACCACACCCCACACACCACCCCGTCCCCAGCCCCCAGCCCAGCGGTCTCCAGCCAGACCTGCCTCGGGTTCGCCTCCGGGGCCCAGGCCGCTCTTCTCATCAACCTCATTTTGGGAAAGTCATCCCCAGGGCAACTGGGAACTTTCGCTTAAGACAAGATGGTGGACCCAGGGGGGACCCCCGAAGGTGGGGAAGGAAAGGCTCCGATGTCGATAGCCTCTGAACCACTTTGGGATGACCACAGGGCGGGTTTGGGGCAAGGTTTGGCCTGGCTTTTGGCTTTACACACAGGTTAATTATCTGGGTGTTTCCTAAACTTCAGTCTCTGCCTCACACCTTCCCAGTGTGTTGCTCATCTGTGAGCCACTGCACTATTTTTTCACTTCCTTTTTCTTCCCTATATTGACCCACTTTAGCTTAAATAAATGTATTTAAAAAGCAAACTTGATAACACTTTTGTAAATGGAGACTCAATATCATTTGCCATAAATAGAAAGAAACTGCAGAAATAAATACAAAGAAACAAAATGTTATTAAATTTTAGCACATGAAGTCTGATCTGGTAAGGCCATAAAGATAACAAAATAACTGCATAGTAAGCACTTACTCTGTGCCAAGTACTAGCTAAGCACTTTACATGGATTAGCTAATTTTCTCTGGTGTTATTAATGTTCCCATTCTACAGATGGGGAAACTGAGGCTCAAGAGCTAAGGACTTTGGCCAATGGGGCATATAGACACTAAATGATGAGTTAAGATTTGAAGCTGAATCTCATTCAAAAGCTGGACTTTCAGCTATGGCCTGTGCTGTCTCTGCATGGTGGCACCTCAGACTCCCTGACCTGGTGACTGGTGGCCCTTTGCAAGACTGGGACTTTATTTGAGTCCCAGCTGTAGTGGTTTTGCCTGGCTGGAGGGAATATCACCCTCTAGGTGCTCTTACAGATAAGCTGCCACTTATTCTCCCAACAACCCTGTGAAGTGTCTCATTTTACAGCTCAGGGAAGCCAAGCCACCTGCCCAAAGTCATACCGTTGCTGAGTGACAGGACTGGGATGTGTGTTATGTTTCCCTCCGCAGTGCTGATTCTATCTTGTACCTCCTTGTAGCTCACTAAACCCATGCAGAAAGAGGGAATCTTTAATTCTTAGGAACACTTACAGCAGAATGAGCCTTCTCCTTTTCACAGGGAATCAAACCTTCACCTGAGAAGGAGGGTATTTGTCGAACCCTGACTCAGCTGTGGATAGACACTGCCTCAGAGCCAAGCCCCATCTCTGGAATTTTGGCCTTCTGTGAGTGGATAAACCCCCCCCCACCACCACCCACACACACCCCAGGCAGCCCTCAGCCCCTGGGCCTGCCCACACCTTAGCAGGACTCCTGCACCAGTGGGCAGGGATGCTTGGCTTCCTTATCTGCCTTCCTGGAAACAGTCCGTGATCTGCTATCAAAATGAGCAACTGCATTTCTCACTCCAGAGCTGGCTCGTTCTTACCTGGGAAGAACAAGGGAGACTTTGGAGAGCTTGGAAAATCATATGTTATTTTTAAAAGGCATTTTGAGTGAATGCTGAATAGAGTTCAAGAAAATTGCCTTAAAGACTTGCTCCCGGCAGGGATGGCATTTCTCATGGCTCTCAATAATTTGGGAACTTAATTGCACATTTGTATGGGCTACTGTTTTTATTTCTTTCTGGTCTCAGAGGTGGGCTTTAAAGATTGTGCTGTCTTTGTAATTTTTTTTTTTAATCTCAAATTTTGCACACCTGCAAGGTAGAACCTCTTGAAAAAAAACTGCCAGAATTGGCTCTCGATTTAATAAATCTGTAAATCGAGCAGGGTTTGGTGAGATGATGTGGTGTTAGCTTGCCCTGAGCCTCCTGTCACAGGGGTGCAGTCTAACTCCGCTCCCCAAGGGGCTGTGTGCTCTCTGCTGGTGCTCTAAACCGCCTTAGCCCACACCTTTGCTGAAATCTTTTCTCTACTCTAAGCTGGAAGCCGGGCGGCATAGGGGAGACCAACTTCTGTGTGGGTGTTTGGGTCCTCTTAGGCCAAGATGCTAATAAGAGGCTTTTAGATTAATTGTAGAACCACAGCTCCCCTCTGCTGGGAACTTTCTCAAACCTCCCATGCCATAAAGTCTCAAAGAACTAGAAGGTCCATTTTGGGGTCAGAACTGTGTAGTGAGCAAGGCAGAGATTAGACCACAATGCTTGGGGTTGACAGGGATACCAACACTCAGGGCAGTGGGAGACCCCAAAATTGTGTACAACCCCTTCTAGGCCTCTCTGGCTCCTTCCACTATGGGAATCTGGTCATGGAAGGGCTGAATGCCTGCCTTTGGAGGCAGACAAACCAGAGTTTGAATGCAGGCTCTGCCACTTTCCAGCTGGTGAAGATGCTAGGGAATTCCACCGCCCACCCTTCCCACCCCCCACACCTCTGGCACTGTGCCTGAGGTGGGCATGGATGTTGACACCTGTGGGCTCCCGCCACCGGGCTTCAGGTTCAGCCAAGGGGAGGCACTGGCAGGGGATCAGGGGGAAGGAAGAGTGGTTGGCTCCTTACAGGCTGGCTCCATCCCTGACTGAGGTCTCAGCTCTTGTCAAGGGGTCCTCTCCACACAGCTTCTCTATTATGATTCTGATTTCCCATCACTTCCCTCCTTCAGGCTGAGGGGTGCTGACATTGGTGGTTTCTTGCCTGTTAATCCCTATCCCTGTGCATTCGCTGGGCCCTGCCCACACCTTTGTCAATTGTCTTTTTATTAAACTGTCCTCATATTACCTACTGACTCCTGACTGACATAGCGGTCCTGAACAAGTCATTTACCTCGCCGAGCTTTGGTTCCTTCACCTGTAAAATGAATCTTACTATTGAACAGCTTGCTTGTGTGGTTGAAAGTGAGTGCAAAGTGCTTGAGCCAGGGCCTGGAGGACAGTAACCTTAGCCCTCAGCGATAGAAACTGTGTGGGGGACTGGTCAGTTACCTCTGTCCTTGGGCTTATGGTGGCCTTACACCCTGCTCTCTGCTTTCCATCCGCCAGCCAGGCTCTGCTGACCCGGTGGCACCAGGACAACGGAATCTCACGAGACTCAAGAAGTTGGTATTTCTTTTGTCTTGTGATCTCTGGCCAATACACACATTTTTTTTTTGTCTTTATTTATTGTTATCAGGAAACAGAAGAACCACAGATTTCACACAACATGGTGTCCCCTGAGGATACAAAAGAAACAGATGATACTGGATATCCCAGCTGGAGGGGCCGGGGGGGGGGGAACCCTGGGTTTGGTTCAGAAACCATTTCAGCTGCTGCTTCTTTGTGTAAAGCAGACGTGTCCAGTGACAACCAGCCCCTCTCTGGCCTGGTCTGCTCTGGAGTCTCATTTAGTTTTTGGGTTTGAGGATCCAGGAATCAAAAGGATAGCAGAGAAAATGAGTCTGGGGAGGAGTCTGTGAACCGTTAGTGTTTATGTGAGTGCCTGTCTGGGAAGGTGAGAAAGACACGAAGGATGGGTCTCTGCTCCCAAGAGCATTGCAGTTAAGTTGGGAAAATAGCACTTATTCAGGAAATGATGAAAGCCCCGAGCAGGAGAGGGAATAAATAGGCACTGGTCTGGGGCAGACTGTCAGGGAAACTCCAGGGAGAAGGAGCCTTGACCTATGGGTGAAGACAGAGGGTGGAGAGGGCATGTCAGGAGAAGGACCAGAGGTAGGAAGGGTCAGCGGTGGCCAGGCTGGAGGGAGCAAAACGCGTGGTCTGGGAGTAGGCCAGATATCCACAGGGGAACATAGGGTGGGTCTGGTTTGTTCAAGGTCTTGGATCAAAATGCAAGACTTTGGGCTGGCTGAGGGGGCGTGTTGGTTAACAGTTGGCTTGGGACATCAGCTCTGAGCAGCAGGGACCCGGTTTGGATCCCACATGTGGCCAGTGATGCTGTGCCCTGTACACCTAAGATGTTGAACAACAGCTTGACCTGGAGTTGGGCTGCTGGGGGATGGCGCAGGCTGCAGTGGGGCTGCAGTGGGCTGGCGTGAGCTACCGTGAGTGGCTGGCAGCCGGAGTGAGCTGCCGTGAGCCGCGGTGAGCAGCCGTCCAATGGACAGTGAGCAACTGCCTCACCGGGGAAGAGCGCAATGATCATAATACCAACATGGGCCAGTGAAGCGACGTCCTCCACAACTAGACTGAAGAACAAGAGGACAGCAGCTTGTCTGTTCCCCTTCCTCGATTCCCCAATGCTGTTCCCCTCCCCCAATTCCCCAATAAAAATCTTATTAAAAAAAAAGCAGGACTTTGGAGAATTCCTTGGAGAAGGAATTCTTTTTTTTTTTTTTTTAAAGATTTTTATTGGTGAATTGGGGGGATGGGAACAGTGCTGGGGAATTGGGGGAAAGGGGACAGACAAGTTGCTGTTGTTTTTTTGTTCCTCAGTCTAGTTGTGGAGGACGTCGCTTCACTGGCCCAAGTTGGCACCATCATTGAGCTCTTCCCGGGCGAGGCAGATCAGTCGCTGGCTTCTGGACAGCCGCTCACTGCGGCTGCTGGCCGCTCACGCTGGCTGCTGGCTACACACGGTAGCCCATGGCAACCCACTGCCACAGGGACTGCAGCCCACGCCGTCACCGGCGACTCACAGCAGCCCATCTCCAGGTTGAGCCGTTGTTCAGCATCTTAGCTGTAGAGGGCAGTGTCACTGGCCCTCATATGTGGGATCCGAACCGGGGCCCTCTGGCATCCCAAGCGAGTTCTTAACCATCGCGCCACTCGGCCGGCCCAGAGAAGGAATTCTTAAGCTGGGGTTCACAGGTGACTCCAGAGCACCCTGGAACCTCCTGAAATTGTTTGGTGGGTACAGTGGCTGGGAGTATATGGGTTTTACCATCAGACCTGCCTGCTCTGAGTCCCAGTGCCACTTTCTAGTTATTCCTTAACCTTGTTAGGCCTCAGCTTTATCCTCTATAAAATGGAACTAAATGGCAGTATCTACCTAGCAGCATGTTTGGGGTAATACGTCGGGTCACAGATGCACTGTGCTGTGCATAGTCACCGATACACAGTAAAGACCTCAGGAAGGGGCAGCTGTCGTTAAATGCTGCAGAACTGTGAGTGTCTAGAGAGAGGGTCTCCTGTAGCTTTCGTGAGATTCCCTAAGGGGTCTCTGATTCAAAAAATGTTAAGCACCACTCACCGCTTGAGAGGTTTAAAAATAGAGGCGTGTTAAGCAGCTGAGAGCAGTGTTTATGTGAAGGAAACTGGTGGTATGGGCCTGGGGGCAGGGAAGTCAGCGTGGAGCCTTTCTGTCCATCTGTCGGACCCACCATGCTTCCATCCACTCATTGGATTGTGAAGCCTTGCTGAGCACTGACTCAGGCCCTCTGCTAGATGCCGAGGGCCCAGAGACGAAGCACAGGAAGGAGGGAAGGAAGGAAAGAAGGAAGAAAGGAAGGAAGGAAGGAAGGAGGGAAGGAGGGAGGGGACAGAGGGAGGAAGGAAGGAGTAGCCAGTCTCCAGAGAGGGACCTCGTGCTTTCTGCTCTCCCGTCCTTGTGAGGGTCTCTTCCAACATGAAACCAGGCTGGCCTGCAACTCGATTTAACCGGTGGGATGCAGTGAAAGTGAGGCTATTCCAGTCCCAAGTCTGGAGATGGGCAGCAGCCCCACTTTTGTGGTTTGGAGAAAACTGAGACACCGTGTAAGAAGCCTGGCTCTCCTGCTAGAGAGATCACATGCAGAGACCTCGTGGAGAGGGAGAGAGGCCCAGGTCTTCCAGCACCTCAGTTCAGATGAGCCCAGCGCCTGCCACCATCTGACTGCAGCCACGTGAGAAACCCTAAGTGAGCACAACAGAAGAACCGTCCCATGGAGCCCATTCAACACAACGAGTCATGAGGTCATGAAATGGTTTGGTTTTAAGCCCTCACGTTTGGAATGGTTGGTTACCCATGTCGAAATAAATGGACATCAACCAAATGAGAACAGGTAAAGGCTACTTATTTAGAGCTTACTATTCAAGGGAGTCAGCCGTCATCACCTACATGTGGGCAGAGGCTCAAAAGCAGGAGGAAGACTGGGCAAGTTTCACAGTAGAATAAAGGAAGGCTTCACGTCTGCCCTATTGGAGGTTGTTGGCAGTCAGGAGGTGGAGGCGGGCCAACTAGAAGGGAGGGGATGTCCTCTGTGATTGGTTAGGTGACCATATTTGGTTTTCTTTCTTTGGTCCTAAGTTGGAAGTGAGGACAAAAATTAGGGAAGCTAATCAAGTCCTGGCCATTAGGGCTGATTGTCACAGGGGTTACTGTTTGGCTTCCTGGACTTTTTGCTAGAGATGTGGTCTGATTTTTCTACAGGTTTGACTTCCTACAAGAAGCAGGCTGTAGCAGGTTACTGTAGATAATGGGATGGTTTCCTGGGCTGGTTACTGCAGACTGCAGGGTCAAAGTTCTTATTTTACATGTGGTTTGGTGTTGCCTATTGTATAATTAGTCTCTTACGTAACAACAGATACCTGCATACAAACTGACAATTATGAGTCCACATTGAATGAACAGAATGGTCTAGGTGGGTCCAAAGTGGGAGGATCCCTTCTAGCCTGTGCCAGTTGGAAGACCGGTGGGAATTAGCAGGCAGGTGAAGTTAAAGAGAGGTGACCCAGGCAGAGGGGACAACACGATCTGAGGCCTGGAGATGGAAGAGAACAGGGCATGTATGAAAGACTGCAACAGGCTGACCCGGCTGGGCTCATGAGAGGTGGTCAGTGGTAGCTTAGGACCCAAGGCACTAGATAGTCAAACAGACACCTGGAGTGATATAATCAAAGCCGAGTCTAAGAAAAACTCTTAGGTGGAGAAGATGGAGAGGGACAAAGGTGAGGGCAGGAGACTAGTGAGGAAGCAGCTTTACCATCAGGATGGGAGCTATAGGATGTTGTGAGCTGGACTCCAGGGAAGAGGAGAATGCGGAGTTCAGGTTCATGCAGACTGGAGAGTTGGTGGTCACCAAGAAGGTGACCCAGGAAGCGGGGAGGAGGCTTGGAGGGGGTGATATTTATTTTGGGAATGCTCAGTGGGAAGAGTCTGGGAGATCCCAGGAAACATGGGCGGGAGTCACTGGAGATTTGGATTTGGAGCTAGAAGAGCGCTAAAAAGGAGGGTGAGTTTGCATGGGTCATGGTGGCCCCCAAGGACTGTGGATATAATGAGGTGAGGAAGAGGTGCCCATGACAGGAGCTGAGAGGGAACGTGGAGTAGACCCACGCTGGAGTCCACCCAGGAGAGAGTTGTGTCAAAGAAACCGGGGGAGGAGGAGATTGCAAGGGGTGCTCTGCCCCAAGGGACAATAACGTTGATAGGGACTGGAAACGGTTGGATATGAGCACAAGCAGGGAGTTTGTCAGTGAGAAGTGGGTAGAATTCCAGGTGCAGGGGCTTGAAGAGAGAGAGAGAGAAGGGAGAGGAAGTGCAGAGAGACAGGCCTTTCAAACAGTTTGCCTGTGAGGGGAAGAGAGAGGCGGTAGCTGCAGGGAGATTTGGTTAGGCAAGGTTTGTTGTTCAACGGGAGAGACTTGAACGCGTCAATAGACAGAGAGGGAGTTGTCTATAGCAAGGGTGGAGAACTGAAGACACCGGGAGAGGGGGCACAGCAGACCGGGAGGCAGCTGTCAGAAACCTCACCCTCAGGCAGAACCAGATTGCAGGTGGGGCTGTGTTGGCCCACACAGTGGTTTTTTTTGGTTGACTTTGCTGCCAACCAATTGCATGTAAAAATCCTGATTCCCAGCCTCTTGCAAAACCCAAAGACCTAATAACCTAGGGCCCCTCTTTCAACAGGGCAGCTGTGCCTGGAGCCTGGGCTGTCCGGATGGGCCTGGCTTCCAGGTTGCTACCTGCCCCATCCTACCTGCCCATCTCACCCTTTTCAGTGTCCTGCTTGGTCCCTGTAGGCATTTAAATCGAAACCTGGGGTTGAGGAGAGGGGAGAGGGTGGGATCAGGGCCAGCCTCAGGCAGAAGGCTGTCTGAAAATGCTGAGAGGCAAGGGGTCAGGCTTAGAAGGCAAGGGTAGGGATTTAAGGAGAAAGGGGCAGGTTTGGAATGGCCACTCACGGGAATGTGAGAGGAAGCTGTGAAGATGGAGAATAATGCTGGGGCAGCCACAGTGCTGGGACCAGCTAAGATTGTGAGGCAGGGACCTGCAGGGTCTCCAGTTCATATCATTGGATGAACAGAGCAGGGACTGGAGAAAACAGAGGGGGCAAAGGAGCCTACTCTGTCTTCCAGAGGCTTCTACATTTAACTCAGCGTCCCTGGGCTCTGTTAGTGGGTGTGTGCAGTCCTTGAGACTCAGGGCCACACAGACAGGGCTCCAGATGACAGAACCTGCCCTGCCCTCCATCCCAGGGACTCTCCCAGGCTAGGAACACGCTGAGAAGCTCCACCTAGCACAGCGAAGCAATCAGTCCAGGGGAGCCTGTGTGATGTTGACACGCCCCTGAGACTCCCGCTCCTGTCCCTTGTCACAGGCCCTCAGGAAGCACACTTTCCCACACACCCCTCTCCCCATCTGTCCTCCCTCTGAAGACTCCTCCATCTGCTCCTCTGTGGCCTCACATCTAGTTCTATCAGTCATCCAGGGTGGGGCTTGCTCCTGGGAGGAGGGGGTGTCTCATCCAGGTAAGGGCTCTCCAGGCACACCTAAAGATTAAAA
This sequence comes from Hipposideros armiger, assembly GCF_001890085.2. Taxonomy (NCBI): domain Eukaryota; kingdom Metazoa; phylum Chordata; class Mammalia; order Chiroptera; family Hipposideridae; genus Hipposideros; species Hipposideros armiger. The sequence goes on along the minus strand of NW_017731491.1, from coordinate 2,505,916 downwards.
ACTTCGCCTCACGCTCTGTGCGGGAACGCTGTCCTCTTGGTCTTAACTGGGAATTGTGTGAGCCTTGGACACATGTCACTGTATCAGTAGAGCTGGAATGTAATTAGGCGATGCTGGGGAAAATTCCGCCTATCTCCTGGGAATACTGGCATAATGAGACATCACGAGGACCGAGGAGGCTGGTGGGGCTGCTGACCTGAGCCAGAGGCTCGGATCACTCATTAGCTCTGGAGAACCTCCTGATTTGTTCCTCTTTCTGGCTGCGCCAACGAGCTGGCCCCATTCTTGAGCAGGAAGCGGAAGCTTTAGCAGAGAGCCTGAAAGGATGCTCTGGCCTTTGAAGCAGGAAAGTGAACAAGTTGTCCCTTTCTGGGGTTGGGGGGCTGGCAGAAGCCACAATCCTCCATGGTGGTGTGTGTCCTTGAGGCCTGGGGTGGGGGCAGAGAGTGAGTGTCAGGGGTCTTCACCAGGACAGCCAACTGGGAGAGACCCCAGGCCAGCTCTGCCCTAAGCACCCTTGAGGGTCAGCCGGACCCACTCAGAAGTGCTCCCAACCCACCCTCCTCTTCAATGGTAAGAACACTGTGTATCCCTTCAGGGGCTCCTGACCGGTATCAGAGAAGAGACAAGAGTGGCCCCAGCCCAGCCTGCCCAGCCAGCACAGCTCCCTCCTTCTCCATCAAGCTCCCTGCTTATCCCCATGTGGTGCCACCCATGGCTCCCTGTTGCAGCGATGGCATATTTCCCTGGGCAGCCTCCTAATCTCCCCACCCTCCTTCCCATTCTCAGGCAGAATCCTCCGACTGGCTTCTGTGGCCCCATTCTGGGCATCCTATCACCAGCCACTCAGAACCCCATCAGTTCTTGGCACCAGAGCCCACACTCCCCATAGACACCTTGCTCCCCTCTCTCTCCCTCTCCCTCTCTCTCTCTCTCTCTCTCTCTCTCTCTCTCTCTCTCTCTCTCATATCTCTCCCTTCTATCTTCATTCATTTCTTCTTTCTCTTCTCTCTTCCTCTCTCCCTTCTCAGGTCTGTGGCCTTTCAGGTTGGGGATCTGCTACACCAACTTTCCCATAGAGCTCTATTTGCTCTCTACTCAGAGCTGCCTCCTGGGGCTCTCAAATTCCTGAGCATACCCCTGACACTGCCCCTCCTCCCCAGGGCCACAGGGAGCTGTGTGTGGGCCTGCCGCTCCTATGAGAGCATGAGCCACTGGAAGGCAGCCACCAGGTCCGTCCTGCCCACTGCTGCGTCTGCAGCACCTGGCACCAGCTAGGTGCTCCAGCTGTGCTGCACTGCAAGAAGTGAATGACAGCAAAGCCTTCCCCTACTTTCACTCCAGGCCACACCCCTCCTTAGCGACTATCTTCAGGACCTTTCAGGGTGCATCTTTCTATGGGGTAGTCACTGGTTTTCCAGGTGCGTCCATTTAGGGGAGCACTTTGAGGGGTGTCAGGACTGGTTTCCCCCAAGCAGCACCACCCTGTGGAGGGCCCTGCTCTGGCCCTCTTACTGTTCTCCTTCCCAAATGACAAAGAGTCCCTGGGGCCAAGGAGATGTCCTCACCTGGAGCCCGTGCCAATCACTCCAGACCAGTTCTGTGCAATAGAAATGTGAGCTGCATGTCCTTTAAACTTTCAAGTAGCCACATTAAAAAAAGCAACATGTGAAATTCATTTAAAAATATTTTTATTTAACCCAATATACTAAAAAATATTACCATTTCAACATGTAATCAACATAGCAAGCATTCTTTTTTCATCTTAAGTCTTTGCAATAACCACATTTCAAGTCTACAGAAGCCTTCTTGGGTAGCAGTTACTACACTGGACAGCGCAGCTCTAGACCACACCCTAGGTGCTTGAGACCTCAGAATTCTCTGCTCAGACGGCCCCCGCCTGCTTCTAGGGCTTCTTCCCCGTTAGGGCTCCTAAGGGCAACTGTACCCAGAAGCTTGAAGGGTGGGAAGGGCCAAGTGCCAGGTGTGCCTCTGAGGAGGGAGCAAATTTCCCACAGATTTGTTTTCCTTTTTAGCTCAAAATCCACTCTGATCTAAAGGCAGGGCTGATGGGAGCCATGGGCACTGAGGGACAGGAGACTGGGCACAGCTCAGGAGCAGCAGGGGGCCCTTGGGGTGGTGGGAGGCTGGGATCCCACAGAGCAGCCTGGACAGGCCCCGCTGTCAGAGAGGGGAGAGGGCGGGGACAGGTCCACAGACAGGTTAATGGCTCCTGCCTTGCGCACAATTGAATTTGCCCTCATGAGCCTCCCAGCTTTGGGGAAGGGCCTTTCCTCCTGGGAGCTTAGTGGGACTCCCAGAGCCACAGGGCTTGGGTCAGTCAAGCCTGATTTGATCAGGAGAAATGAAGGATGCAGGGCTCACAGACAGCCCAGTGCCCAGAGGGTCAGTGGCTCACCCCAGAAAGATAAGGCCAGGGAGGGCCCATGTGGGGGCCCTAGGTCGATCCTAGCTCTGCCCATCTCCTGAGACCACCCCCCATCCTCAAAACACAGTTGATAATTGCCTATAATAAACATCATCATCTCCTCCTACTTTGCCATCTCTTTCTCGCTCTCTTTTTTAAATTTTATTTTCTGACCACAAGTTTGTTCAACACAGAAGAATCCCTCCAGCTTTACTGAGGTGGTTGACCACGTCCGCCACCAAATCCGCCTCTGAACTGGAATTCGGTTGCTGACCCAGCCCTGGCCTGGGCTTTCTCGTCAGCACCAGGAGGCAACACTCGTCTGTCAGTGTCTCTGTCAGCTTCCCCTCCTGTGAGTCTGGCAGGTCGCGCCCCCTCCTTTGGGCCGTCCCTGCCAGCCTCAGGCCGGGTGCAGCGCAAAGTGGCAGGCACTATCTGGAGGTGGAGGTAGTCACAGAGATACTGGATGCCCTGGTGGTAAGGTTGTGGTAGAAATGCCCCCAGCCAAACTGTTGCTTCACAGAGCCTCGTGGTTGAGAGACTGGCACATTCTCGTCTGCCAGCTTGGGGTGTTTAGGCATGTGAACATCCGTCTTGGCCACCATCACTCCCTCCTGAAAAAGGAGTTCATAATTGGCAATCCGGTTCTTCTTGGGTGTCAACATGTGGGTGCGGAATGGCATGGCTGTATTTTCAGATCTGCGGGGAGGGCCCAGAGGAAAGTCTTTCATTCATGACAGGCCGCTGACCCCAAACCATCATCTCCTACCACTCTTCCCGCAAACTAGAGCTCCAGGGCCAAGCAAGGAGGCAGCCGGGGGTGAGGGGGTTCTTCCCTCAGAGGAAGAGTATGCAAGTAGGGTGCAGATAGTCCCCGCCAGAGAGTCCCCACCACGCAAGGGCTTCATCCTCTGCCCTCTGCCATCGGGGTGCCAATCTTCACCAACAGCGCCCCACTACCCCCCAAAGTGTGCCCCCCTTCCCGGGCACCTCTCAACCTCTCACTGCTCAGAAATGGGCAGCGGGGTGTTGGGGGAGATCCCTCCACCCTGGGGAAATGCAGCAACTTAAAGGTGGTTGCAGAATGACTCAAAATCAGAAAACTTGGAACCAGTCTGTTTTCCTTTGTGTCTGTGGGGGTGTCCAGCACATGCTAGGACCAGGGTGGGGGGGGAGGGGAGAAGAAACAAACTAAACAGACTCTGTCCTTTCTTTCCTCTCAGTACTTTACATCTTGTATCAAACCCAACTCCCAGACATGTACTGTGTCTCCCCTCCAAAGGAGTCTGGGGAAAAAATTAGGGGACAGATTGCAAGCTGGAGGAGAAGATAGCATAGGACTCCAAAGTGGACATGTCCTCCCATGCCTCCAGGCTTTTGGCCATGCTGTTCCTCCCCCCCTGGAATCCTCCCCGCCTCCCCCCTGAATGCCACAGGAGCTTCTACTCACCCTTGAAGGGGCTGCCTTCCCTCTGTGACTCCTCCGCTCCCTGGCAGCACTGCTCACTTCCTCCCTTCCTCATCCATGTTTCTATAGCATTGTAGTCAGCTCCATCACAGGGACAGTGCATTTGCTCATTCAATCTGCAAATAATTGTTGAGCAGCCTCCCAGGTGCCTGGCACTGTCCTGAGGGCTGGGGACATCACAGGGAACAAGCAGAAAGGGGAAAGACAATAAACATGTAAACAAATAATTAAACAAGATACTCTCGGGGAGTGTTAAGTGCTAAAAGGGAAACAGAGCAGAGTGCTTATGTAATCAAGAGTGACTGGTGCTGGTGGGGGGGCCTCTGCTTTAGACGGGGAGGTGGTGCTCTAGCTGAGGATTGAATGCTAAGGAGGTGGTCCTGCGAGGGCCTGGGGCGGAGTGGTTTACGCCGGAACAGTCAGTGCAAACATATCATATCATTCCATTTGTATGAAGTATCCAGAATAGGCAAGTCCACAGAGACAGAAGGCAGATTAATGGTTGTTAGGGACTGGGGAGAGGGGGGAGGATGAGGAGTGAGTGCTAATGGGTATGGGGTTTTCCTTTGGGATGATGAAAATGTTCTAGAACTAGATAGTGGAGATGGTTGCAAAACATTGTGAATGCACTAAATGCCACTGAATTGTATGCTTTAAAATGATTAAAATGGTAATTTTATGTTTAGTGTATGTTACCATAAAGCAAAGAACTGCCAAGGTAGGAATGAGCTAGCTGTGGCCCAGGAACAGAAAGGCTCATGGGGCTAGTGAC
>NW_017731491.1:2474017-2501138 GCF_001890085.2 Hipposideros armiger | reverse complement strand
ATGGGAAGCCACTGGAAGTTTTCATGGAGGAAAGCTACATGGTAACACTTATTGTTTTTGACCATCCTTGTGGCTGTGGTGTGGGCCACGGGTGGTGATGGGGCTGAAATAAAAGGGAGACCAGATAAGCGGGCCGTTGCAGTGGCCCAGGGGAGAGATGACGGCAGCTGGGACAGGGTGTGGACAGTGGAGATGGAGCGACATGGATAGATTTGAGATCTATTTTGAAGGTAGAACCAGTAGGACTTGATGGATTCAAGGGAAAGAGAATAGAGGAAAGGGAGGAATGGAGACTGCCAACTTCATTTTCAGAAAAACTTGAGCAACCGAAAGGATAGAGTTGTTGTTTGCTGAGATGGGAAAGCCTGTGTGGCAAATACCTTTAGGACGCGTGGAGTTTGAGCTGCTTATTAAGATCTTCACGTGGTAATGTCAGGTGGGCAGTTGTGTGGGCTGGTCTGGAATTCAGGACCGAGACACACATCTGATGTTCCTCCCCATGGAGGTGGTATTTAAAACCTGGGCCTGGGTGAGCTGCCCTGGACATTGGTGAATTAATAGCTATGAAAGAGAGCGGGTCCAAGGGCTGAGCCCTGGGGAATGAAGTGTGCAGACATCAAGCAGAGGAAGAGCAGCCAGCAAAGTGGGAGAAAATACGGTGGAGCCCCGTGTCTCAGAAGTGAATAAAGTATTTCTAGAAGGAAGGGCTAGCTGTGTCCAGGGCTGCTAAGACGTGAATAGATGGGAACAAAGGAGTCACTCTCAGATTTAGCAACATGATTAGACCGCTCATTACATAGTAGGTGCTTATGAAAAGGTTGGCAGACTTGAAACGATCATGTTCTGTCTGCACTGTGTGGCACAGACTACCCAGGGCATACGGGCTTGGGAAACTGAGACTCAAGGGGAGGTGGCCAAGGGGAGGGGCTTGGGCCACCTAAGAGCCTTTGTCAGAGGGAAGCTGGGGGATGTGGGGGAGGCCGGGGAGCCCAAAGGAGCACCGGATTCCAGTTTGCCCACCAGCACATTTTGAGAGGGCCTTCCCTCCACTTCTTCCCCGTTTTTCCTTTCAGGAGGTGATTCATATTTCAATATATTCCAGCTGAAAAAAGGATCAGATTTTGAGCAGGTGGTAAGTCAGTACATGGAAATTTGATATATTTTGACTAATGCAGTCTGAAATTTGGAAACTGCAGACAATTTTATTCAAGATCCATTTTTATACCAACTCATTATTGGGGGGAAAAGGCAAGATTCCAGGTTTCTGAGGGAGGACGTGTGAACCCAGGCCTGTCACCACCAGGCCCCTCAAAGCAGGCTTGACCTAGCTGCTGGTCTGCGCGCTGCCTGCCCCTGCCTCAGCTGCCAAGCATTCTGCCGGAAAAGCTTTCTTTAGCAACCTCTTTCAAGTATTCCCCCTGGGGTTACTAGTCCAATTTAATCTGACCTTCAGCCCCACCTCTGTCGCACCAACTCCAGCAAATCCCTGGGGCTGGCACTTAAGACAAGTTTTGTGATACAGACGATTACACAGAATTTCCACTTCCTTCCCCATCTGCCTTGTCCATTTTCCTGGTCTCATGAGTGTGAAGCACAAGAGGAGGAAATAAATAATGAAGACAGAGGGAGAAATGAAGTTATTGGCAAGGGAGCAAGGACACCATTCACGGAAGGCGGGGGAGTTGCCTGTTGGGTGCTAGAGGGGGAGAGGTTGGGAGAGGGTCTCTGAGGGGGCAGCAGCCTCAAAGCAGAGAGCCCTCCTCCTACTGTTGGATACCAGATCAGTCTTGGTTTGAATCTTGGCTCCACCATTTTGGGCGAATCACCACACTTTGTTGAGACTTATTTTTCTCACCTGCAAAATGGGGATGTGAATACCTTTGTAATAATTTTGGGGGGAACATGTAATGAATGTATGTGGATGTTCCCAGATGGGTAGGTCTGGCACACAGGAGGGATTCCACACATGTTGACCTCCTTCGCTTCCCCACCGCAGAGTTTTCCTCTTCACACCAGGCAGTGGCTCTTGTCTCTTTTGTGCAATTCGCGGTCTAGTTGGGAAGGCAAACAGAGGAAAAAGGTCAAGTTTGTGAAAGTCCCCCACGATCGGTGATTTTCTGAGTGTTGAACTTAAGACTTTATGGGCTAAACTTTCTAGAAGGTGACCTGTCATTGTGCATCAAGAGGAATTTGACTCAATGAATCTCTGATTTAAGGAAAGAGAAATTTGGACAAAGCTTTATGCAGAAAGATGTTCATCCCGACATTATTTAACTCTAAGTTAACGGACTTTTAAAAGAATAAAAGAGTCAATAGGTACATTCACATGGTAATAAATCAAAAGTTTCTGACAGGTGAAATTCTCTCCTCACCCCAGTCCTCGAGCTTCCAGTAGCTCTCCCAGGAGGCAGCTAATATTACCAATTTTGCCATGATAATTTATAACAGTAAAAAATGAGAAACAATCTAAATGTTTCACAGATAAATAAATTATTGTCTGTTTATATATAGGATACCCTGCATTCTTTAAAAATCATGCCTGTTTACCATACCATTCTTTTGTTACTTAACTGAGTGTTGCCTCTAGCTTCAGACCCTTAGCATATGCTGTTCCCTCTGCCTGGAATCCCCACTTGCCCCAGTTTCAATCTTCAAGCTCCCAGCCTTCCCACCCCCACTGGCCAGAGGAGCCCCACCGTTCTCACAGCTCCCTGGATCTCTCTCCCTGGACTCCCTTTTGGGGTGCTATTATATATGGCTGTGGCCATTTGATGAGTGCCTGTTTCCCCACCAGACTGTATTCTCCTGGAGGGTGGGGTCACTGCCTGCTGAGCTCCCGTGGCTGCCTGCGTAGAGCCTTCAGATGCAGGCAGCTGAAGAGCTGCTGAATGAATGAATGTTCTGAGTTAAGCAGAAAACGCAAGATACAAAGCTGCATATATAGCATGATCCCAATTTTATTGTTTTACATAAAATTTTTATTTAAATTTTATATATCCCTACATAAATGGAGGAAGCATTAAAAGAAAGTACAGCAAGGCACTGTCAATGATTGTCGAGGGTAATGGGATTGTGGTGATTTTTCTTCCTTTGGACTTCTATACTTTTTAAAACAATTGGCAAGTATTACTTTAAAAATTAAAATAAATGGTGGAGAGTGACCATAAAGAAAAACCTTATGGGGGAAAATAGACATTGGCCACACTGGGAAGCCCATGCTGAGTGCTACCTGGGCCAAAGCTGTCTGGTGTGGGGTCATGTGCTGGTGGCTGACCTGAGGTGGGCCCCTGGAGAGAGGCCAGGGCTCAGGCCAGCAGGGAAAAGGAAGCAATTCAAAGCCTGGGACCTGAGATCCTCAGCTAGACTCTGCAGGGTCTTTTTTTTTCCTGCAAGATTTATTTCTTGTATTAAATAGTAAATGCATACATCAAAATGTATGTATAAGATATAGAGAATAAGAAAATCAACATCCCTGAGCCCACTGCTCATTTTAAGACACAGAACATCTGAGATATATTCTCTACAGGGTGTCTTAAGTGGTCAGTCAGGAGGAATTCTATAGAGGGATCAAAAGAGAGGTCTGGGAGGCGAGGCCTGAAATGCCTGGTAAACTCGTTTATTCTCTTAGGCATGAGGTATCTACCCTGGGGCCTTCTGGTGGCTAAAACTTATGGTATAACTAATTTACCTGCAATAAGGCCACCTCAGCTAACTAAAGCACCAGGTTTCTTTGCTTTTGGCTAGAGTCACATCAGCTAAATCATTCATTCATTCATTCATTCACTCATCCACCAGACATGCATGGATGAGCTCTATGTACCAGGGACCAACTTGACACCCCAGCAGTTCTGCATCTCTGGTGGTGGAGACAGGTAACTTTAAGAGAGTGGGGAGTGCTGTGAGAGGAGGGAGCACTGAGGATGGTGGGGGTTCTAATACAGAAGGAATGACCTGGAGAGGCTTCTTGGAGCAGGTCCTGTCTGAGCTGAGTCATGCAGTTACCATCTAACATAAGTTAGATGTTTTTGGTTGTAAGCAAGAGAAATCTAGTCTGGCTGACTAAGCAAAAGAGGAATTCATTGGAAGGTGTGTTAGGACACTGGGCTGTATGTAATTGAAAACCCAACTCAAAATGGCTAAAACAAGAGGATTTTATTATGTCATATACCAAGAAGTTTGCAGATCCCAGGATTGGTTGGCTTATTGGCTCAATAAGGTCATTATGGATCCAGGTTCTCTCCATCTTTCTGCTCTATAGTCCTTGCCAAGCTGGCTTTGGCCTTTAGGCTGGTCCTCTCATGGTCAAAATATGGTGCCTCAGCAGACTGTCTTTGTGTCTTATTGGTCAGAATGGAGTCACATGCTCCTGTCTAAGCCAATCACTGACAATGAAGTGAAGACCCATTCCCTGGGCTGGGCAGAAGCCCAGCTCCTCTAGAGCATATGACTGCCTGATAAATGAAGGAAATTTGGATCCTGATAGCCAAGAAGAGGGGTATTGACTAGACCTCTGCAGAAAGAAAATGAGACCCAAAGGAGAAGCTGAACAGCCCAACACTAGGGCGGGCAGGAAACAGGGTGGTTCTGGGGTGGAGGGAGTGCTTGATGGAAACAACTACTGGGGCAGTATCCTCAGAATGGCTCCATCAGGGTGAAACATCTCCAGCCGAATCGCTGTACTTCAAGTTCAGGTTCACATCCTAGGGTAGAGTCTCATTGGCTGAGTCTGGCCACAGATTGATAGCCCTACCTCCTGAATCACTTGCCATGGGGGAGGGGTGGTCCCCCGAGGGATCTTAGGGAGCTGCTCCCTCAAGAAGGCAGGAAGAGGGGAGTGAGAAGCCCCTGAGCAGAGATGAGTGAACGAAAGTGGAAATGGGGGGAACAGGTCCAGACCATGATGGACTTGTAAGCCATGCTCAGCTGGAGGGACCTCACATTAGTAAAGCCTTTTTTTTTTTTTAAAGATTTTATGGGGGAATTGGGGGAGGGGAACAGCGTTGGGGAATCGGGGAAGGGGAACAAACAAGTTGCTGTTCTTTTGTTCTTCAGTCTAGTCGTGGAAGACGTTGCTTCACTGGCCCATGTTGGTATTATCATTGCGCTCTTCCTGGGTGAGGCAGATCAGTCGCCGGCCACTGGACGGCCACTCATGGCAGCTCTTGGCAGCTCACGCTGGCTGCCGGCTGCTCATAGTAGCTTATGACAGCCCACTGCAGCTTTACTGCAGCCTACGCCGTCGCTGGCGACTCACGGAAGCCCAGCTCCAGGTCGAGCTGTTGTTCACCATCTTAGCTGTAGAGGGCACAGCGTCACTGGCCCTCACGTGGGATCCAAACCAGGGCCCTGCTGCTCAGAGCCGGCGTCCCAAGCCAACTCTTAGCCAACGTGCCACTTGGCCGGTCCATAAAGACTCTTATTTGCGAACAATGGACACCAGCCTTGACTAATTTAAACAAAAAGCAGATTTGTTTAAAGGATATTGGGTAATTCACAGAATCTCCAGAGGGTTGGGGGCTCCCCAGGCAGGAGCAAGGCTCCAAATTAAGAAAAAGACACCTCCAACCTTGTACCTCCAACGTTCCCACCACAGCCACTATCCCAGTTGGTTTTCCCACTGCTGCCGTCCTTAAAAGCATAGATCCTGCTTGGTCCCTGCTTATTTGTATCACTAACTCCTAGTTCTGAGTGTGGGGTAGGTGTGTTGAGTGGTTGAGTCCAGGCCATGGGTTTTGCCCAAGCTGCAAAGGAGGCTTTGAAAATGAGAATTTGACCTTCATAGATTTGATAGGGAGGGAAGCGCTCACTTACATAAATTGGGAGATTTCCCAAAATACAGGAATAAAGTTTAATGGCTAGGTAAAAAAAGACGACTGTCCACAACATGCTACCCTAATGTCATCTGGAGAAGACTGCCAGCTCTTGGAAGCCAGAAACTGGGTCTTTTGTCCCCAGAGCCCTCCTGGCTTGGTGCCTGGCCCAGAGGAAGAGGTGAAGTAAATATTTGCTGAGCTAATACCCTGTCAGCAGGGGAGTGACATGGGCAGACTTAATTGGAGGGGCCAGACAACTCTAACCACCCAGCAAGAGGGCAGAGGCTAGGGCAGTGGGCACTGAAAGCCTGTGTTTGTGAACACCTTTTACTTCCTTGCCCCACAAGCCTCACCTGTGGCTGGGGTAGCTTGATTTCCCAGCACATGGAATGCCTGTTTCACTCTGTCTTCTCTCTCCTCAAACTGCCATCTTCTTCCCTACCTTTGCTCATGGAGAAAACAAGAGCTCTCAGGAGGTCTGGATCTTGGTGTCCTTGGCCCTTTCACCCCTACTGCATCAGTTTCTTTCTTTCATTTTTTCTTTCTTTCTTTTTCCTTCCTCTCCCTCTCTCTCTCTCTCTCTCTCTCTCTCTCTCTCTCTCTCTCTCTCTCTTTCCTCTCTCCTTCTGAATCATGCTCATAAACATGCAAACAGACTCATGCTCATAAACATGCAAACAGACTCTAGTGTCTTCCATCTTAAAAAACAACCGACCTTCCCAGACCCTGCGCCCCTCCAATCCTGCCCCATTTCTCTGTCCCCTTCACAGCAAAACTTCCTGGACGAGTGGCCCCTGGGTGCTCCACAGTGCTGCTCCCTGACTCCTCTGGGAGTACTCTTCCCTATGCCATTGAGGACAGGCTGGGCCATGTGACTGACTTTAACCAATGAAACATGAGCAGGAGTGACATGTGTCGCTTGCAACAAAAGCTATAAGATCCAGTAAGTAGTTGGCCATGTCATCTGTTCCCTCTTCCAGGGACCTGGCAGTATTCTGGGTGGAGGATGCGCTCTCCACCCAGGTCCCTGAGCAGAGCCTCAGCTGTCCTGCCTGAGCCAGAAACCAGCCTTTGTTGTCAGCTGTTGAGATTCTGGGGTCACATACCCATCAGCACACCATAGCTTGTCCTGATTGATAACAGTGCTATCTCCTTTTCCTCATATCCCATTCACTTTCTTTTTTTTACATTTAAAAAATTTTATTTTTCAGTTATAGTTGACATACAATTTTATATTAGTTTCAGGTGTACAACATGGTGATTAGACATTTATAACTTTATGAAGTGATCACCACAGTAAGTCTAGTACCCATCTGGCACCATACAGTTATTACAGTATTATTGACTATATTCCCTATGCTGTACTTTACATCCCTGTGACTGTTTTTGTTACTGGCAATTTGTACTTCTTAATCCTTTTCACCTTTCCACCCATCCCCCCAGTCCTCCTCCCAGCTGGCAACCATCAGTTTGTTCTCTGTATCTATGAGTTTGTTTCTGTTTTATTTGTTCATTGATTTTGGTTTTTTAGATTCCACATATAAGTGAAATCATATGGTATTTATCTTTCTCTGTCTGACTTATTTCACGCAGCATAATACCTTTTCCCATTCACTCTTCATCCCAATCGGTGATTTCTGCCCCCACCTTTTTATTTGAAACGAACTTTCCAGCATCACCAATTACCTCCATGATGCCAAGTCAACTGGACACTTCTCTGTCCTCATGTAAACTCTCAGTTGCCCTCGTCACGGCTGATTCCTCCTTGCTTTTTGAAGCACTCTTGGCTTCTGTCACATCATACTTCCTGGCTTTCCTCTGACCTCCTTGGCCATTCCTTCAGAATGGTTGTGTTGCCAGAGGCCTCAATCCTCTTTCTTCTCTCCTGAGTGACCTCCTCCATGCCCATGAATTGAAATACCATCTCTGTGCCGATGATTCCCCAGTGTGTGGCTTGCGCCTCTGGGCTCTGGTTTTGTACATTCAGCTGCCACCAAGTAAACATCTCTATAAGGCTTCCCAGAGCGCTTGTTGGCCCTTATGCCTGCTTTCCTAGGCTCCTTGAGTCTCACTGTACCCTTATCCTCTCAGAGCCACCCCGTGGACCTCCCCCTCCCCCTCCCCCTCCCTCACACTGGTTTATCTGTATGTCCTGTCAATTCTACATCCCAGACATTTCTGAATCTGTCCACTGCCCCACATCTGTCTCTGTGGCCCCTACCCCCTCCAGGCTGCCTACATTTCTCACAGATAATAACCACAGCTCTCCCTACCTCGACCTCCTGCTCCCCCTCAACCCACGCTCCAATAGCAGTCCCCCAAACCCAATCCCAATCATGTCGCTCCTACTTCAGGCTCTTCTGTGGCTCTTTGCCACACCCAGAATTAGAGCCAAACTCTTTTTTTTTTTTTTTAAAGGAAACATTGTGTTTTTCCAGGACCCACCAGCTCCAAGTCAAGTTGTTGTCCTTCAGTCTTAGTTGTGGAGGGTGCAAGCTCGGCTCTAAGTCCAGTCGCCGCTTTCAAGCTAGTTGTGGGGGTGCGCAGCCCACCATCTCATATGGGAGTCGAACTGGCAGCCTTGTTAAGAGCACGCACGCTCACCAGCTGAGCCATCTGGCTGCCCATTGGCAGCTCAGCGGCAGTTCAGCTCAGGCTCAGCTCACTGGCCCATATGGGGATTGAACCGGCGACCCTGTTGCTCAGAGCTTGTGCTCTAACTAACTGAGCCACCTGGTTGGTCTTAGATCCAAACTCTTTATTGAGGCTTTTAAGGCCCTGGAAGATCTGCCTCCTGCATTTCCGACTGCATCTCCTGCCCCTCTTCCCTCTTCCACACCAAGTTCAGTCCTGTCCCAGGGCCTTTGCACCTGCTGTTCCCTCTACCTGGAAAGCTGTTCCTTGACTCCTTCTTATCTTTTAGATCTCAACACTGTTCCAGGAGGCCCTTCATAAGCACTCAAACTAACGTTAGTCCCTCTGTCTCAATCTTAACCCCTCTTTGTGTCCCCAGTGCCTATCACCCTTAGTCAGTTTGAGCTTGTCTGGTTTCTTTCATTTAATCATTCCCGCTCCCCCCCCGCCCCACCAGAGTGTCAGTCCCATGAAGGAAGGAGACGTGTCTCTTACTGTTGCAGCACCAAGCATGGAGCTGTTTCTCACATGAATGAAGGAGCTGGGAGACAGGTTCAAAACAGGGTGATGGATACCCGGGTGTGAGTTCTGAATGCCTTTCAGCGACAGCAAGGAAGGGGCAGCTATCCCAGGCACTAGGAACAAGGGCTTCTGGTGGAGGCTTCTGGGCCTACTTCTCAAAGGCTGGGTTTCAGCTCCTGTTTTGTGTCGCCCAATCCTGGGGCCATCAGGATCTGGTAGACCCCCATGCCACTCCCTCACCCTCACAGCCCATCAGGAGGCCCCAGGCAGGCATCTTAATGGACACTTGCCCCTGAGGACAGCCCCACCCCCACAGAGGTTTCCCTGCCCCAATAAACACACCTAAGATACCACTCTGGTTTCGATGGGCCTGTCTGGCTGCAGTTGGGCCCACAGTTTGCCGTGACTTGGGAGAAGGGACAGTTGTTCCCACAAGATTCAGAGGGAAGAGGTGGGGCCCAGAGCCTTCTCCAAACCTCCCAAGAGGAGCTGTCTCTCAGGGGCCCTTGGCCCTCAGTCTTGGAGTCTGGGATGCTACAACCCAGGTTCTGGGGCCCCCAAACCAAAGAGCAAATTTGAGTAACATGGAACACATTATATGAGCCTCATTGGGGTGGAGGGGGGCTTCACAAGGTGAAGGTAGAGCTTTCTGCAGAGAGCTGGCAGCTCCAGATGGGGATAGACGGACTGGGAGAGTGGACAATGCAGAAAGGTTAAGACCCTGTCACCACCTGCTCTACCCTGGGGACAGCCAAGCTCTGGCAGGGAACTTGAACTTGGGGTTGAGCCCCAACTTTGAATCTAATCTCTAGGTCCCTCTGCCAAGTCTCTCAGGTCTGGGAGCACCAGGGTGAGTGGGACGAAAGCCAGAGTCCCCTGGGTGTTGAGGGGCCCTAAGGGGGTGGGCAGCAGCTTCCTTTGAGAACAGGAGCAGAAAAACAAATCATCATCCTTGGGAGAGCCCCTCCTTTCAGCCCCCCTGGGCTAGCAGTCCAGGGGCACAGCCTCACTGCATGCTTCCAATACCCAGTAAGGCAGGTGCCCTGACCCCAATTCCAGGCTAAGAAACTGAAGCCTTGGAGGGTTAATGACCTGCTGAGGTGCTCCCTCTGGAGCTGGTCTGAAGCCCAGGCAGTAGCTGGGTACAGAGCTGCCCAAATGAGCCTCCAGCCCCCCTCCTCCACACATAGGGACCTCCCGCAGTGAGGAGGTGGAAGACACAGATAGGAGCCTGAGGTTGCTCCAACAAGGCCCCTGAGTGCTTGGCAGCCCAATTAACATGCTGTTCCCAGCCGGGCCTGCTCAGAGGATTGGGCACAGCAGATGAAAGCTAAAACGTTATTCCAATAAGGGGCTGCCCACTTGCCAGCTGAGAGTGAACCAGGTGTACTGAAGGGACCTGGAGTGGGTGCATAATTCAACCTGTCAGGAGGAGAGTGGGAGCTAACGGTAAAGCCAGAGTGAGCACTGAGATAAAATAGGGACATCACAGGCCAAGGGATGCACCTCTCCTCAGGAGAGGGCCCTGCCCCCTCTCGGGAACGGAGCTCAGGGATACTGCAGCGTGAAGGCCCGGTTGCTAGCCCCCTTGATGGCCTCCAGAGACAGACACGTGCTTACATATGCACGTGTGTGTACTCAGATCCATGCATACATGTGTGCACATGGCATGTACACACACATAGATAAACACACAGAGGTGGAGATGCACCTATCTGTATACACACACACACACACACACACACACACACACACACACACGCTCCGTCTGGGCCCAGGACGGTATCCAGGCTGCAGGCACCGGTGTCTGGAGGACATTTATGCATCATGCCTACCTGTGTGTCCCCTCCTCCTCTTATGCCCATAGATTTTTGCGTGTGTGTATGTGTGTGTGGGGGGGGGGGGCACAATCCTGGCCCCAAGCTAGGGTGACTTACTTGTCCTAGTTTTTTTGGGACTTCCAGTTTTGACACAAAGTTCTGCGTCCTGGGAAACCAGTGAGTTCCAGGCAAACTTTCGCTGGTCACTCATCTCCCACTGCGGCCTCAGGCAGGCCTGGTGCACATCCTCTCTCTCAGAGCTCTCCTCACTGTCTGTCACCTCTGTGATGGCCCAGGGGACCTCGGGAGGAAGCCAAGCTGAGTCTGCTCTGACCCTGGAGGCCTCAGTACTCATAAGCACCACTGTGTTTATTGAGCACCTACTATGAGCCAGGCCCAAGGGTTTTCTTCTTGAGTACATATTGTGTGCCAGGCACTATTCTAGGCCTTGGAGGTACAAGCAGGAAGCACACCAGACAAAATCACTGTCCTCCTAGCAGGAGACAGAAAATAAGATGCATAAAGAAATGATATCATTTGTTCGAACAGGCTGAATGTAATGGGGAAAAGTAAACAGAAGGAGCCCATTTAAAATGCTGGGGAAGGGGAGGTGGGGAGAGAGACCAGAATGGTGAAGTATGAGCCTTGCAGATATCCTGGGAAGTGCTCCAGGCGGAGGGAACAACAGCATGTGCACGGGGCTAGAGGCAGGATGGGCCTCGCCTTTGAGAGAACAGCAAGGAGAAGAGTGAGGCTAGGAGAGGGAGTGAGGGGGAGGGAAGGAGGAGAGGCAGCGGGCCTGGGGCAGGGGGCCTTTGGACCATGGTAAGGACTTGGAGGTAAGGTAACGGCTTACTGAGTATGATGGCAGCCGTGGAGGGGCCACATGCTCTCACTCACGCTTTTGCTGCTGTGTTAGCAGAGATGTTGGGATTGAGGTGGGAGCATGGGGACCACTCAGGAGGCGATTGTGATAGTCCAGGTGAGAGATGATGGTGGCCCAGACCCGGATTGAGGTGGTGGCTGGGAGAGAAGCCGATGGATTCTGGATACGTCCTGAGGTTGAGCTGACAGAATTTCTGGCAGATTGGGTGTAAGGTGAGAGGGAGAGAGAGGAGCAAAATGACTGAGGTTCTTGGCATGAGCAGCCGGAATAAAGGAGCTGCCTTCCCCTGAGATAGAGGAGCCTTGTAAGGCAAGACCAGCAGCTCAGCTTTGGACAGATTGCCTTCAACAGATGGAGATATGGAGGAGGTGGATATAGGTAACTGCAGACAGAGAGGGCTAGGCTGCAACGTTAAAGGATTGCACCCATTTTATAGGTGAGGTAAACTGAGGCTCACATAAGCAAGGGGACGTGTTTATTAAGCTGGGGAGCTGGGATGGACCAAGGCCTTGCTGGCTTCAAAGCCTATGCTCATCCCACTGCCCTGTGCTGTGGGACAGGGAAACACAGGCTGCCCTTCCCAACCCCATGTCCAGCAGTGGGGGCCAAGGAGGGAAGCCCAGCTCTGCCCTGGCTGGCTTTCTTGTCTCCAGGGCTGAGCCAGGCTGAGGAGATGGGGATGCCCACCAGGAAGTGGCCTGTACTTGGGTGCGGCACAGAGGGACAGTGCCAAGTGGCCTGAGGCGCCAGTGGCTCTTTGAGCACAGGCGGCCTGGCCTGAGGCCATTATCTGACCAGCAGAGCCATCCCGTTAGCATCGATTGGCTTAGAGAGGAGCATCTGGCAAGGCTGGGGCGAAGGAGAGCTCTGCCTTGTTCAGGGGCAGGGTAGACTGCAGAGCCAGAAGAATTGACCACATGGCTGACCAGTCTCTAAGCCTTAGGGAGTTCCATGGACCTGCCCAGGCGCGCTGGGGATGCCAGTCCATTGGGCTGTCCCTGTGCAGGTGTAGGGAGGAGGACCCGCTTTGGGGCCACCTGGTGTCAGACTCAGGTCAGGATGAGGCCAGGGAGGGCTGACCAGCCCTCAGATGAGGCTGCCCTGCCTGGCCCGTGCAGCGTGGAGCCCCTGGATTCAGAGTCTGGGTGAGGCCTGCTCCAGTTGTCTGGCTCACCAGCTGCGTGGCCTTGGCCACTTCCCTCTGTGTGCCTTGTGTCCTTTCCCGTGGAATGGCACAGCACCCACGGGGGTGTTATAAGGATTCCATGTAAAGAACCTGGCACAGGCTGAGGGCTGGGTTCTCCTTGCTTAGTTCCCTTCCTGCTGCCAGGGGTGGGGAAGATGTAGGACGCCTGCCACATTGGCCATCTAGCCTGGGACTGGGGCAGGGCCCTTGTCAGTGCTGGTCCCAGTGGGCAGCCCTCTGGCCTCCCCAGCCCTGGGTCCCCCCGCCCCCCGCCGCCCAACTGAGCTGGTATTACAGCCTCTTTAGGAGCTCTGGCTACTTACGGACTGCAAGAGGGGGCTGGGGAAAGGTGGGGGCCCGCCACCTGCTTCCCTATCTCAGTGGCTTTGCACATGCCATTCCCTCTGCCTTGAATGCCCTTCCCACCCATCCTGCCGGTCCAGCCCCCATGGGACTATTCATAAACACATCTATGCATGGGCTGCTGCGTGGACTTCATTAAGTACCTGCCCATGCTCAGGGCCCTCACTCCTACCTCCACAGGTCCCTGCCCAGCAGGTGAGGGGTTTTGGGGTTTGCAGGAAGGAAGACATGAAAACAATACTGGCTCTCCATTTCTGCAGATCCTCTATGCTGGCAGGGGAGCTGAGGTTTCATGAAGGAGGTTGCACGGGGGCAGCAGGAGCCTTCCCTGAGCTTCCTCCCTTCCCTCACCACACCCCGAGGTGCATACTTTGGGCCCAGCACCTGGCCAGACTGCCTCGTATCGTGAAACCCCCCTACCTGCTGGTCAATGAGGACCGCCCAGTTCATCCTGAGCCCCTCCCTGCCCTGGCACCCTGGACACTCCAGGACTCTGGCAGCAAGTGTTGAGTGGAGGAAGGAATGAATGAGGCTGCAGAGACACAGATGAACTCAGATATGTGGGAGGCCAGATTAGGGAGCAGCGGAGCAGAGCAGTCAGTCCGGTGCATGCCCCTGGAGGAGAAGGAGGAGGAGAGCCTAAGGTAAGCCAGAGAGCGGGGGAGGCCCAGCCTTGCTTTCTGCAGCCCCCTCAGGCAGAGCAACCCCTGCCCCACCCAGAAGCGGGCCGAGGAGGCTGATGGGAGGGATGTAAGGCTCCTTCACGGAGATTTGGATACCTGCTAACTTGCAATCTTAAAATGCACAGCCAAGGCACCGGCCTCCTTGTGCATTAATCAGCAGTCAGTGCGGTGGGGTTCCCACGGATCTCATGGAGGCAGCATAGGAGTCTTGGCAGTGTGCAGTGCCAGGCACCGGACAGAACGACAATCTCGGGCCAGGGCAACGCAGGCTCAGGCAGGGGGTGCCAGAAGCAGGTGGGGTTGGCTGGAAGGGCTGGTCCAGGGCCTTGAATATGGGACCACTTTCCAGGGTGGAGAAGCAGACTCAGCTGAGACCCACCCCAGTGCCCAGTGGGAGGAGGCAGCTTCTGTGGCATGGGTCCCCTGGCATCTGGGTAGTGCTGAAGGATCTAGAGCAGCTCTAAGCATTGGTTGGGCTTCCTGCCTCCTTCTGGGCCCCTGTCAGAAGAAGAGCACGGTGACCCCTGCCCTGGATCCTGCCTTCACCCCAATCCCCTGCGACCTGACCCCTCCCACCTGCCAAAGCGTGTTCACTTGCCTGCTGCTAAGCTCACGCCTAGATTTTTAGGCAGTTGGCTTTTTCACCCACCCCGGGGTCTTCACCTGGTTTTCCCTGTGTCCCAATAACCTCTGGGGGCACCTGTCTCCTGTCTGAGGGAAGGGTATGGCTCTCTGTGGGCTCCCCCCCACCCCAGCTTTTCTGGGGGTCATTTCAGAGAACCTCATCCCAGAGCCTTAAGAAGACAGAGCCACAAGAGCAGGCTCTGTTGTCTGCCCCTGCCCCAGGTTGGGGTAGGCAAACCCCTCACTCCCCACCCACAGGGTAGTTCTGAGCATCAGAGGAGCGAGAACAGAAGAGCTTTGTCAACTCCATAAGCTGTACAAATGTCAAGTAGCATTAGTGCTGAGCCTGCCCCAGCTCACCCCCATCCCCAGGTAAGCAGTGATCATCTCTCTGCTGCCAGACTTAATGGAAGGAAATGCCTCTGTCTTTGCAGGACCCTAGAGGTGGAGTAGTCGGTTTGGCACTATGTGTCCCACAAGCACAGGTTGTGGCCATGGCTCTGACCCTTCAGCACAGTGAGCACTGTGAACTTCCTTGAGCTAGGAGGGCACCCTGGGCAAGGTGGAGGCTGCCTCCCTGGGGCAGAGTTCATGGGCAGGGGTGAGGAGTGGAGTTAAGCGAGGGAGTGTGGGGCTCTGGAAGATGTGGCCAATGTGGGTTGGACCCGCCTCCCAGCCCTGGGTGTTGGAGGCTCAAGGCAGCACTGCAGGCTCTCCAAGAGTCAGCTGGGTTTTGGGGTCCAGGCTCCTATTCCCTCATACTCCTGCCTCTCCCGGTGGAGTTGGGTTCCTGGGCCAGATTGAGGTGAGCTGTGAGGGGCTGGCGGTCAGACCCCAGCCTTCACATGGGAAGAAGAGGTGGCATGGTGGTCATCTACTCACGTTACAGACACAGACGGGGAAACAGGCTGAGGAGGCACCAGCCTTGGGCCTGGTCTGCAGGTTGCAGGCTGTCCAGCGGTCACGATGACCGAAGGCACAGCACGGGCTGCGTAGAGCATGGCCGGTCCCAGAAAGGGTCCCCACAGCTGCTCTGCCACCACCATTACTACTGAGGTCATAATTGCTCTGAAATTGCAACCGAACCCAATTATGCAAAAACCAAATTACGTGCGATGATTTTTATGTGTTGGAAACGTTAGGTCGAAGCTGGGTGATTACAAGGGGACGGGAAACAGCTGCCACTCTCTGGGAGCCCGTAACTTCCAACAGCTGGGAGCTGTCACTTATTTACAACACTGTTTCTGCCAGAAACGAGGGGGTGGCTATTTGTGGCTAGGTCTGCCTGAGCCTGGGCAGGCAGCTAGGGCAGCGGCAGACCTGGGAGCCTGGCTAGGTGGCCGGCGTGAGGCTGGGAACAGGGCTAGCCGGAGAGCGGCTGGGGGAGGGGTTGGCTCTCTCATTCTGCATACTCTGGGCACAACTGGCAGCAAGAAGAATCGGCTGAGCTGCCCTATGTCCCCCAGCTCTCCTGAGAGACCTGGCTGGCCAAGCTGGAAGGGAAGGGCAGAAGGCCACCTCGGGCAGTGACGAGCCTGGAGCCTGTTCCCCCAGCACTGGCGCGCCTGCCGGGCCACCAGGGGCAGCTGCGACCCTGGAAAAAGGCAGGTAATGACTATCGTCCATAATGAGGCTGCTCCGATAATGAGCATGGGGCTATTATCTGACCACAGGCTGGACACATCCGAAAATAAATTATTTTAAGGATCCATTAACGAATGCCTAATTAATGCCCAATTAGAGGGAAGCTACAGAGGAAACGCTCCGGACAATCACGAGGCAAGGCCTGGTTTGCAGCCACAGCCTGGGAGCTTGAGCAAGGGAGGTGGGGAGAGGGGAGAAGCCAGAGGTGGACCTGAATGGGGGCATCTGGCAGCTTCATGGGCCCCAGAGCCCATCAGCCTCCCCACAGTCCTTTGAACACCTGTGTCCTCTCAGTGCATCCTCACAGCTCAGTGAGGGACAATTATTACTATTTAGAAATGAGGAAACTGAGGCACAGAGGGGTGTCACATATTTGAGGATGTGGGAGGCACTGTAAATGAGACATCTCTTGAGATGAACTTTGCTGTCATGCATGCATGCTTCGCTTGTTTAGGGGAATAATTTAAATAAAGAGACTCCTCAGGACCCCATATGAGACATTGACTTGGTTAGGTGTCTGCACCACTATCTGTTTACACAGATAACTGTGATTAAGTGGCAGAGCTGGGACAGGACTTGGAGCTGGCTGCTTTGTGACCCCCACCCTAGCAGGGCTGACAGAGCCTGAGGGGGTGGGGCTGGGGTGTTTGGGAGCAGGGCTAGGGCGTATTTGGGGGAATCAGAGCCTTTACTCCAAGCTTACCTCACTGCCCAGGCTGGGGATTGAACTCCCAGTAGAGGTGGGGCGCCAGGGCGTGGAGAGCTAGATGGGGGCCTGGCTTGGGTCTGACCCCTGCCTTCCTCCTACCAGGAGCCAAGCCCTTGGGAGGCCACCATCCCAGTCAACTGAGGGGAGCAGACAGGACAGAGCTGGCCAGGAGGGTCACGTGCTGTGCCTGCACCTGTCTATCTCCCGCCTCCTGGGAAGCCCCTGACCTGGCTGTGCTCTCTCCCCACCAGGGTGCTGTGTGGAACTGCTTCTGCTGCTGCTGGCCGGGGAGCTGCCCCTGGGCGGCGGCTGCCCACGGGACTGCGTGTGCTATCCGGCACCCATGACGGTCAGCTGCCAGGCGCACAACTTCGCCGCCATTCCGGAGGGCATCCCCGAGGACAGCGAGCGTATCTTCCTGCAGAACAACCGCATCACCCTCCTCCAGCAGGGTCACTTCAGCCCCGCGATGGTCACCCTGTGGATCTACTCCAACAACATCACTTTCATCGACCCCAACACCTTCGAGGGCTTCGTGCACCTGGAGGAGCTGGACCTCGGCGACAACCGGCAGCTGCGGACACTGGCGCCGGAGACCTTCCAAGGCCTGGTGAAGCTCCACGCCCTCTACCTCTATAAGTGCGGGCTCAGCGCCCTGCCTGAGGGCATCTTCAGCGGCCTGCACAGCCTGCAGTACCTCTACCTGCAGGACAACCACATCGAGTACCTGCAGGACGACATCTTTGCGGACCTGGTCAACCTCAGTCACCTGTTTCTCCATGGCAACAAGCTGTGGAGCCTGGGCCAGGACACCTTCCGGGGGCTGGTGAACCTGGACCGGCTACTGCTGCACGAGAACCAGCTGCAGTGGGTCCACCACAAGGCTTTCCACGACCTCCGCCGGCTCACCACCCTCTTCCTTTTCAACAACAGTCTCTCCGAGCTGCAGGGTGACTGCCTGGCACCGCTGGTGGCCCTGGAGTTCCTCCGCCTCAACGGGAACGCCTGGGACTGTGGCTGCCGGGCGCGTTCCCTGTGGGAATGGCTTCGGAGGTTCCGAGGCTCCAGCTCTGCTGTCCCCTGCGTGTCCCCCGAGCCGCGGCAGGGCCAGGACCTGAAGCTGCTGAGCGCCGAGGACTTCAGGAACTGCACGGGGCCAGCGTCCCCGCACCAGATCAAGTCACACACGCTCACCACCACCGACAGGGCTGCCCGCAAGGAACACCACCCACCCCGTGGCCCCGCCAGGGACAAGGGCCACTCGCATGGCCATCCGCCTGGCTCCCGGATAGGCTACAGGAAGCCAGGCAAGAACTGCACCAGCCACAGGAACCGCAACCAGGTCTGGAAGGCGGGTGCCGGGAAGCAGGCCCCCGAGCTGCAGGACTATGCCCCTGACTACCAGCACAAGTTCAGCTTTGACATCATGCCCACGGCAAGGCCCAAGAGGAAGGGCAAGTGTGCCCGCAGGACCCCCATCCGTGCCCCCAGCGGGGTGCAGCAGGCCTCCTCAGGCAATTCTCTGGGGGCCTCGATCCTGGCCTGGATACTGGGGCTGGCGGTCACTCTCCGCTGAGGACCCAGGGCACCAGCACCCAGCACTGCCACATGTCCACCAAGGAACAGAATTTCTTTTCTTTTTTTAACCAGTGGAGGATCTGCTGGGTTTCAGGCAGAGGCTGGTAAAGGCTTCGGCTGCTGTCTGGGCCCTTCCTGGTGGATTATAAACCCAAAGTGTACAGCCCTAAGTGGGAGAGGATTAGCACTCCTCACCCAGCTGCCCAGCCAGCCCCCACCGAGCAGCCACGGACAGCAGCCATCCAGCCAGGCGGTTAACGCACGCAAAGCGAATGCTTTATTAACAACAATGGGACAGTGCCCCACGGGAGCCTGGCTCTGGGGAACCCTGGTCAATTGGAGAGGTCTGAAGGGCCCCCGCCATTCTTGGAGGAAGCAGGACTCAGAGGAACAGACGAGCCTCGCCCAAGAGGCTGCTGGGTCGACCAGCCGTCTGGGATCACATCAGGTGGCCTTTTGGTCTTTGCCTGAGGCCATTTCGTCAACTTGCCCTGAATCCAACCGTTTGCCACCTTCAGTCCCTCCCTCAGGGGTGACGCCTCTCATTCCTGATGTCTCAGGCGACCCTGGCAGACCCAGCCCAGACCCTGGGCTCCAAGAACCAATTACCAAAGGAAAGATCATCAGAGGCTGAAATTCAGAACTTCATCATGTACAATGAGGCTCTCCCCGGAGGTGCAGTTTTATAACTATGTCCACTTATATATATATACACACTCTACATATATATATATATTCACACACACACAAAGGCACAGGTCCCCCGCCCCACTCCCTTACCAAACTGTATGTCTTACCATGTTTATAAACTATACAGAAAACTATATCTGCTGAACTAAGAATTGTATTGGTGATTTCTAGCAAGAAAAGAGTTAGAGGATTTTTGTCTAGGTTTGCAGATTTTGTCTGCAACCATCATCCCCATGTAACCTGGGCTTGCCGGGGGCCTGAGGCAATTGGTTAGTGGGAAGGTTCAGGGAGAAGGGGAGGCAGCAAGAATCACTTCAGGGGACCAATATTCTTAGATATTTAGAGCATCACCTTGTTTTTATATGCAACACAAGCCCATCCGCTGCCCTGGAACACCATCACCCCCACCATAGTAGCTGTTGGCGTCGGGGTGAGAAGCAAGAAGCAGCTTGTTAGACATCATGGAGCCAGGTCCTGGGGACATGCTGGACTGAGACGGGGAAGGGAGGAGCTTTGGGTTTCTTAGGCCATTAGGTGAGGCAGCCTTCACAGTGTTAGTTCAACGGCTAGGCTACGTCGTTAGCCTAGCATTTGCCAGTGGCGGTCTGGACAGGCTAGGGAGACTCTGGGCATGATCCCAGGCCTCCATTATGGCTCAGCTGCAGAATTTTTCCTTAAGGCTCTTTGATGGGCGCCCCAGCAAGGGCCCTGTGTAGGGTGGCAGGAGGGAAAGCATCAGGTGGCCTTAGCAGAAGGGGAACAGTGAGGGCATTTCAAGAACCATCTCAGGCACTTCTGCATTACAGAGGCCCCATCCCTCCTGGCTCTTCTGAAGATGCCCAGGGACGGGCAGAGGTCAGGGGGCCAGACTCAGGGGTAGGGAGTGGGGATGTGCAGGGAATGGAGCAGGCAAGCCCAGACAGGGCACAGGGGCTCCGGTCAAGGTTGGCCATGCTATTGGCTGGGGCCTGGGTAGGTACAATCTCCTTTGCGCTTTGCACAAACCTGAATTCCCCCACCAGAGAGGATGTGAGGAGCAAGAAACACTGAATCCAATTAAGAGAGAAAAATAATAATAAAAATTTTCTCTTGGACAAGAACCCTGTTTCTCATTTCCTAACCCCGCATTCCTGAAGGGGTGGCAGATCCCAAGATTTGTAGGGTGGGCAAGCCTGGCAGGGCACAGCTCTGAGAACACAGCATGTTTGTTGGCAGAAGGAGCCTTATGGGGCAGGGGCACGCTGACTCACTGGGCTGCATGTGCATATGCGTGTGTACACACACACACACGCACGCACGCACGCACGCACGCACGCACGTTCTCCATTCCGTGGTTCTTCCCTTGCCCGCACAGAACATGACTCACTCCCCACACAGGCTGTGCTGGGTCGGCACCATCTCTGTGGCTCTCCCTGGAGCAGGCTAGCTAGATCCTTCCTGGTCTGTTCCCAAAGGCCTCACCAACAGCAGCTGAGCTGTTGATTCTTAGGGGGCTTGGGGGTGGCTGGAAAGAAACTGTCAGGCCCAGAGGAGTTTCCAGGAGTCCGGGGACCAAACCAGACAGACAGCAGTAGACAGCATCCGGAGGCTGCACCGGCGTCAGAAAAAGGAGAAAGTTCCCAGAGAGAAAGAGAAGGACTGTGTTGTCAGGTATGGACAAATCCACCTCTGCACACGGCTTAAAATGACACTAATGGGAGTTGGGGGAGGGCAGAACAAATCGTCTTTAGCTTGCAGTTTATCTCTTATGGCCTTTCTGCTCTTACCCAGTCCAGTACCCCGGCCTGGCTCTCCCTTAGAACCTGAGGATGTTGTCGGGTTGTTGATTTAATTTCCAACTTTAGACAGTAAAGCCCTCAGTGGGAAGATCAAGAGTCCAAGCACTTTATAAAATTTTTTTAAAAACACTTAGTAAGTCCTGTAATATGGAAGGGAAATGTCAGAACGAGAAATGCTAATGTTTTATAAATGATCTACTTCTGTCAAGTGCAGTGCAGCCTCTGGTCCCTGACGATTATTAGAGGCAAAGCAGAGGGGTCCAGGATACCAGGTGTATTTTTAGCAGCTTTCTCTAAGAGGTAGAAGGAGAAAAAAACCAGTTCTATTGTGGATGACGTCACTCGTCACACAGCTGCACACACGCTACCCAGTTACGATGACGCCATTGCCCAAAACATCAGAGGAAGTTGACAAGTCGGGCTAAGGGGAGGCCCCTTTAGTCACCTCCTGGGTAGTTCAGGGCAGGGAGGTGTGGGTTTCTGGCCCTGGAATCCTGTCTTCCTCCCAGGGGCTGAGGCCACTGCTTTGTTCCTGATGGGGCCAGCTTTTCGTCCATCTTCAATCAGCACTTTCCCTAGGCCCAGGGAGGGAGCCATCTCTTCTGCCTCTGTCCCCTCGGGCCACACAGCCCTCCACTCTGGAAGGTGGCTCGCAGGAGGGGCTGGGTGGCCACTGGTGGTCTGAGTTTCTCCACACAAGCACCTCCCATGATCCCAGAGCATGGCTGGCTCCCTATCTTTCATTCACCAAGGGCCTGTGTATGCCAGCCATTGGTCCAGGCTCTGAGAACATAAAAATGAGAGGACATGGCTCTCAAGGAGCTCAGAGCCTAGATGTGGAAACAAGTATGGGATTGGTGACACGAGTGTGGGATTGGTGCCTATGTTAGTGCCCACCCCACCCCCCCCTGCAGTGAGAAACTCACCTGGGGTAGGGTCAGTCAGGGAGGGCTTCCAGGAGGAGATGACAGTACATGGCTCTCAGAGGATGAGGTGGCCAGAGAAGAGCGTTAAGAGTATTTCAGGCAGAAAGCTGGAAGCATGCAATAGCACCGCATTTGGGGTATCAGCAAAGAGCTGTGAGTTGAGGACTGGGAATGCTGTTTGGGGAGGCGTGGGAGGCAAGTCTGGCAAGGGGAGGGCCCAGGACTTGGACTCTACCCTGGAAGTGGAGGTGTGCCCCCCCCCTCTCCGGGGTCCTTTTCCTTACCCCGCACCCTTAGTACCTCTCCAAGCACATGGTTCCCACCAGTATCATGCTTGCCAATGTTCCTCAATAGTGGGTTTCATCATCACAACTTGCCTCTTCTGCGCAGCCAGATCCTTCCCTCGTGCCAGCAAGCTGGAGCACTCTCTGGAAATCTGCCTGGACCAGAGTCCCAATCCCAGACACCTGCTGCTTCCAAGCTCGGAAAGTATCCCATAGCTATTTTGTCTCCTAGGCTCCCTCCTTTCCGATCCACGCAGGGCTCAGCCCTCAGCCCATTTCCTTGCTCCCAAGCATGGCTGCACAGACACGCCCTCAGCCACCACGACACGTGCCCACTCTAGCTGACGATCAGTGATCCCCAGAACCTCCCCCCCCCCAAATTGCATCTCCTCCCTTTTCTTTCCTACTAGGGTTGTTCATTACCAGGGAGCCAAAATTCCATTTAGCAAATGTTTACTCATCGCCTAACTAATCACCCAGCACTCTGCCATCATGGCAAATGGGGTTCCAGAAGGCCTGTTGATAGATTTGAGGGAATGTGGAGGGGGGAGCAGGAAGGGTTTTTTGGAGGCCGACCTGCAGGCCCTTGTGTCAAAGAGAATGTGTTTGCTGGGAGGGCTCCCTGGAGCTGGCTGGGAGCCTCAGGGCCTCGGGAGCTCCCAGCAAATCCTTCCTGGTATTGTCACCACCCCCACCCCCACCCCCACCCCCAGGCTGTCTCCACCTCTGGGATCCAGCTCTTCAGGCCCCTGCTCAGCACTGACCTAGAGGATGCCAGCCTTTCTCTGTGCACATTCTTTGATTGACCAGAAGTGAGTGTACACTCTGACGGGGTCCCGGTCAACATCCGCTGCTAAGCCTCCTGACCCAGCTGTGGTCGCCTTCTCGTTCATCGCCTTCCAGCTTAGCTCTCTGGCCTCAGCTTCCTGTAAGTAGGAGTTTAGCCCATCAGCCATTCCTCCATCCCCTGTCACCAATCCCCCACTCTCAGCTCGTAATAAGCCAACTTTCTTTTACCTTCTGTCTACTTGGAAAATATCTCAAGAACCTTTGTGCATTAAAATAGCCTTTACAATGCTATTCTCAGTATCTCTTTCTACTCCTCAAATTGTCCCTTTTAACTCACAGCTCTTTGGGTATAAATCTCCCGGTCTCCCCCTTTGCAGGCTGTTAATAAATACAAGTTCTAAAAAAATATACATAAACATCCATTGTTGGCTAAATAACTCATAGCACAATAAAAAAGCCAGCGTAGAAATGGAAGGCTGGGCACGATGCATGCCCACCCACGCTTTCTTACGCAGGCTATTCTCACCCGTCTCTTTGAAGGAGGCTGCTGGACTCCGGGTAGTTTATGAGTCTAAAAGTCACTGGGTGAAGGGACCAAGGATGCCCCAAGGGAGAAAAAGAAGTGAGTAGTTATAGTGCTGTGTTTATAGACTCCCTCCAAGAGCATGGGGGTGGGGGTGGTGGGGGGGAGAGTGAGGACAGAGGGGACCCCTGTGCAGGGAGCAGGGGCTAATTCAAGTGACATTCCAGTGGGCTGGTCCACAAGGCCCCTTACCTCCAAAAGAGATGAGTCAGCCTCCTCCGAGATCCGGTACCAGCCTGCCCCGAGGGGGCCTGCCCCATCTTTCCCCTTCCAGCTCTCATTTCTCATTAGAGCCGTTAGTTTCTAAGCACCAGGAGGGTGGGGAAGGCTGTGCCTTTTGTGTCGCTGATTTCTGTGTGGCAGCGTGCACACTAATGGCATGCCTGAACAGCAGAATTTGACATTGCTGATGCAAAATGTGCTTGGGTCACAGTGCTTTCCAAATTGGCTGAGGCACCACATCAACCCCTCCTCATTCACCCAGGCATCTCGGGGGGCTCCTGCCAGCGACAGCTTTTGCTGCTCCCACTCAGGGCCTCAGAAAAGAGAGAGGAAGCGAGAGATGTATTAAACTCTTCAATCTCTGTAAGTACCATTTCCCAGGAGACAGACTCTAAGGAAGAAGGAAATGCAAGTGCTCAGGACCTAAACAGGTGGGAGGCCTCTGAAGCAACCAGCTCCGTATTAACCCCCTCCCCCAGCCTCAGGGACCACCGGGCAAGACAATGGTGCTCTCTGAATGGCAGCTGACCGGAGATTGAGACGTCCAGGTGGTCGCTTACTGCTCCAGCAAGAGAGGGATGCAAGATATAATCACCACATAAACTTTCTCAGTGATGAGGGGCCAATGAGACAAACCCACAGAGGAAGAGCTGCAAGGGGCAGGGGCAGGTGTGGACTGGGTGGTCAAGGGAAGGTGGAGTCTGAGCAAAACCCCAGAGGATACACATATACAGTGTCACTCGGAGAGAGGCAGCACCGCCGGACAGTACAGTCACGTAGCCAGGGAGTCAGAGGCAGGGAAAGACGCAGGCAGACAGACAGGAGGGCGCGATAGGGAGAGTGATTGTGCACACATATCACTCAGGCACTGCTTCCTGTCACTGTCCCTCGTGCCGCTGAGTGTGGGACATTCATGCAGCCCACAGATTCAATCACCCACCACGTGCATGGCCCTGGTCAGGCCCTGGGACACTATGGTAAACGCTAGTGCCTGTCCACAAGGAACTCACCTTCCAGCCGAGAGCTGCCCCTTTATTTGATTACAAAGGGGATGGTCAGGAGAGGGGCAGAGGGGTCTGTCACACAGACGACCCCCCACCCCAGGGAGAGTGAAGGGTGGGGTGAATCTTGCCCTCCCCACATGCTGGTGAGCCTCGGTCAGGGACACCTGTGTGTGACGAGGGACAGATTCTGGCCTGAGACCTGGGCCTCTCGGCATTTCCTTCTGAGCCTTGAACCTGAAGGGGTTTGTCCAGCTCCCAGTGCCGTGGAGGCTCCCAGAGGCCTCGAACCCTTAATTCTCTGACACTGGGGCCATGTGCATGTGCCTCTTAGCTCTGAGCTCTGGGCCAGGTGGGCCACATTGTCGTTCTCACCCTCTACTCCCCCCACCCCTGGCGCGCTGGGTCACAGGGGTCTCCAAGGTGTTTTTGTTCTTTATCCCAGAGTCGAGCCTCAGAGGCCCTGAGGTCCCTGACCCCTGTCTCACCTTCCACCCAGAGAGTCTCTCACTGTTTTATCTGAGGCATTTAAAGTGCCATCAAGCGTCTGGCACTTTGCACGTCTGAGGTGCAGGCTCTTCTCAATTTCCACAGCAGCTCCCTTCCTAGGAACCACCCCCAGGTTTGCTTCCCTGACTGTGCCCCTGCCAGCCTTCATTAGTATCCATCAGGAAAGAGGCTCAGACCCACCATGGTGGGTCCTGTTTTGCTCTCAGCTCGGCGCCCACAGAGAGAGACAGGGCAGGGACTGGGTGTTCTGTTTGGAAGCTGCTGTAGGCACAGCTGCTGTGAACTCCACTCCTCCGAGCCACCCCCCCCCCCCCCCCCCCCGATTCCAGGCCTGTCCCGATGTGTCCTTCGCCGTCTCCTCCCCACCACCCCACGGATCAGTGTCCCCCCATTCCCAGCCTCACAGGCGATGCCTGCAGGGAAGTTCTCCCTGAAATCACTCCTGTTGCCTTACTAGTCTCTCTCTCCAACCCTACCAACTTCATGCTGGGCCCGACACTGGCCTCAGCCTCTCCAGCATGCAGCATCCGAAGCTGCAGGAGCTGCCGCCTCTGGCCCACTTCTTGGCCTTCTCGCTTAGAGACAGCTTCATTTCACAGAGTCACTGACCCACTTCCGCCTCTGGGACAGGCTTCAGCCAGGCCACGGCCCCATCTTCTTACAATTCTTTCTTCCTCATCCATTTCATCTCCTAAGGTCAGCGATGAGTGAAAATGAAAAAGCAAGTTAGAATCGGGTAATGTTTCAGGTTTTTAAGGTTCCCTCAGAGACACACCTCGTATCAAACTGGGAAGTGTCACCTCTGAGGAGATTTGAATATAATTCTCTTTAAGCAGTGGAAGAAATGGGCCTCCTGGTTATTCAAACCCAAGCTGCTGAACCCAAGACAAGGCTCTTCCCCAACACAGCCCTGTGCTTCCATCCCCTGAGGGGAAGAGATCCAAACGCTTTGAACAGTCCCAGGCTCAGGCTGTAACTAGTGGAGATCCCACCATCCCATGCAACCCATGGCTAAGAGTGGGATCACCCTGGGTGACTCAACTCTCCCTTTTCACCCCCAGGAATTTCAAGCTTAGAAGAATTGATTTGCAAAAGCCCTGGAGAGGAAGTCAGAAGCTTTTCCTAGAGGGTCTCTTTGCTTTCCTGACCCCTTAAGCTTTCCCAAACTAGGTCACTGGAGTCACCAACCTGGTGACTGAAGTTGCTGGCAGAGCCACTGATCTCTGCCTTCCTTCCCACCAACAACAGGTATGCAGTAGCGGGAAACTCCCAGCTGGCCAGGTGTGTTTCTCCAGTTTCTTGACAGCTGTGGCTGGGTCCCCGTTTCTGAAAGGACCCCACATAAAGTGCAATAGACTCCGATGGTGAGGCAGGGGAAGAAGACCTGGTCCCACCGTCTCACATCTTGCAGGGTACCACCATGAGGGGAATTCTTCCCACCATGTGAAAGGGAGACAGTGGGGCAAAGGGCAAGTTGAAATTGACAATCAGGCCTGTCAGAAGCACGTGGGGGTTCCTATGTCCAAACATGACACAAGTACCTTCCTAGCTTCCCACTAAAGCGGCTGCATTTTTTTACAACGCTTCGTGCTTCAAGCATTTCTGATCATCGATTTTTGGCCTTACCTCAGAGCTTTCTGTGAAACTTGGGACTATGCTGGGAATTTGTATTTTCTTTTGGTTGTTTCTGTTCATTTGGAAAATTGACTTAAAACCATCATAATAATTTTGAGTCAAATATGTCTGCTTTGCTTGTTTGGAATAGTTTCATGATTTTTTACACTTTGTTTCCAATTTTAATTTGTCTAATAGCAAATTGGTTTTAAAAATGGAACAGGCAACCACTTCTTCATGTATTAATTTATCCTAGGTAATA
>NW_017731491.1:2467522-2473592 GCF_001890085.2 Hipposideros armiger | reverse complement strand
AACCAGGGCCCATGCCAGAACTGGGGGGAATGAGAGAGGAGTGTGTCCACCAACCTCCTGGAATTTGATGCATGGCCTTCCAGGAATGTGTAGGTTTCTAGAGAGAGCTTTTCCTCAGATCCTCAAAAATTTGGGTTAAGAATTGCTGGTGTGGACAGACTCACGCTAATTAAATCCTAGGCATTACTGCACCTCCCCACGCTGACCCATAGGTGGCGCTCTGCCTTTGGGCTGACACCATTGGCTGCGAGGACAACATGGGCAGGAAAAGCTACAAAACCTGTGGTGGGAATAGTCGTTTTTGACCCGATTGGCTGTGACCAGATTGTCTACCCCCCACTCTCTCACACAAAAGAAATGGGGGTGAAAACAGGATTGAGAGGCACCAGAAGAAGATGGCAACAGCATTTTAAACCCAGGCTCTCTGTTTCCTCCTCATTCCAATTGCGATGGCCACTGACAGGAGCAAAGCTTTCCGGCAACAGTGGTTTCCAAATGCCAGTCTGAAGACTAGGGGAGCCTGTAATTGCGATTTTACCGATTCGCAATGAAACATTAATGTAGGGAGCTTTTCATTAAGTCAAATTTATTTAATGTAAAGATAATCCTTCTGAAATTGCGTCCCTATGTTTGGTTGGGAGAGGGAGAGGGGTGTCCTAAAAGATTTTTTTTTTAAATGAACTGATGATATGGGTGCATAGCAGCTTGTTGTTTCTCAATGTCTCTAGTTGGCCAAATAAAACGTTGGCCACCCCAGCTAGGCCCTCCAAATTCTTTCTGGAATTTGATTGCTCTGGAAAATCCCAAAACTCTGGATACAGTGGTTTTGGAGGAGTCGGGGCAGTGTGGTCCTTGCCTTACATCCTCCTGGCCCCAACCCCACCCCACCCAGGCTGAGGGGTCTGCTTATATGGCAACCCCTTCATACAGCCTCCTTCCTCTTTATTACCTGCCTCTCTGTTACTTGCAGACAATTATCTGCAATAATTAGCCAATTATTCTTAAAGACAATTATACTTTTCCATCAGCAAACACTGATGTTCTTTTCTTGGGTCTTTTAATGAAGCCAGTATTAAGGAGACACTTTATTTACATAAAGCCAAATGGTTCCTTTCGAAGAGTGTATGGGTTCAACATTAACGTTTTAAAATCTTAACTAAGGGGCTGGTGCTTGGGACTGATGGTCAGGGTAGAAAAAGAATTGGGAGGACTTCTTCCCTCTTGAAACAAGAGGAGATGCTTTAAAAGGTAAGATGCCCAGGGGACCTGGTACACTGTGCGCCCTCCCTCCCCAAGCTAATGAGATCTAAAAGTATCAATGTGATGAGCTCAGCCTTGCAAGTAAAGTCATTCAGGAGTGCTGCCCTCGCTGCTGTGCCAGCCTCTTACTGACCACAGCTTCAATCTCCCCTCCCAGCCACCTCTGGGGACCTCCTGAGCTAATCGCTTCAGGGAGCTTGATTGAAATGTGCTCCTCACCCTCACCTGCTCATAAAAGCTTTATCCTGGGCAAAGTCTGACCCAGAATGAATGGAAGCATCTCACAAGTCAGGAGGCCAAAGGTGTCAGCGGAGGCAGGATCTAGGCTTACAGACATAACTCCATTATGGTGGTTGTATGAAAAAGAGGGGGGAGAAATAAAAATAAAAATAAAAGGAGGGGAAAAGCTGCAATTTTATCTCCTCACAAGTGCCCCTCTCTTTATAGTTTGGGCCCTACCTGGTGGCTATTTGTACTTGACTTGTCGTGGGCAAAACAACAGCTAGCAGCAGTTTCTTTCAAAGGTATAAAAAAAACCACCCTAAAGTGTGCTCCTGCTGGGTTTATAAAGAGCTGTTTTCTTCCTGAGCTCTACGGCATGGTGGCTCTAATCTGAAATTTCTTTTTAATCATAGCAGGAGTCCCAATTAGCGTGTTGGGTAATCTTTCAAGTAGAACTGGGAGTTCCATGACCGTAGAGAGCAGAGGAAATATTACGTGTGAAGCCCCCAAGGCACAGGGCAGAGAAGGCAGAGCCTAGGGCCTGTGCACACATGTGTGTGAATAAACATGTATTTGCAGGCTGACTTCCCATTCACAAGACTGGGTGTGTACAGCCGGGTCCCTGGAGCCCCAACATTGGACCAGGACCAGAACCAGAGCAAATGTGGGGAGGGTTGCCTGTGGTGCAGGAACCCCAGCCTTGCCCCGTCCGTGAGCTGGTGTGCAAACGCATAGTACATGTGTGATACCTACCCTCCCCACCCTAAGAATACGGGGTGGGGGGAACCAAGCTCCACTTGTAAAGTAGTGGGCACAGAGTTTGGGGCATCCCTCTGCTCTCTGTGAGGTGGGCTGCACCCCCAATTCAGCTGGCACCAGGGCCCAGTTCCGACCTGAAACTGCCAGTGACCTACTTTTCTTTGTTGTTGTTTTTGGAAGTGCTGATGTCAATGCAGAATTCAGCAGAGAGGCTGAGTGAGAAAAAGAGAGAGAGAAGAGGGAGGAGGAGAAGGGAGAGAATGAAGGGGAGGGATGGAAGCGGGGCAAGAGCAGGTCAGATAGTTATAATGGTGCAGGTACCTGCAACAGTGCTAACCCCATACTAATCTGTCCCCACAGGCCTGCCCAATATAGCTGGGATCAGTCTGGGCCCTGCGGCTTTGGGCTGAGAAAACGGGAACCAGGTCTCCTACAGCTTCCTTTCTCCATCTGGGGACAAGTAACGGGCGGAGGTGAGGCCCAGGCAGGCATGCCTAGATGTGTCTTCCTTGGGAGAAGGAGCTGCACACTCTCCCCAGATGCCTGGAGGTGCTGGGTTTGCACCAATCTGCCATGCCATTGGTGAGACACCATGCCGGCCACCCTGCCATGGGGGACTTGGTGCAGGCTCTGCACATTGGTTGGAGCTGGAGGAAATTGGCCTTTGGGGATGTGCAAGGCAGTTTCCTCTGTTCACCTGCTCCTTGGTAACGCATAAGACAGAGCTCTACAGGCACTCGCCTGCTCTCACCCCTCATTCTCAGGCACCCCAGGAGTCCTGCAGTTTGGGATGAGGAGGCCCTGGACAGTCCAGTGTGTGGCCACAGAACTGCAGATAAATTCTGAGGTGCTGCCCTTCTGGGTTCTAAAACTCATCCCTTCTTCACTGCTTGGCTTTTCCATCCTACAGTTAGGGTTGAATTCCAGACCAGGGATGACAAAAACTCATGCACTTTCCACCCCTTTGCAAACCTCAGCTGCTGCTCCACTGCCTCAGAACAGCTGCTGAGCAGAACCCACGCCCGAAGCATCAGGCTACTTGTCCTGGTCCGAGCCCTTCCTCATGACACTAGGTCAACAGATTCCTAATGAGAAAACGATTCCAGATCCACATTTTCATGAAACCTAAGGCCATAAGCCTCATGATTCCACATGCCTAACACATTTCCTCTTCCAACTTTTCATCCATGGGCCAAAGGGACTCCATTCAGGGGGGTTTGGGGGCTGGGCTGGGTTAGAGCCACCCGTTCTCTCTTGCTCGGCCCCTTGGCCCCCAGATAAGCGTGGCACATGATTAAAGTCATTCTTTCCTGCTCCATAAGCTCATACATTTTTCAGGTAAAGAAATATACCGAGGAGACAAAGCCCTCATACGCTGAAATTAGCCCCCGAAAAATAGGTTACCTGACAATTACTTGCTTCTAAGTGGAGCATGATCTAGTGGCAGAAGCACTGGATGGGCTGCTGGGACTGGCGCCTTCTACTCCCAACTTACTGCCTCTTAACCTCGCTCAGTCGCTTGGTTGTCAGAGAAGAGATAATAATTCTCTCCACCTCCCGCCCTCAGTGGGCGGGTGGGAGGCGTAATGAATCAACCTCTGAGGCGCTCTGAAGAGGCCAGGTTCAGGACGCCGTGTAAGTACACAGCCTCACCAGCCACCTCTCAGATCTACATGGAGCTGATTTATTTACTTCCCATGAAAGAGACAACAACCATCATATTTACACTTCATGCAGAAGGGATCCTCCCTCTCCCAGCAGCTCTCTTCTTGCCTTAGGGATCACAACCTTCTCCCCTGGGTCACAATCTGTTTCCACAAAAGGCACCGCCCCCCACTGTACACGTGAGATGACTGCATCTCCATGGGAGGATGTGGAAATGGATTCCATGGGCAAAAGAGGCTTCCTTGGAAGCCAAACTCTGCTGATAATTAAGACGCGAAGCAGAGGTGCGTGGAAGGTAAATGGATGTTGTTTGCATGTGGCATCATTTAAGGAGTACCCTGGTGCGTGAGTTCTTCATGGCCACGCAGGGCCGCAGGCTGGTGGCAGTCAGGCTGGCACAGGCATGGCACCCGCTGTGGAGCAGACACAGGTCATGAACTACCTTACAGCTATTGCTGTTGGGGGTAGCATTGGATTTGCCCCTTTCTTTCTAACTTTTGACAACTCCTTTCATTTCTGGCAGCATTTAGTGCTTGATGCTTTCACACAGACAGAAAACAATATTAAAAGGGGTGGGGGCGGGGGAAGAAAGGAAAAGGTTTATGAGGTTCTTATTAGTCCCGAGAATTAGAAAGCCCGCTGCTCCTCAAACATCCGAGCCTGGCTGGGAGAATCGCAGCCAGAAGTTTGACATGCTGTAGTGACAGGGTCCAATGTGAGAGTTCCTTGGTACCACTTGCCAGAAGGCAGGATGAATGTGTCCTGTCTCCTCAGAGCACAGCCCAGGGACCGATTCCCCAATACTGATGTGTGAGGGAGATGTCAACAGAGGTCCCCTGAAGAGTGATGTCTCTATTTCCATGCTAATCCTGGCTACACAGAGAAGAAACGTGTCTTTCTGAAAAGCCGGATGGACCACCATAGCTCAAAGAAACACACCCAGGGGTTTGGGGGTTCTCCCAGGAGAGGGCAGGGGGCTTGGTTGGAGGCTGTGTTGGGTGGACTGGAGTAATAGCCTCCCCAACCCTCCAGACCCCTGACAGGCTGATCTACAACTTTTGGAAAATGGGTGCTGCTTGCCTCATGCTTGTCTCCAAAGGAATGTCACTGCGGGGCCTTCTAGCTTACCTCCCTAGTGTTTTTGAGATCAAAACCCCTAAACTCCTTAACTAAGAACTTTGCTGAGGGAACCATCCCCACTGAGGTGCAGAAGGTGGTGTCAGCTTGCTCATTAAAGTGTTTTTCAACATGAAAACTCACTGCCAATGACAATGGGCAGTTGGCTGCTGCCGGTTCAGAATAAGATGCTGAAGAAAGGAGAGGAAAACAAACAGCTGTGTCCAGGTCCAAACGGATTAAATTTATGGCTGGCAGACTGTGGCTGAAAGCTGTTTATTGCATGCTTGATGCTACTTTTTCTTTTCAGGTGATTTTCGAAAATGTTCTTCCTGTGGCTGATGTGGTGTTTGCTTTGCATGGGGCATGGGCCTTGTGCGGTGGCCTGTGTTCCTTCGTGCTATGGCGCAGACATCATTAAACGATAAAACCCCAGCCGCTAAGAATATGACACAATAGTACCTGATGCAGAAGAGAGCAGACACCAGGAAGCATTTGGGGATAGAGAAGAAAGTACTCAGCTGAGGAGCCTAACAGAACAACCCAGGATCGAGGGATCCCAGTTGTTCATGGAATACAGTGGAAACTTGGGTGAGTCCATGGCTCCCCTCACTGACCCAGCTAAAAAAGCTTGAGAGAATTCAAGATGGTAGAATAGCCGTATTAGTTTCTTAGGGCTGCTGAAACAAATAACCACAAACTGGGTGGCTGACAACCACCGAAATTTATTCTCTCTGGTTCTGGAAGCCACAAATCTGAAACCAAGGCATCGATAGGATTGTTTTCTTCTGGAGGTACTGAGAGAGAATCTCTTCCATGCCTCTCTCTTAGTTTCTGGTAGCTGCCAGCAACCCTTGGTATTCCTTGGCTTGTGGAAGCACCACTCCAATCTCTGCTTCTATCTTGACAATTAACTTCTCTGTGTATCCTCTCTCCTTCTCTCCTCTTCTTCTCTCTTCTCCTCTCCCCTCCCCTCCCTCCCCCCCCTCAATTAACTTCCCTGTGTATCTCCTCCTCTCTCCTCTCCTCTCCTCTCCTCTCCTCTCCT
>NW_017731491.1:2450238-2467402 GCF_001890085.2 Hipposideros armiger | reverse complement strand
TCCCCTCCCCTCCCCTCCCTTCCCTTCCCCTCTCCTCTCCTCATCTTTTCTCAGGACACTTGTCATTGGATTTTGTGTTCACCCTAATTCAAGAAGATCTCATCTCAAGATCCTTAACATAATTAACAACTGCAAAGATCCTCTTTCCAAATAAAGTCACACTTACAGGTTCTATTAGACCTACCTTTTGGGGAGTCACCATTCAACCCACTATGACAGCCAAAGCCATCTGGAGAACTGCTCCCAGGGCAACGCCTTCTCCCATTGGACCCTCTGCCTGCCCTTGAGGCACTTGTGATTTTGGCTCTGTAAACAAAGCCACGGGAACACTGAACCTTTACTTAAAGTCAGGCCCACATCTTTCAAAAACATTTCCCCATCTCAGAGTGTCACTCAGCCCCAAGGACCTTCTCTCCGAGGCAGTTTCTAAGATGGCAGGCACCTGCACAGCACCTGGCCCACAAAGCATCCCAGGGACCCAAAAGTAAGGCATTAGGACAAACACTGAAGCCAGAATGTTCTTCCTCAGGTCTGTCTTCACCCAAAGCTCTGAGGTAGCAAGGGCCAAGCACAGGCTTCCTCTGCTTCAGGGGCTCTGCAAACGTTTACAAGCCTTTTCTTAATGGACACGGATGGAAGCTCATGATGTTCTAAAGTGACCGATCATGTCATTGGTCATTCTGATAATTAGAAAACACTTTCTTGGGTTGAGTCAAAACTGACCTACTTGTAATGCCGGCCACCCACTATCCCAAACTGGCCTTTGGGAGTTCTAGAAATGAAGATCACCACCAGGCTCCCAGAAACTGCCTTATTCTAATCAACTAAGGGGATGAAAATATCCCTCCAGAGGTCACAGGGCACTGGCAGCTGGACCACACAAACCAAAGGAATTTTGGTCCTTCCACAAGCATGGATAGCAACCATCACTGTGATTTTTTTTTTTTTTTTAGCTGAGCCATCCTGTCACCTGTTGGCAGCTCAGCGGCAGCTCAGCTCAGGTTGGGTCAGGAAGCGAACTGCTGTTGCTCAGAGCTTGCACTCTTGAGCAAGCTCTTACCCAACTGAGCCACTCGGCCGGCCCTTACTGTGATTTTTAAATTAAGCCCCACTATATGCTAGATGCTGCATGTATATTATTTCTAATTCTCACAACAGGCCTAAAAGGCATGTGTTATTAACATCTGTGCTTTATACATGAGGAAACGAATTCTGAGGTCAGATAAGTGGAAGATGTGGGATTCAAACCCAGATCTGTCTGACCAGTGTCCTCATATTGGCTCCCCTCCATACTGCCTCTCTCATGGGGGAAGGATCAGGCCACTTCTTGTGCCTGGGGGCTGGAAAGTGGGGAAAGGATGAAAGTCCTCAAGGGAAGGTGAGGATGAAGCAGAAACTCCAGTTTCACATCTAAACCAAGCAATAATATTTTATTTCAATTTCCCTGAGCATATAGTTCAGTTATACTCAGAAAAAAAACAACAAAAAACCCAACACAACTGATGCTGGAGAAACATCAAGTATTACATTTCAGTGGATGTGTACAGAGCAATCAAAATGTTGAACATCTCCAAACAGATGCAAACCTTCACCACAGCCTCTTCCAGAGGCACATCGCTGAGATTGAGAAAGAGGAGCTCACGTTGCCAGCTCAGCTGATTTTTCTAGAGCATAAGTGCTGTACCTCCACAGTCTGGTTCACCCAGAGGAAAAAACATAATTACTCCTTGCACACTTATGGAATGTTGTATGCTTTCTCTTTCCCACGTATCGCTGCATTTGATCCTTACTTCTGCCCTCTAAGGTGGGGGGCAGATGTTACCCTCACTGCAAAGGTAAAGACAACAGGAGGTGATGTGAGCTGCCCCATGGGAGACCCCAGGGGGATGCAGGACAGCAATCAGGTCCCCTTTTTCTTTACTATCCTCCTTGTAGGAGCCCTACTGTCCTTTTGCGAGCTTCAGAGTCCTAGGAAAGATATAACAAATCGAGGTCCCACCAAAGAGTTGGGATGGGAGGAGGAAAAATGGGATAGGGAGAAGAAGGTCTATGGCAAGACCCAGGAAGAGGAACTGTGATCATTAAAACCATGGTGATGTCCAGTCAGAGACTTGATGACAGCTTCCACTAGGAACACGGATGGGAGCAAGGATGCCCAAGCTCCTTCAAGGAGATAAGACCAGAAATCTCTTCAAATTAAATGTTCTTCCCACTTACAAGAGCTTTACCTTGGGACCATGAGCTTGCCCTCAGCAATGACAGTGATAGCCTCGGAGAGGCTGGCAGTACCATGTCCCCTGTGGTAGGCCTGTGACCAGAAGAGATCATAGATGTAGGCGGCTTCTCCGAGGTCATATTGTCTAATGAATTAAGGTGAACAGCGAAACAGAGAAAGAAAGGGCGCTGAACTTTACTGTGCTACCACTTAGCTTCTAAGTAAATACTTTGGGGATTGCCTCATTTGGTCTTTAAAATGCCAGCAGTTCCAGTGACCGACAAGTTGACAGCAGCTGACAGGCCTTCGGAATACATGAGCGGGCCCATGCTTCCTTCAGAGTCAGATTGGTCTTTGCCTATGCAAAACCTCAGGACACAGAAAAGCTGAACAGTCACACTTCAGAACGTTCTGTTGGCTTAATAGTTCCCACCCAGAAGGGCACTGGCTCGGGCAGCTATGGACATCCAGAACTTGGCCCTTTCTCACTGGGGTCTGGGAGAGCGCTCCTTGCAGAGTTCCCAATAGCCCACACTTCTATTTGCGGGGGGCCACTCTGGTCCCGTACAAGGAAAAAGGAAAAATTGAACTTTACATGGTCATTTTTGTTACAGTACAAAGCCTTGAAATGATCACAAAAAGAAAAATAGAAAAATATGTCTCCTAAAAAGTGCTGAGGCAAATTATTATAGCAACCGAATCCTAAAAAGAATTTTCAAGTAAAAATATGGCTCATGTGAAGTTGTTATGGCAACTGACATTTAAAAGTAACTGGATTTGGGCAAGTTTCTTCCTCCACCCTTCCTGCAAAGTCTTATAGGAACTTCATGCTAAAATTATACTTTAATTTTAATTAGTCAAATAGGTCATAAATATAGCTTATTCCCAAATCCTTACAATTTCTACCCTGCAAGCAGCTGATCTACTAATGAGAAAATATTTCTATAAAAACGCACTTACCATTAAAAAATCCGATCTTATATTTTTCTAATATAATTTATCAATTTAAACACATTGCATAATGTGATATTCTGTAGCATTCCATTAAAATGATAAATAGCAGTGAGGGGGGGGGGGAACCCAAGAGATTAAGCGTATTGCTAGCAGTCAGTGTAACTGTATTTAAATAACCCGGGCCACTGCTGAGGAAAACGCACTGTTCCCTTCCTCAAATATAGTCTAAACTGAGCCGCATATCCCCGACTGAAAGGGTATTAATAGGACAGAAGAAGGGGGGCAATAAGAAATGACAGGCAACTTCAGAAGAAATAAAATTTCTATTAGGCTTTGTTATAAGATTACATCAAAGCAATTCATATGTTTTAATCTGGGGAGAGAAAAAGCAACTACTTGGGGTTTGTGCCTGGGGGCCACCTCTGTGTATTGAACCAGACAGTTTGCATAATGAACAATTTTCATTCAATCAGGATCTTAGCACAGATAGCTCCCACTCACAGATCCTAGGCACTGGCTCAGTTTTTATTCTCCCAGCTCCCCCTGCTGGAGAAACAGCACTTAATAAGGAGAAAAGGATGAGGGGCAGCTTTTCCAAGCCGCTAAATTTAGGTCCATGAAGTTAGAGACCTGACTGTACACACCCTCCTCCCAAAGCCCAAAGGTCCTCTGTAAGATCCTGGAGGACACCTCCTTTAACAACTCCAGTAGGGAGGCAGGGTGGCTCGAGGGGGTGTGACATGAAAACCTTTACCCTTTACACTGTTGACTGAATTTGGGATTTCAGAAATTGTTGTTTGCATTCTGGGCCAAACACTGGGGAGACTGAAGTTGCTGGAAGGCAGTTTGTCCTGAATGACCGGCTGGGGGGCATGGTCGCTGGTTTAAAATACCACCTGGCATTCCTACCTGGCTAATCATCCTTCAAGTTTCCCAGCTGTCCACGTCTTCATAACATAAAATGGAAAGAAAAAAAAAGCTAACCCAAATGAAAATTGCATTTTCATGCACAATGAAAAACTTAAAAGCTGAACAAATCATTTTGAAAAACTGGCATAGCTGACGTTGGCTTGGAGGAAGGCAAGTCCTGGGCGAGCTGGCTTCGCCAGGACCTGGGGCTACAGCCTAATCCCCCTTTATCCGAGGGTTTAGTTCGGCTCCCGCTGCTCCTCTCGTCGCTGAAGCCGCAGAACTGGCTCCATCCAGAGCGGGGGGGGGGGGGGGGGCCCACTCCCCACCCCTCCGCCAGCTACTTTCCCAGGGGGAGGCCACACGGGGAGGGGGAGTGACAAGAAGCCCTGGGAAGCTGTTTTCAAAAACCTGGGATGATCATTTAAATGTTTAAAATATGCACATGGTAATTCAAAACTAATTACCCTGAGCACATTTGAACATTTATGCCATCATCTCTGGATTCTGCACCACAGCTCACTCTGGTGTTTCCATAAAGTGCTCCAGCGATTTTTAACTTCCAGGCTAAATCAGGCAGCCGCAGGCCCTGCCTCCTGCTCCTGGTTGGCGGAGAGACCTCCTTCTCCCCGACTTCCAGGAGAGGAGGCTGCACCCCATTTCCCAGGAGAGCCACTTGTCATGGTCGTGTAGTTCTGGCAGCTGAACGATGCTTTCATTGCTGTTCATAATTGTCATTTCCATTATTTAATTTAGGTTAAAATGACCTCTCTCCACATCTAGGCCTTTTCTCCTAGTCCCTCCCCGGTTCCCCTTCCTGTCTCAGCACTGTGGCCTCCATTTCCTAATTCATTCAGATGCATCAAAAAGTTGCCTTTACGTTCATTATCTCACTTGGCTATTTCTCCATTTGGGGGTGAATATGGGATATTTTTAGGAAGGCAGAGAGGTTGTAGAATGGCTACATCCAGCAGCTCTCTTGAGAACAGAACTGAAGTGGGCCAACCTGAATGAAGAGTAATCACTGCTGGGCAGGCCGGCCGAGTGGCGCGACGGTTAAGAACTCGCTTGGGATGCCAGAGGGCCCCGGTTCGGATCCCACATATGAGGGCCAGTGACACTGCCCTCTACAGCTAAGATGCTGAACAACAGCTCAACCTGGAGCTGGGCTGCCATGAGTCGCCGGCGACGGCGTGGGCTGCAGCACCTGTGGCAGTGGGTTGCCATGGGCTACCGTATGTAGCCAGCAGCCAGCGTGAGCG
This sequence comes from Hipposideros armiger, assembly GCF_001890085.2. NCBI lineage: Eukaryota > Metazoa > Chordata > Mammalia > Chiroptera > Hipposideridae > Hipposideros > Hipposideros armiger. The sequence goes on along the minus strand of NW_017731491.1, from coordinate 2,462,062 downwards.
GCCAGCAGCCGCAGTGAGCGGTCGTCCAGAAGCCGGCGACTGATCTGCCTCGCCAGAGAAGAGCGCGATGATGGTGCCAACTTGGGCCAGTGAAGCGACATCCTCCACAACTAGATTGAAGAACAAAACGACAGCAACTTGTCTGTTCCCCTTACCCCAATTCCCCAGCACTGTTCCTATCTCCCTAATTCCCCAATAAAAATCTTTAAAAAAAAAAAAAAGAGCAATCACTGCTGAGCATATCACTGTGGCCAAGGGCATATTATATGCACACGGCACATGCGTGTGCATGCACACGCCATACACGTGCACACACGCCTCACACACAGAGCAAACGCTGCTTACAGACTGGGTTAATTAGACATAGGCCCGTCCTGAAGCAAATCCATTTCCCCACTTTCCAGAATATAATGAGTTCTCTTCCTTTGGGGGTACTAAACCAGCACGCCAATAGCTAAGAGACAGAGAAGGGTGATGCTGTGGCCGAAATAACTTTGACTTCCCAAGTTTATCCAAGGACATTGACCTCGGGCTGGGGAGCTGGAATTGAAAGAGACATAATTTTGGAGTCAAGAAATTAGCACTGGCTTATAAACATGCTCCAGGAAACAGAGGCGTGATGGCTGGCTCCTTGAAGATGCCAGGGGCAGGTTTTAAGACGTTTAGGAATAGGAAACTGGGTTAGATTCCCACAGCCCGCTGAAGGTTGATAGAGTGATATTACTGGGTTTAACTAGAGCCATTAAGAGACTCTTCATTATCCCCACACCACCGCCACCAAAGTTATCACATGAGCCATAATGCAAGAGAGAATTTTCATTCCATCAACAAGAGAGGGAGCCAGTCTATCTTTGTCCAAAGAAAATGAGCAGCCCAGCATGAAGCTTGTGAGGAATTGAGTGTACAACACTCCAATAACATTCCCTGCAGGATTTCCTCAGCTATTTAGTTGGGTAAGCAGAGCAGGCTGCACTGGAACAATCGTCCCAGGTACCTGGCTGGCCAGAATGCCAGCTCTAGGAGCAACGGAAAGGTCAATAAAAGACAAAGGACTCTTGCTGGCACCTGCCTTCCTAAGGGCTTAAGTACTAAGCCCCGTGAAAATCAAGGTCCCAGGCCGCTCTCCTGATGTCTAGCAACCTCATTTATTATTTCTCCATAAGAATCTGCACTTGAACCAAGCTAATTCCCTTGGTATCACCTGCACCGTTTACTTTCTCCCACTCCGGTGCCTAGAGTGTGTGCCAGTCCTTCAACTGGAAATGACTTCCCTTTTCTCCCTGCCAATCCATCTTTGTCACCTTTACAACTCACAAGTTTTGTGACTGCCTCCACCAGATTCTGTCCCCCCATCTCCACTGAACTCCTTTCCCACACCACATACTCCATCTGCTCCGTCTCGCTTTGTTTATGAAGCATTCTTGCGTCTTGAGGGCCTCCCCCTCTCGGATTAAAATTTAGAGAAGGAACTGAGTCTTCTATTTCTTTGGCATTTCTCATGGCATCTCCAATCGGGTTTTCTCATTACAGACACCCACGTTAGACATACTGACCGACCAGTAGTTTTATAGCTGGAGTTAGATCCGTGCATGACCCAGCACACCCCCACACACCAAGCAAAAATTGCACCCCTCATTCAGATGTTCCTGGCATCCTATAACTTGCCCAAAGCCAGATTTATTGCTCCCGCTGAAAAGTGTATCTTCTCTAAGCCTCACTTAAAAGCTACCACTTGGCAGAAGATCAAGTTAGAAGTGCAGGATAGCAGGTGATGGCGAGGGTAGGAGGGGGTGGGGAGAACGGGGTGGAGCTCCGAAGACTACCAGCTCAATATTTAACCTAACTGGTAATTTGCTGTGACAATTATGCCACGAACGGAACACTACTACCATGCAAGAATGTCGCTCTCTAATTAAGAGGGCTCTGCTTTTCCTAGCCGCCTGCACTTTAATAACACACACAAAATGAGACTTGGCTCCAGGAGCTAAAGGTTCTGTTAGGAGGCATGTGCAGCATGCCGCGGTGGCATGCACACCCGCCCGTGAGTGATGCCGCCTGGGTAAGCCTGCTAACACCTCCAATTCTCCCTCAGACCAGAGGAGAGCCATTCAGGCCTCTCACGACAGGAGGCTCATCTGACTGACAGGCATCTTCCCTGAACGCCTGTGCGTGCCTCTACTGCAAATCCACACGCTTTCCCACAGCACCGTTCTGCAACCAGGAAGGCTTGGCGTGAGTTTGATCCTTCAAGAGTAACTTTAATAAGGGTGTTCATAAAAATAAAAGTCCACAGAAACGAATTTTCCTCTTAAAGATGGAAAGGAAGACAGGAACAGGAACACACACACACACACACACACACACACACACACACACACACCCTACCCGCTGGCTGAAAGACAAAAGAATATTAAAATCATAGCTATAAAGGATGTTGCCATCTTCTAAATTGACTGCTAGATTCATGGAACGTGGCTAAGCAAGACAAACCGTTTTCTGCTTAATTAGTGGCTCCTTTATGGAAGGTTTGCTGCCTGAAGAGAACCCATTAGAGGAGGAGAGCTCATTTACAGAGATGCACCTTCTAAAGCTATTCGAATTTTAAATAAATAGTGGAGAAGGAAATTGGTGGTGGAGGTGGGAATAGGGGTGCTATGGAGGTAGAAAAGCTTCTACAAGAGACGAGCTTTGCATTCCAAGCAGAGTGCTGGGGAGATCAGCTTTCCTAGGCAAACACAGAAACCTCTAAAATTTTAGGCCAATAGAAATGACCTCTGTACCATGGCTGACTGAAGATATAAATAAACTTCAACATGAACAGCAGTGTCAACTGTGAGAGGAGAGATGAGAGTCCAATTGGGGCTTATTTTTTAAAAGTCCAGGTTGTTCTGACTTCCATTTCAGGGAGGGCATTCATGAGCTTAAAGCTGCTGCTCCCCGCAGTGAGGCCCCCACCCCTTGCCAGGCACCAGCCCCTGGGTTACCTAACCATTGAGAGGCAGCTGCACCACACATGAGTTAAATATAGGCTGAGTTGTCTACATTTTACAAGCACCAAGAGTGTTATCTGAGGAAGCTGTCACTTTTAATGACAGCGCAAACTTCCAATTACCAACTGGGTAATACACTAGGGAGCAGGGGTGATTGCATAAGGATGGCTCACAATTATTAAAAGTTTACATGATGACTTTTGAATTGGGTATAAATATTTCTCACAAGGCAGGTGGGATTGTTTTTCACATGGTCTATATTGAAGGCTGAAAAAAACATTTTATTGAAAGTTATGCATTTTGAGATTTATCAACAGCTTAGTCGGGGATGCAAGGTGACAGCCATTTCTTTAAGAGCCTGGCAAAGCTGGAAGGCTGTAAAAATGGCCAGGTGGTTGGTTCAAAGTCTCAAGTACACCTACAAGCTCACTGGCAAGTCACAAACTCAGGACAAGCCCAATGCAAGAGTTAAGGGGTCTGGTAACAGAGAATACAACTGGGTCCTCTTCTACCACCTATGGTCAAACATTCACCCAAGGAGCCCAGTTTTCTTTGGTGCCGGCTACCTAACTTCCGTGGCATCTACATAGCTTTGTCTCTCAGTGGTAAATATAGACTATTATCAGGTGTTGCACACATTCTTCCATTTAGATCAGACACCCCTTGATCTAAGTGAAGGCAACAATTTGTGTGTGTCTTAAATCACCCAACTTTGTGAAAATTTCCCTGATGATTCCAGTCTCCAGTGATCTCTTCATTTACTAAATTTTAATTTTTATTATTTTTTTTATGAAATACACATTTTTTAGAATTAGTTTCAGCTGTACAACACAGTGCAATAGTTATACTTTTTACCCCTCGAAGTGACAACCCCCCTCCCCCAATCCACCACCCCATTTCCCCCCAATATCATACATATCTATTACAAATCCCTTGACTCCACTCCCACACTATACTCCACGTCCCATGACTATATAGTTGTAGTTGACATACAATATTATACAACATCAGCTTCAGGTGTACAGTGCAGTGATCAAGCCTCTTCCCCATCCGTGATGCAAGAATGTGACCTAAATTTTAATTTAATTGTGATTTTACTACCTAGCTGTGAGCCTTGCTCCAAATAGACCAGTTCTTGGGGACAAGGTATAATGATTTAAAATCACCTAGAAAGAGGGGAGAACGGGTGATCAATGAAGACAAGTGCTACATGCCTGAAACTAATAAAAAAAAAGACAAGTGCTACATTTCTCAATGACTTAACAAAACCACTATCACAAATGTAATTAAAAGATTTAATGATCATTAACAAACAGATTTAGATAAAGAATCTAAAGGTTGATTTCTAAAGCAAATGAAATGTGTTCTCAAGAGGCCATTTCTGCTACACTAGCAGAAAACAAGTTCTGGCCTCTTCATGTGCACAACCCCATCGTGGGGTAGGTGGGACAAACCACTTATGGCTCCAAAGCCTTCTTTTTCCATCTCCTCCCCACATTAGCCCACCTACTTTTGCTCCAGAGGATTCTAGGGCCTGCTCACATTACCTGCCAGCCCTTGATGGTGTACAGCATTACCGGAGTTATCACTAGACTAAGGCAAAGGAAAGCAATCAGAGAACCTAAGAGAACAAGAAAAGGGGGCATACATTTTCACAGTGCCACAAAGAATGCATGCTTAGCCCCATCAAGAGCTGAGCTTAGGATAACAATTAGAAAGTATAAGCATCCAGCGAAAGTGAATTGGCTCAATACATTTACACATCCATATAGCCAAATATCAATTAAAATTATGCAGATCTTTTTTCATTGAAATAGAAAAGATGTCCATGCTAGGAGAAAAGTATGCATAGTATAATTCCATTTTTTATTGAAACTATACTTATATGCATAGAAAAAAGTAGTCAGCTACACAAATGGGTCTTGCTGACTGGTGGGATATGGGATTTTTTTTATCTGCAGGTCACTTTTTTACAACGAACATGAATTACTCACATAAGAAATAATCGATGATCCAGAGTCCCCATTTCTTTCCTTTTTTTTTAACAGACATTAACAATACTTAACATCAGCTTAATAATAAAATATACTCACTCAGTAAAAGTGTTCATACCGCCAGAACTCTACCAACAGAGTGGACTGTAAATCTAAGAGCTAACCAACCACATAAAAAGGTGGTGGTAGGGGTGAGGGTAGGGAAGAAATCCTCTCTTTGAGATAAGGAAACAATCAATTTACCGGGGGAGTAGTGGCCTTCTAACAAGTGAAAAGGAAAGGAGACCAAACAACCTGTTCCATTTTCTATAAATAAAACCTTGGAAGGCGTATCGCCAAAGAAACACAAGTCAATATAAACCTTTATGTACTGGGCTGCCAAAGTTCACTTTTTGACAGTATATTAATTATGTAGTCAATAACCATGGGTTTCATTAGTGTATTAAATACCACGATCAATATTATTTATCCTTTTCGAAGATAGGCCGCTGGGGGGAGGGAGAAAGTGGGGGAGGGGAAATTTTTGACCCTGCAGTTCAAATAAGTCAGAACAGCACGCTAGAGATTCACAAAGCTTTAATGGAAAGCATAAAACACCAAAAGTATGGACAGAAATCAGATTATTATCCCCTTTTTTTTTTCTTGCCTTCTTCACAATGAAACTGGAGGGAATCCAAGAACCGTTTAAAATAAAGGCGAAATGATTAGGTTTTTTTTTCCTAATTGCTTAATGCTGATGTCATGGCGGACACAAAATGAACATTGATCTCTTAAGTGAAAGATGAGAAATAGAACAACATGAACAGCTTTTTGAGGTACGCTATATCCAAGAGAATTCTAAGAGCTGTGGGCCAGAATCTATTTAGGCAATCCTCAGGGACTTAAATCTCTTCAAAGCATCACAGTGGAGCCAATTTCTGATGCTTCTCTACTGGTGATCCGATTTTTTGTAGGGAAATCTGCTAAACATCCTCCCTAGAGGGAGCCGCCCTCCATCAGGACACCCCTCCCTGCTCCCTCGTGGATTTCTAATCACATCCATGTAGATATGCTGGTTCCATCACATGGTCGTCACAAGAGTATGGTGACTGGTACAATCTCTCGAGACGCACGTGCATCACAGTAACACTGCTAGTCATTTCTCCTCATGGGGTAGACAGATAGACATATGGGGAGAGAGGGAACGCTGTGAGTGGTAGATACAAGACTGGTTACTGGGCTGGCCAAGTGGCACGTTGGTTAAGAGTTGGCTTGGGATGCCAGCTCAGAGCAGTAGGACCCCGGTTCGGATCCCACATGAGGGCCAGTGATGCTGCGCCCTCTAAAGCTAAGATGGTGAACAACAGCTTGACTTGGAGCGGGGCTGTCGTGAGTCGTCGGCGACAGCATAGGCTGCAGTGGGGCTGGCCGGCAGCTGACGTGTGCTTTCGTGAGCTGCCGTGGGCAGCTGTCCAATGGCCGGCGAGCAACTGCCTCACCCGGGAAGAGCATGCTGATAATACCAACATGGGCTAGTGAAGCGACATCCTCCACTAGACTGAAGAATGAAAGGACAGTAACTTGTCTGTTCCCCTCCCCTAATTCCCCAATAAAATCTTATTAAAAAAAAAAAAAGAGACTGGTTACGGGACTGGAAGCTAGACTCCCACATTTAAACCACCATTTGTCAACCCAGAATAGTGTTTAAGACTATAATTTTCTAGTCAATGCTTTACAAGTATAAGCAAGGTCAGACAGAAAAGAACTTCCACAAAAATCGGTAAGGCCTTGACCAGAAAATCAAGTACAGCCTAGTGACCATCTTCTGATATTAGAATGTATCCAAAACAATTAGTGGCCTGAGAAAAAGACCCTCTCTGTCTGTTCTGGGCAATGGAAGCCATCCTGCCTAGAGCTGGCTGGTTCCTCCCAAAAGAGGGGGCGCTAAGGATGCAAATGGACAGATCGTGACTCTACCGCTCCACAGAGGGCTTCTGCATGCAGCGCTTCCACAAATCAAAACCCAGGTCCTACCACTGACGGCTGCCTACAATGCTGCCTGGGTACTTGCAGAAGATGTGCAGCAAATGCCAAGCGGTGGGTTGCAGCAACCGGATAGATAATTAATATGATTAGGAACACACAGAGCAAGCATGCACTTGCTGACTGAAAAGCCCAGTAGTATAATTACTGTTTTCTTACCAGCTCACTGTCTGTACACATTTCAAAGCCTGGTTGGTGTTAGACTGCTGTGTAAACATCAATAAAATCCCAAAGTGCCAGATCATCAGCATTCTTCAGCACAGTGGCTTTTTGTTTTTAGTGTTTTCATTCTTTTAAAGATGCATTTCAGGGTTGCAGACATTAGGAAGAATGATCTCCGTGCCTTGGACTAATCTCCGAGTTTGTAATGAGTTAACATCTCCCCCAAGTGAATATTTATTATGAAGGCTAATTAATTGCTTTCCAGTTACAAGAACCCTCTGCATTCAAAGAAAGTAGGATTCACGTGCAAAGAATATACTGTTTATTAAGACAAAGCAAGGGAAAAAAAAGGCTTCTTCCTTCAAAGTCCCTCCTATTAACACAGCTTTAATCAAGAAATGAATCACAAATGCAAGAAATATGTACAGGTAGAGAAAGTATACATTCACCAACCCAAATGCAACATTAATTGAAGTGAAAACTAAAGCAATGCTTTGTAGTTGCCTGGAAGTCCCCAGGGGACAGACAGCAAGTCAATGCTTATCAGCCTTCCTCAGAAGAGACAATTTTGATTAATATCAGGCCCATCTGACTTGGTCTATTAAACCCTGGAGGAAGGATATTCTTCAGATATAAAAGATATGTCTTTGATTAATAATTCTCCCCTTTTGCCATTCCAAGCATGAACAACTATGTGGCACCTCTAGAAAGAGAGCCTTTGAACTCTAGGAAGGCACGCTTACTAAAATACCAGGTTCTGCACAACCACTTCTCGGCTCGCCCTCCTGAGAAGGAACCCAAGTTGTGAAGGTGTCACCACTGGAGAAGCAGAAACCCTCGTTACATAATTTATTTTACTGTCTGCAGATTTAGGGTCAATCACTTGTGACATAATTCCTGCTTGACGATAATGACACCTTAATAAAACCGACAAAAGCCCGAAGACGAAGGAAGTGAGTGGTACTACACTACCCGCCGGTAAGCCCTGTGGTCTGACTGTTAACACCGCAGTCATCTGAGTATATTCTCCTTTGCTTACCAGTGGGGTCCAAGACACACATAAGAGAGGAAATTGCTTAGTCCGCCATAAAGAGGCGCTAGGCACTGCGTAGCTAATGTGAAATTGTCACACGGGGTGAGAAGAGATCAGTTTCATTTCAGCTCTTTATTTTCAAACATCTGCCCAATCACCACTGCTCTTTTCACATTGCTGCGTTTCTCCTGATGTTCATGATCAGCCTTTTGCCAAATTCTCTGTAGTCCACAGGCTTCACGTCCATCACTGTGGCCTTAATTCGAGACTCGTCCTTTGAGAAGAGAAAAGCAGTTTTGTGAACACAGGGAAGCCCGTGGCACGAAGCAGTGATGACAGCCAGCCCCCCTTTGCCTCAATGACGCCAGGAGAAAATACAAACATGTGCTGGATTCAGAGTTCAGAAATTTAATAAAGAATTCTAAGAAATTCTAACAAGTAAGAGCCAAGTCCAGAGTTTCTGGCCCTGGGAGAGTGGACAGAAGCCTCCTGCATCGCAGGCCCCTTCCATTCTCTCCTCATGCTCCCAAGCACTCAGAAACCTAGAATCCAAATGGGGAGGGGGGACCTTCAAGGGCTTATCAAGTTCAATTTATTCTCTTTACAGAGGGGGAAATAGAAACTCTGAGAAGATAAGTGACTTGCCTAAAGCCACACAGCTAGTTCTGAAAGCTGGGTGTGGTGTGAAAGAAAAAGTGGCCGTGGCAGAGGAGAAAGACCTGGTCTGAGTCCCATCTCAGCTCTGCAAGAGGCGACCTCTCTACCACACCGTGTCCTCCCTTGGCCACACCGAGAGGGGACTGAATGACCCTTCAAATCCCTGACCCCACCCTACTCACAGACATTTGACTCCCTATTCATTTAATGCTTTATAAAAATAAACACATCTATCACCAGGTATGAAGATTATGGTCTAGTAATAAAACAGCACGAGTTAACCCTGAAACAAGTGGAGATGTCAGGATTCTCCCTCCTCTTTTATTCATTAGGACTGAACAGAGGCAGAATGGGGTGATGCTCAGAAAGGCTGCAGAGTCTAGCTCCCGGGCTCACACACTTTAGCGGGTTCCGTAATTACTCAACACAGTTATATTTCTAAGCGTGGTTAAGCAAAGCTCTGAGCTTGGACTGCCTGGGTTGGAATCTTAGCTCTGCCATTTGCTAGCCTATGGCTTTAGGCAAGCTACTTATTCTCTGGATGGCGACATTTTTCCTTGGTAAAATGGGGATAACAATAGTTCCTACATATAGGATTTCTGTCAGGATCAAGTGAGATGATTTATGAAAAGTAAAGGGTGCAGAACAGTATCTGACAGATAGTAAATGCTCAATAAATACTGTTTTATTATGACTATACAATTATATGATGTTGTGGGCAATTTAAGGATTTTCAAGGTAATTTTAACTACATGTGGTCTTTGTTTCATATTCTGACTTTAGAACCCCAACCTTGTAGAACATGTAAGTCCACTAGACACATTATTAGTCTCTGTCAGTACACAAATGGAAAAGCCATACAGCATTTTCCCGCCCTCCGGAGATGCCCGACACTGGACAAGACCCTTAACCTTTAAGTCCATTTCCTCTTCTGAAAACGAGGATAATAAATGGTATCTCAGTGATGGGAAGATTCAATGAGTAATACATGTAGGGTGCTTAGCACGGGTCTGGCACACAGTAAGCAATTAACTGACAGTTAATATTGTAATGTTGTTGTGGGTGACACAGAGCACTTTCCCACTGCTAACCCTTCTGCAGCCCCGGTGACCTTACTTACATTGTAGGTCTCTAGTTTGACCCTGATCTTGAATATGAAAGATCGAAAGTTGGCATTCTGGAAAATTTCCTCAAATGCTTGCTCATTCTGCAAAGAGAAATATAAAACTTGAGGCTCGAATACTACTGAACCATTTCAAAATATCTATCAGACTTTTAAAAAGGCTTTGAGAAAAATCTCTCTGAGGAAATTATCACCCCAGTGGTTTGAAATACCCAGGAGTGACTACAGGTGATATTTTACTACATAAAACTGTTTAAGTAGAATTTTATTAAAAATTAAAATACTCCAGCAAGAGCAGTCAAATTTATAGAGACATAAAGTAAAATGGTGGTTGATAGGGACAGGGTCTGGGAAAAGGGAGTTAGTGTTTAATGGGTACAGGGTTTCAGTTTAGGAAGATGAAAAAGTTCTGGAGACGGATGGTGGTGATGGTTGCACAACAATGTGAATGTACTTAACGCCACTGAGCTTACACTTAAAAATGGTTAAAATAAATTTTATGTTATGAATATTTTACCAAAATAAAAAATTTGAAGCACTTCCAGGAAACACATTTCTAAACTTCAAAAGTTTGTGATGAAACAGATCTAAGGCCCAGCATCTTCAATGTAAATTAAGAATTATAAAACCATTCAGTAAAAAGTTCACGCTGTCACATACATTGTTTCAGTCTCAGTATTTACAGCTATTAATTTGGTGAGCAGGTGAAGAAGGCAGGTACAGTGGGCAAGGTTAGGGAAAGTTTAAAAACATGTCCTCTCCCTTTCTCTCACCCCTCAAATACTATTTGATTAAACTTCTTTATTAAAACAAACCCTGGTAAACAGAGCGGGATTAGAGAAAGTGTTTTATATAAATATGCATAAATAAATTTATAGTGATTTTATATAGTTCGTATCAGCTAAGTGTTATCTTTGCAAGCCACATGGAACATGAAAATGGCTGTTACATAAAACTCTTTGTGTAAAGGTTACTTCACACACACAAAATAAGTCCTCTGGGCTTTCAGATATGTAAAGAAAACAATGTGTTAAACCTTCAGAAAATTATATCAGCTGCCATTATTCTTCCAAGATTAGGGAAAGCATGGAGCGCATCCTCCAACAATATCATGGTTCCTGAGGGAAGGGTTTCTGTATGTCCTCATTCACCAGCAGTAAAAACAGTCAAATGTAATAAGCTCATAAAAAAATCCTGAAAGGCTGACTCAAGCCTTAAAATCTGATATGAAAATAGAGGACCAGGCAAAACAGACAAAATATACCATAGTACTTTAAAGTCAATTCCAGTTATTTCTATAAATGGGCTTGTTAGGATTATTTCCAGGGATCTCACAGACAATTTAGAAAAGAAATGGGGACACAGGAACAGAACTGAAGACAGAAAAGAGTCAGAAAAACAAGCCAAAACACATGTCAAATCCCCTTTAATGCTTTTATAAGTATTCTAAACAATTTAGAAGGAATGGGGGGAGAAAACCTTTAGATAGATGTCAATTTGTGTGGCCAGAAAATACAGCTTCTTTACACATTTTGAGCAACTATCTTCCCTACGTTTAGCATAATTAGTAATTTATTCCCTGCATTAAATAAACCTAAAATGTAAAAATAGGAACTTATAAAAATGAAATGGATAAAGTTAATTTATGAAAGTTACTTCGTAAGAATTGCATCTGACCACCTGAAACAGCAAGTACCTTATATGTGACTTTAAATCAGGATTTGGCTCAACTTTTCAGGAAGGTGTTTATTATGTTTAAAAGGCACACTTAGGGATGGCCGAGTGGCTCAGTTGGTTAAGAGCTCGCTCAAGAGTGCAAGCTCTGAGCAACAGCAGTTCGAGT
>NW_017731491.1:2447188-2448563 GCF_001890085.2 Hipposideros armiger | reverse complement strand
TCTTGGGCCGGCCGAGTGACAATGTTGGTTAAGAGCTCGCTTGGGCGGCCAGAGGGCCCCGGTTCGGATCCCACATATGAGGGCCAGTGACACTGTCCTCCACAGCTAGACTGAAGAACAAAAGGACAGCAACTTGTCTGTTCCCCTTCTCCCAATTCCCCAGCGCTGTTCCCATCCCCCAATTCCCCAAAAATCTTAAAAAAAAAAAAATTTCGTCATTTCAGTTAAATGAAGTTTATAGTTTACAGAAAATAAGACCCTTAAATATATAACTTTCCTGCTGAACTAACATTTTAAGGGGCAATTAGAATGTAGGAAGGGTAGGTGGAATCCTTACCTTTTTTTATCTAAAGAGATTTAAAGTTTTCCCAATATAAGAGTATTCTTATACTGCAGGAAAATGAATGGAAAATGCAGAAAAATATACAGAAGATAAATCGACCAGAAATGACTATTACAGAAATAACCATCTGGTATTCATCCCCCTAGCTGGTTTTTTGTCTGTATACATACCTCAGGACTATATAAAATATACCATTTTGAATTTGCTATTTTCAATGAATAAAGCCTGAATATTTTTTTATGTCATTTAGTAGTCTTCATTAACAATGGTTTTCAAATATTTTAACTGTGGAAACTATCAAACAGCAAATTCTAATGCCTTCATGGTATTTTATCCTACAGATAGTCAGTAAAAGAATTAACCAGTAGAACACTAAGGACATTTCAGTTTTATCCAAGTTTTCAAAATAAACAACAGGGTAATTGACGACTTCACAGAGATGTAACATCTCTGATTATTTCTTTACAAGAAATGCCCTCCAAGTGTGTCAGAAAATATAAATATCAAGGTTGGCTATATTACTGCTAAATCACCATCTAGAAAAATATGAGAGTGCCCGTTTTCTTGTACCTTTATTATCATTTAGTATGGTAATTTTTTAAAAAAACGAACACCCTTCATCTTAAAGGTTTTCAAAGCCTTTAAAGAAGCAATTTTTACAATGCAAAACAGCCACAGTCCCACATCAGCATGTAGTCACAGTCCTCTGAAGTCAGCTCTACTAAGGCTAGGGGAACGGATTAGCCACAAGAAAAATAACTACATATAGGCATCAACTGTATAATTACTGCTCTCCAGAAATGCCATTTCCAATTAATTTATCTTCATAACAGTTACCAGGCAAGTGCCACCAATGCTGTAATTGCACTACATGCACAGCAGACGGAAATCAACTGGATATCTAAATGCAACTTTCTGGTATGAAAAAAAAGCCTTTAACAGCGGTTCTCAACCTTCCTAATGCCGCGACCCCTTAATACAGTTCCTCATGTTGTGGTGACCCCCAACCATAAAATTATTTTTGTTGCTACT
>NW_017731491.1:2441025-2445236 GCF_001890085.2 Hipposideros armiger | reverse complement strand
CTTCACTGGCCCATGTTGGTATTATCATTGCGCTCTTCCTGGCTGAGGCAGTCGCTTGCCAGCCATTGGACGGCAGCTCATGCTGGTTCCCAGCCAGCCCCACTGCAGCCCAGCTCCAGGTCGAGCTGTTGTTCACCATCTTAGCTGTAGAGGGCACAGTGTCACTGGCCCTCGTGTGGGATCCGAACCAGGGCCCTGCTGCTCAGAGCTGGCGTCCCAAGCCATCTCCTAACCAACGCGCCACTCGGCCGGTCCTGTTTTGCTTTTTAATTCTCTTAGAAAGGATATGGGATAGATACTTTTTTGGGGTGAACAGTTCCCTCTGGGTATACTCTGAATTTGGAGCCAGGTCAGCAACTTCTGGGGCTTCCTGATGTTTCAGACCAAAAGAGGCAGAACAATCATGGGGACATTTAAAGAGCTTGGATGAGTCCTCAATCCAGAGGGCTCTACAGAAAATAAGTCTCCCAGGAGAACGCCTCAAGAGTTTCTCTGTATTTCCAGGTAAGGTGCAGATTCAAAGCCTGACTTGTAAGTTTGGGCGTAAATAGGTGCTCTCTAGGCCTGATTTCTTATTACAAAACTGTCTACCTTTAGATCTAAGAGAGAAACCGGGTGACAAGAGAACCGGAAGAGTGGCTGTTTCTATGACAGGACAACACACATCTGTCCAATGCTTAGCTTCCAAGGAGCCGTACAACCATTATAAGTTGCAGCTGATGACAATGATGGATAAGGGAGTACAGCAAAATGAGACAGTAAGGAATCAAAACCTTATTGTATAATATGAAAATAATAAGACAGGAATTGCTGTTTTGGGGGAAGCGTAAAGGAAAACGAAATAATTTAAATTTTAAACTGCTGACAGGATATAGGTTTAGATCAAGATGGGAGGAGGGGGACGGCTGAGTGGCACATTGGTTAGGAGTTGGCTTGGGACACCAGCTCTGAGCAGCAGGGTCCCGGTTCAGATCCCACATGAGGGCCAGTGATGCTGCGCCCTCTACAGCTAAGACAGTGAACAACAGCTCGACCTGGAGCTGGGCTGCCTTGAGTCACCCGTGACGGCGTAGGCTGCAGTGAAGCTGCAGTGGGCTGCCATAAGCTACCGTGAGTGGCTGGCAGCTGGCATGAGCGGCCATCCAGTGGCCGCAACTGATCTGACTCAGCCGGAAAGAGTGCAATGATAATACCAACATGGGCCAGTGAGGTAACGTCCTCCACAACTAGTCCTTGTCTGTTCCCCTTCCCCGATTCCCCAACACTGTTCCCCTTCCCCAATTCCCCAAAAAAATCTTAAAAAAAAAAAAAGATGGGAGGGTCGTTAAATACAAACACTGAAAGGGAAGCTGCGACGAAAGTCAAATGCCAGAGTCAATTCTTGTCGGAGGACATTGGCAATTCTCAGCCCAGGAGGGGTTAATATTCTGTCAGTGAAAGCACATGTGAACTGCCTCATGTCTGACATCGGGCCTGCCTGATGCTCAGTGTGAGCTATATATATTGGGTTGTCGGAAAAGTCATGACGCATGTTTGCAACAGATGGCACTAGTTCGTTTTTGGAAGTACTAGAGTCATTCACATCTAAGTTATTGCTATGTCATTTGACAGCTAACAGTTCTAGCTTCCCTCTAAAAAAAAAAATTGAGGGATTTGGTTGAGTTTTGGAGACTTTACAAAAAGTTGAAAATGAAAAACCAAACTGTGCATTTTTGCTGTATTTTACTGTTTTACTTCCATAAAGGGAAGAACGCACGTCAAGCTTGTGAAAAGTTGCGTAAAGTTTAGGGTGACAATGCTCTACAAAAACGTAAGTGCCAATGATGGTTCACGAAATTCCGTGCTGGTGATTTTAATCTCAATGACGCTACTCGGATAGGGAGGTCCACCAAGGTTGATGATGACAAAATAAGACATTGATTGAGTCAAGCCCACGTTGTATGACACGAGAGATTGCAGAAACATTGAACATCCATCATTCAAGCATTCACGACCACCTGAAGAAGCTGGGATACGTAAGTAAGCTCGATATTTGGGTTCCGCATGAACTCAAAGTTGTTCATTTGACGGCATGTATAAAATCTGCAATATGCTCATTAAACGTTAGGAAAATTATCCTTTTTTGAAGCGACTGATAACTGGTAATAAGAAGTGGATTGTTGACAACAATGTGGTGCGCAAATGGTCGTGGTACCGACATGATGATTCGCCTCAAACGACATCAAAAGCAGACATTCATCAGACAAAGGTTATGTTCTCAGTGTGGTGGGATTTTAAAGGAGTCATGTTTTTGGAGCTCCTACCAAGGAACCAAACAATTTGAATGTGTACTGTTGGCAATTGGAACAGTTTGAAAGAATCCATCATCCAGAAACACCCAGAGCTTGTTAATTGTAAAGGAGTTGTGTTCCATTGCGACAACGCGCGACCACACACAAGTTTGATCACCTGTAAAAAATTATTGGAGCTTGGATGGGATGTGTTGCCACACCCACCATTCTCGCCTGACCTTGAGCCGTCAGACTTCTACTTGTTTCACTTTCTTCAAAACTCCTTGTGTGGTATAACATTCAATTC
This sequence comes from Hipposideros armiger, assembly GCF_001890085.2. Taxonomy (NCBI): domain Eukaryota; kingdom Metazoa; phylum Chordata; class Mammalia; order Chiroptera; family Hipposideridae; genus Hipposideros; species Hipposideros armiger. Next base: position 2,442,659 of record NW_017731491.1, on the reverse strand, counting down.
AGATGAGGCTGTAAACCAGCACCTTGTTTAGTTTTTCGCAAATAAAGACAGCTCCTTCTATGAAAGGAATTATGAAGCTCACCGCAAGATGGCAAAAGGTTATCGAACAAAACGGGCAATATATCATTGATTGATCTTTGTTCTTTATATAAATAAATGACCTTTGAAAAACATACACAAAATACATCATGACTTTTCTGACAACCCAATATANAAAAAAACATAAAAGGCACACTTATACTTCAGGTTATTTCAGGAGATACCTTCCATATTGCACGTCATCGCAGACACACCAATTTTGGTGTGCTAACAGTAATAGGTGAAATAGTGCTGTTTTTAAGGCACTTTTATCTACCTTACTTTATTGTTAGCATAAGATAGACAAAATTAGACAAAATCAGATGAGCACCTCAAATAATTATCAGGATGAGAAACTATATACAACACCCAAAACAAACAAACCAAAAGAATATTAGAGAGCAGTGTTACAGCACAAAAACTATTACAGTAATAATAAAAGGTATGGCCGACCTTTTCTTTTAACTCCCCAAGATAAGTGGTGCTTTGTCCAAGGACAGCCTCCGCAGACTCCTGGAAACAAGTGACCCACTGATTCTCTTGAAAGTCAGCAATGTTTGCCTGAAACACACAACTCTGTGTTATTTCAGCAAATAAATAATAAAAGGATGGTACACTCAGGAAATGGGGAGATTAACTTTTTCCACTCATTAAAATAATTACCAGGGCAAAAACCATTACCACCATATATACTATTCTTTCCAAAAAATGTGAAAAATATCATAGAAAAGAAGTTTAGAATTAAGTCTGGATCACAGCAGGAGCACGATGTGAGTTCTGATCTCAGTGGGGATACAGCCCAACTAAACTCTCCTTCAGACGCAGAATCCAGGCATACCAGACTCAGTTTCCATTCAACAGCCTTTGGACTAAAGGTTTGAACGAGCCTCCAATGAGTCTGGGCAGGTTGTCTACATTTTAAATTGTGAGCCCTTCAGTCACTAAGAGGAGCTCCAAACGATAGCTCTCAGTCACTGCTGAGCATCCCAGACGATTTAAAAGCCTGAGCTAAGGGCCTTTAGCTGGTCACCAAATTTACCTAGCACAGAAATGGGTAATCAACCGTCTCCAACTGGACCACGGTGTAAAATTAAACAGGCGAGTCAAGGAAGAAAGCGGATCACAAAGAATTCAGTTACTAAAAAGGAAGAGTAAAAGATTTAGTAGAAATAAGAGTTTTATTTCGTTTTTTTTTTAAAGTATCATTTAATGATTTGACATACTCACTTTGCATATACATGGGGCTTTAATATATAAAGTTATGATGAAAAATAAGGGGACAAGAGAAGTTAAAAACACTCACAAATATAAGGGAACATATTGTATACTGGGGCTCACACCTGCAGTTCACCCCATGCTATCCTCCTAGAGGCAAAGGGAACCTCCTTTCCAGGGCGAGAACAGCAGTGACAGACACACGGGTAGAGTATCACATGAAATCAGTGTGCCAGAGATTCCACTTAGAAGTTTAACAGAAAGGCTGATGAAATAAACTATTTGAAAAAAATGTTCTTGGGCCGGCCGAGTGACAATGTTGGTTAAGAGCTCGCTTGGGC
>NW_017731491.1:2437991-2439475 GCF_001890085.2 Hipposideros armiger | reverse complement strand
CGACCCCTTAATACAGTTCCTCATGTTGTGGTGACCCCCAACCATAAAATTATTTTTGTTGCTACTCTATAACTGTAATTTTGCTACTGTTATGACTCGTAATGTAAATATCTTTTTGTTTTCAGATGGTCTTAGGCGACCCAAAGGTCATTCGACCCCCAAAGGAGTCGCAACCCACAGGTTGAGAACCGCTGCTTTAGAAGGAGCAGTCAGACTGCTCTTCAATTGGAAGGCCCCTTGCTTTGGTATTTATACAAATAAGCTCTTTAGCACTTACTCATCTGCCAGCTTGGCTTCCTATCACGAGCAATATTTTCTACAGCACCTGGCCCTCGACAGGGACTCAAACGCCACAGGGGTTCACATCTACCCATGCTACTTACTGACAGGATCATGCGGTACTTGAAATTGGGAAATTCACGGTCACACTTCTCACAGCGGTACAATCCATTCTGTTGATCAATCACTTTCTTATTGCAGTCCTGAGTTGGGCAGGCCTGATACAGACAGTTCTCTTTGCGAAGGAACACCACTGTTGCCACAGAGCTAAAATAGTCCGCCTTCAGGAGAAAAGAGTGACAAGAGACATTGAACACCAGCCTACGTCAGGACTGGACTGAGAGGCAGCCCCAACCAAGTGTGCCCTTACATAGAAGTGGTAAGTGTTTATGTATTCTAACCACAGTAAGTCACTCTATAGTTTTAGAAACCACTCATGCTACCCATAAAACCCATGAAGGTAATAAACCAAGTTCGAAAGCATAGAATTCCTTAACAATTAGAGTTCATTCTAAATTCGGCTAAATTCATTAATGAAAACTGAGAATGAGTAGATGAAAGATAAAGACTTCAAGTGACAAAGACTCATTTCTCCTGTTCCTCTGACCCTTAGAAGGTAACAGATGTAGGAAATACAGAGCAATGCAGTAAAATCGAATGCAGCTATGTTTAACCGTCCTACATTAAGAACAATAGCAGTGTTTACCTTTATCTGGGCCAGGGGTCAGCAGGCTTTTTCTGTAAAAAGCCAAGCAGTAAATACTTCAGGCTTTACAAGCTATTCGGTAACAGTCTCTGTTGGAGCTACTCAACTCTGCTGTTTGGGGCAAAGCACCCAGATAATACGTAAATAAAAACACATGGCTCTGTTCCAACAAAACGTCATTTACTACAGGCAGCAGGCCGGATTTGGCCTGTGGGCTGGTTTGTCAGGCCCTGGTCTAAGTCACAGAATTTAGCAAAATGCAAAAATAACTGACCGAAAAAAAGAAAATCTACCAAAAGTACAAAGTAATAAAAAAGTATCAGAATAAAAAAAAATACTAATAAAAAATAAATAAAACGGGCCGGCCGAGTGGCACGATGGTTAAGAGCTGGCTTGGGATGCCAGAGGGCCCTGGTTCAGATCCCACATATGAGGGCCAGTGACACTGCCCTCCACAGCTAAGATGCTGAACAACAGCTCAACCTGGAGCTGGGCTGCC
>NW_017731491.1:2396033-2434526 GCF_001890085.2 Hipposideros armiger | reverse complement strand
GTATAAGACGACCCCCCACTTGGAGGCATATTTTTCAGGGCCAAAAAATCGTCTTATACGCCGGCAAATACGGTATGGACCCGAAGGCAGTTTATATTATCATACAGAGCTTGGTTATGATCACTTTGTTAAGACCCCTTTAAGAACTAAACAACTCTCTAAGTCAAGAGTTCTGAACATTTTTCGGCCTCCACGTACCTGAGCGATACAACATACTCCTATTAGGAAGCATGGCTCCTCATCGTGGTAGGAATTCCCAACCATCACATCATGCTCTGGTCAGAGCCCCAGTCAAGAATCATAGCTTTGAATTCATGTCTGACAGCTCGTACCAGAAATCAAGTTTGAAAATGCAGCCTTTTGGACACATTACGTGCTTTTGTGAAGAAAGTTAGAGGAACGTAAGCTACCTTGTCACCTTGGCCCAGGTTCTCCGATTTCACCTCATACAAAGTTTTCCAGTTGGTGTTGCCCCCTGATAGTCCACTCTTCAGGTCTGAGATGGAAACAGCATCTAAGGTTTGTCCTTCTGAGTCAAACCTGAGAAATAAACAAAGGATGGTGGGCACTTTACATACGCACTGAATACACTGCTTACTTCTTTATGCCAGACACAGGCTATCCACAGCCACCCAACTTTCCTAGGTCACGTGGGCTGCAGTGAGCGTCTTCATTGTACCGTAACCCTACTGAAGAAACACGGAATGACCCCTTTTTATCTCAATTGCTTTGATGCCCCCCAGTGGTCAAGAAAGACAGTACCACAGAACCTTTTCTTAAATTAGCCTTGCATACCAACACTGGCCGGAGGGTCACAGGCTCCAAGGCCTAAAAACAGTAACCTGGAAAGTCAACAACAAAAAAGCATTAATGTAGAGCTCTGGTATATTCTTTGGGCTACTGATGCTCACATTCCGTCAGCAGTTGCCTTTTTATCACCATTGAAATGTATCAGTATAGGAAATGACCAAAAAACCCAAAAAATGTTCCCATGGTGAAAGATCTTTTAAAGCCTAATATAGAGCCCGAAAGCTTATATAACCCAAAGTAATTTATTAGAAGGCATTATCTATTTTCTTGTATATTTGCTTTCTTAGTGAGATTTTTCTTGTAGATTTACCTTCTTAGTGAGTATTTTATACCAATACTAAATTTCATTTGTACTAAATTGTTATTAAAATTGATTATACTTCCATCGCATATCAGCCAACATGAAGGAAAGGGGACCAGGGAGCAAATGGCTCAGAAGCACATTTGTGGCAGGGAAGAATGGGTCTGAGATTAAAAACATGCCAATGTCATCCAAAAGGAGGATAACTAAAAGCTAACCACATACAGATCAGGCTCCTTAAAAAGAAACCATCTAATGGAATGGACGCTGCCCTAAGCTGCAGACAATTGCCTTCTCATTCTGTCAGGCAAGCGGCTAAATCCGTCACAGAGGCACAGCAAGGTCTATAAATCTGTTTCGCCACTACTTGCTACACAAGTTTACGGTTTCAAAAACTCCAAGGAGACATTTGCCAACAAAGACAGCTCATCAGGAGTCAACAGAGCAAGGAGAGAGGCAGCCCTTCGTACAATAAAAAGTCCACATTGTTATATCCAAGATCTAAACATCTCCAATCCTGGCCTAGGTGAGGTGTGTGCACTGAACCGCTCTTTGATCAATGCCCAGTTACTTTACTTTGGAGGCAGCCATGTCTTTTTTATGTTGACCGGGATTCACGGTTATTGACATGGGAAATATGAAGACCTTAATGTGGGCATGCAATTAACCTGGGGTCAAGCTCCAGAGCCTGAAAGAAAACCAAGCAATAAAGACCCAAAGCTGTGGAATTTCTGGCTGGACTGCTCACGGGCCCCCTGCCTTGCAATGCAATGCCCGCTACTAGAAGAGTCAAATATAGATACATGTGGACCACACTCATGAGGCTGGTTTATGTGACACGAACACTCCAGTAGATGTCTCATGAAACTATTCAAATACTGGTGGTACTAGTTCACATGAGACTCAAAACAAAAGTGGGGAGTATATAATATGAGCTAATTCTTTAGTCAACTTAAACCCTAAAGGCATAGCTGGAAACCAACCCCCCGCCCCATGACTACAGCTATACAAATTATTTAAGCTCAAGCTAAAATGTTCCCTCTGACCACATCAATTCTTTCGGTTTGAAGTGCTCTTTTGAGGCAGAGTTTTAACACCCTAAAAAGATAGATATAGCGAGGAGATTTTAATAGGCTCTCCTCAGCCCGAGTGCTTTGGGAATAACAATAAAATGGCAACAAAAGCCCATTGTTCTCACTGTACTTTATCAGAGTCCAGTGAATACACGCTAGGAGATGTAATCGGCACCAGAGACTGGACAGAACAAGAAAGCACTTTCTCTCCCCAACAGCATGGTAACCCACAGCTTTAAACCTGGGAAAGAGGGATGCCTTGGGCACACAGCAGCTAAAGCGTGGCCTCATCCTGCTTTGGCGGGATTGAGGTTGGCATGCAGCACTTCCATTCTAATTGCCTCCTCCTCCGACTCTCCAGGTTTGTCTGGGATTACAGGTTTGTCAGTTTAAGGGCTTTAAAGCGATCCTCTCAGAAGGCATAATGCCGCCGAAAAATATAGAAACTGCTCCTTTCAGTACGAAGCCCTCTGCTTGGCAGACAGCTCACATACTGATTGTAAGAACCAATAGAACCAGCTCTTCTCAAAGCCTAGGCTTAAATAGCCCCTTTGTTTAGCCTCATAACACCTACCATCCGCGAAGCTTATAGGCCTCTGGGATGTCAGGATTCACAATGACTGTGCTAGAAGACAGGACAGAGAGGCTCCGGCCACCAAAATCAGAAACTCGGGCTCCTTTGATAGCCATCACGGGTTGTCTAGAACCATCAAATTTATCAGCCTGCATAACAACAAAAATACCAAATACAAACAAGTGTCACTGGCAGGAAGAACACACAGAGCATTTTTACAGAAAACAAGGAAAAACAGTCAATAGCAGAGTAAATGCAATAAATGGTACATGAAAGCTATACAAGATAACCTCACAAGCAAGAATCTGCTCAGAGATACATCAAAACTAATGCAGAGTTAGAAGAAACAGCATTTCACTATGTAACACTTAAATTGTAACACATCTCACAGACGTAAATCAAATGAAGGTTTTTGAATATTCCCCAGACAGTGCAACCCTTCATTAGGACAGGTCTACAGGGGCAAAATTCCACAACTCCCGGGACAAGTCACCCCTTTCTGCATGTGCTCTGGCTGCTCAATCCAAGTACTTACGTCTTCTCCCCACAGAGTAGCGGACACCACTTTCCCTGACATGTCCATCAAATAGATATTTCTCTTAGAAACTTCTCTGTTGTTAGACTTCACCGTGATTTTAGTGGCTTCTTCACAGCTCTTGCAGACCCCAATTATGTCTAAAACACAGGCAACAATGTTTCAGCGTGAGACGGTCAAGGCTGTCATTACAGCATGACCAGCAGGCAGGTTATGTCTTATGCCTCCCCTGTGTGTTACATACAACACTGATAATCAGCACTCCCTTTGCTCTCAGACACAGACTTACCTACAAGCGAGTCCTTAGATTTGCTCTCTAGGTCGCCAATCCCTGTAAAATCAAACTTAACGGTAGGTACATGATGATCATCCTCACAGGGCATGACATTAGTCTCATTATTGAAGGTCATCTCATAGTCGTTTTTAACAGCCGAGAATTGTTTGTTAGCAATCTTCAGAGTGCCTTTAGAGAAATAATAGACCTGCAAAAGAGACCAAGCCACAGAACATCAAACTGGACATAAAAACCCTATACCACCACACAGCTCTCCAACGGACAAGAGTCCCCTCATCCTCACTCCCCCGCACTGCTCAGCCGTTTCAGTTCTAGACTTGACACATCCATACCTTGTTTACATCGATCAGAGGAAAGAACTTGTCCACTTGCTCATTGAAAGCAGTAGCTCTGATTTCGCCCTGTGGAAGCATGCAAGAGCAGGTTAGAATTGTGTTCATTAAGTTTTGCCAGTGAAAAACAGGACACTTTTTATTTTTAAAGTGTTAAATGACGTATTTAAAACAGTAGCACAAGCACAAATGAGATCAGTGAGAGGGCTGCAGACACCCCAGAAACATACGTTTTATTTTATTTTAATTTTTAAGGAAGGCGCAGCTCAAAGTGGCGGGGATCGAATTGGCAACCTTGTTCAGAGCATGTGCTCTAACCAACTGAGCCACCCGGCCACCCAGAAACATACGTTTTATAGTTACATTTTAATCTTATGAAACAACTTAAGTTTAATTAGCTGATCCTGGTATCGCGCTTTATCAACCTCAAGTTAGAACCTGAAAAAAAAAACCAAAAAAAAAAAACCCCCCAACAAACCCAAAAGTGAGTTTAGGTTAATACTCTGACAACAAAAATAAAACAGCTTTGAACACTGAGTGACACGACTAAAGCCCACGGGAAGTATGCTGAACCATGATTCACCAGCTTCCCTCGCATTTGCACTAAGTGAAGAATTACTTCATATTCCTGAGTCACTGCCAAAAATGTTACAAGTCATGTTTTCAAGTTGTTTGTGATTTGATTTTCACGTTTACTTTTCATCAGTCAAAATGCTACAGATGGGTAAGAAATTTAAGTAAATGACTGAAACTTTGGCCAACTGACAGAATAGGCCAATAATTTGGTTAAAATAAAAAATTAAGTTCTGATAGTGAGTCAAGTATTACACAGTCGATACATTTGGGGTGTCATTCCATCTTTCAAAAACCAACCCAATTTTGTCTGCCCTCTTAGAGCTTTGAACAAATAGGAAATATGTGGCAGTTTGAAAACAATGCTTGAAGTACATGTTAAGAATTATAAACAAAACTAATGGGCAGAAGAGAAACAGCTAACAAGACTGTGGAGATTCCACAGCTTGGGTTTTTTGTCTCCTCATCATGGTTTGGTTTGGCTTATGTAAAGCACGTAGAGAGTGTGCACAGTCAGAATTCATCTCCCACAAAACCATTCACTCATCCAGGTAGCTGCCTCGTGCCTCCCGCTGGGGACCCGAGCTCCACTTCGCTCATAAGCAGACATTACCTCCTGCGGCTTCAACTACGCCTGGCAGCAACTCAGACAGAGCACCTCTGGTTTCTCCTGCCCATGAGGCTGCTTACACATTTAGAAAACTAATTTCCACTGCAGCAAATGCTGTCGTTGAAGGTCAAGGATTTTATTTATGACCTTTAACCCAACAAAAGACCGCAACAGAGGAAAAACAACAGCAACCATCATGTTTCTTGTTGGCCTGCTATTGTTTTTCACCTCATGGGCCTGCACAGGGCCTGTGTTCCTCAGCTACTACTCCTATTGCCCACTTGACAAATACTTACACTTTCATCCACTAGTTCGAGAGAGAACAGCTTCCCTTCCCCTCGGGAGTTGCTCCAGGTACGGATCTGACTTTTGTTGGTAACACGAGCACAAATAGTCCACCTGAAAACCGAACGGATTATATTAGTGTTCAGAGTCTTACTTGGGAAAGATCTGAAAGGTTGCATAATATGTTCCTATATAGCCTTTCTTATCTTCTGCACACTCCATTTTTCTACAAGGTAAGCTATATTTTAATCTGCCTAATTAAACCCCCAAGATGACATACAGGTTTGACAGTTTATGGAATAACCAAATTGTAAAACATACAAGGTGATTTAACACTAACTCATTCTCCTGTCAAATAAGTAAATTTATAAACTCTCTCCCTTCTCCAAAAAGCATCACCAAGGCAACAATATCCCCTTAATGACAGTTTCAAAACTAGAAAATGCAGTAATACCAGCAATTATATTTTGCCACTATTTTCATTATGGGAACTGATATAACTGGTGTCAAACTCCTGTCTTGTTTCTAATATACAGTGGATAGAAATAAGGCGTTATGGAACATGGTGTTGGTAAACCCCTAAAGAAAAACACACTCAAGCAGTATGACCTCAGACAGAAGCCACTAAAAAATGAGGACAAGATCCAACATCCATTCTTGAACGCAGGCCATGGGTAGGTACATCAGTTACCTTCCTTATAGTTTCACAGGGGGCATATCTTCCCTACACTGCAAAGAACTGATGGATAAAAACAGATCTCATTTCTGAAAAGAGAACTTACTAATTTGCAACTGCTAAAATTAACTTTTTTTTAAATTAGTTTCAGGTGTACAAAACAATAGTTATACCTTTCACCCCTCACAAAGTGACAACTCCCCTCCCCCAATCCACCGCCCCCCTGCTAAAATTAAGTTTTAACAGAAAAAAGTCATATACAAGAAATATCTATTCAGGGTATATTAATGTGGTTACTACAAACAGTATAGATTCTTTAAGCCAACTAAATAAGAGCAACATTTTTTTTAGACTAAAAGTCACCTATTTATATGATGAGAAGGTAAAATAAATGCTTTCTGAATTGGAATATTTAGTTTTACTCATAGGACTACCAGCTGATTCTTTAAGCATTAAATATTTTAAATTTTAAAATGAATGAAACTCCACACGCTATGGCAGATTGCTCTTTTTGGCCATTCTTTTCTGATGAGAGTTCAAGGTTGCCACAATTTGTACGCTCCTCCCCCCTCAGGAAAAAAAAAAAGAGAGAATGCTTATTTTCTGTGTGGTTAACAGTTCACACATAAATAAGTCTAGCGCCCATAATAGCTATCCTTTTACACTATTTTGTAAGTACATTCTAAACTTATTCTATGGAATAACTCACTTGGATTGGTAAGGGGTGAGACTAGCAATCGGTACCACTTTGGCTTGTGTTCCCCCAGAGCTGTTCACTAAGCCTGTTCCTCCAGCTTTTCCAAATATCTTTGCGGCACCATAATCCTTAGATGCAGTGGAACCTTGAAAAAAAAAATACAAAGGACAATCATTACTCTATTTATATTTTATAGTTACGTTTTTGTGATAACACTCCATTACTGAGGTATCACTGGTGAAATCATACAAAATGAGAGGCGAAGTTTTTCCTTTTCAGTAATCAAGAGACATGGAGGTCAAATAGAAAAGCGATCTAGGATGAAGGCTGGGCACTGAGAAGTTCACTAGATAGTTGCTGACTTAAGCCCTGAGGTCAAGAAAATAATGGTAATGAACCCAGACACTGCTCTTTTGAAGGTTCTCCCTCCTTAAATTTTTCCCTTACGTCAATGGGCAAGGTAATGGGTCAGAGAAAGAAAATCAACCTCCTCGATTGGTAAAACTGATGGCAAGTCACTAGGTGCATAAGAAAAAAAGCAAAAGGAAAGGCTAGTAAGTAAGGGACATAGTGTAAGAACCATCTGAGGTGAAGGATACCTGTCACAAATATATCGCCTCAAAATATCCCCAGAAAACTCCCAGTCCTAAGCTGGTCTATGCAAGTGAAATGTCCAGAATCAAGTTCACAGGATTGAGTTTAGCTGAGAGCAAAGGGCAAGGATCAGTTGTTGGTTCAAGACAAGCAGGTAGTTGGCCACCAGGATTCCTTCTGCTTCCTTTATCCAAGCTGCAGGAGCTGACTTGCACTTGGAAAGGATAAGTAATTAAATCCTGTAAGCTCATGAATTTCTCTGTATGCGCACTGTTTCTATAAAGCTGCAACCTCCAAATCAGGTAGCTACCCATCAACACACGTCTAGAATTCCTTCTTTCACTACCCAGCTGATTTGGGTTTAGGGAACATTCACTAATTTTTTTTTTTTAGATTTTTTATTGGGGAATTGGGGGAAGGGGAACAGACAAGTTGCTGTCGTTTTGTTCTTCAGTCTAGTTGTGGAGGACGTTGCTTCACTGGCCCAAGTTGGCACCATCATTGCGCTCTTCACGGGCGAGGCAGATCAGTCGCCGGCTTCTGGATGGCCACTCACTGCAGCTGCTGGCCGCTCACGCTGGCTGCTGGCTATACATGGTAGCCCATGGCAACCCACTGCCACAGGGGCTGCTGCCCACGCCGTCGCTGGGGACTCACAGCAGCCCAGCTCCAGGTTGAGCTGTTGTTCAGCATCTTAGATGTAGAGGGCAGTGTCACTGGCCCTCATATGTGGGATCCAAACCGGAGCCCTCTGGCGTCCCAAGCCAGCTCTTAACCAATGCACCACTCGGCTGGCCCCATTCACTGATTTTTACAGTTAAATATTAATATAAGCCAAAGATAGACAACTGAGAAAATAAATCTGTGGAAGGGGGGAGAGGAATAACACTACTATTTGTATTTCAGACTAAGGAAGTATTAGATTATTTAGCATTTTAGATAATCTGTTCTACCACCTCCCTTCAACAGTAGCTAATTTAAGACTTGTGTATGAATAGATCGCTTATAAAGGGAGATAGATAGACGGTAGGTAGATAGCTTTTGCAAGGTAGATAAAAGCATCACATACCGATGGGGAAAAGTTGTATGAATTAAAAGTTTCGGGCTGGCCGAGTGGCGCGATGATTAAGAGCTGGCTTGGGATGCCAGAGGACCCCGGTTCGGATCCCACATATGAGGGCCAGTGACACTGCCCTCTACAGCTAAGATGCTGAACAACAGCTCAACCAGGAGCTGGGCTGCCGTGAGTCGCTGGCAACGGCGTAGGCTGCAGTCCCTGCTGCAGTGGGTTGCCATGGGCTACCGTGTGTAGCCAGCAGCCAGCGTGAGCGGCCAGCAGCCGCAGTGAGCGGCCGTCCAGAAGCCAGCGACTGATCTGCCTCGCCCGGGAAGAGCGCAATGATGGTGCCAACTTGGGCCAGTGAAGCAACGTCCTCCACAACTAGACTGAAGAACAAAATAACAGCAACTTGTCTGTTCCCCTTCCCCCAATTCCCCAGCACTGTTCCCATCCCCCCAATAAAAATCTTTAAAAAATAAAATAAAAAAATAAAAGTTTCACAGAAACATTAGTGACACCTTAACTTTGCTTTTTTATTTTAGATTCTTAGCATTGAAAAATAGCAACCAATAGTTGAGTGGAGGAGAGGAAGTGGTGGATGTAAAGCTGTGACAGAAAAAAGGACCTCTAAAGATAAATCCAACCAAATTCTACAAATCATAATTTTCAATGGTGGTTCGTAAAGCAAAGGCCAGAAAGGAAACAAAATGATCCATTACAGCCTCTCAGCACCTGCTGCAGAGAAAGGTAAAAGAAGAAACCATTTCTCATCAACGAGGCTGAGAAGCAAACCTATGACCAATATAAATGACCCTGTCTTCAAGCTTAGACAAATAACCGCGGGGGTCCAAAAACGGGAAACGTGGAAAGAGACAAGCCAAATTTAATAAGCGGATCCTAGTTAAAAGGCTAGAATTTAAAAGGTATGTAAATTCACAAAGTCAAGAGGGTGGAAAACCTAAGATATGAGAAACCACCAGAAAACTACTGACAGAGAACGGTATATCATTCTGATACAAAAAAAAAAGGCATATTAAGTATCTTGACAAGACTATCTTTAATCATTTTTTTCAATCACACACTTTGCAGTAAGAACTGGAATTATTCTTTGCAAGAAGCAACTGTCATGAATGGCATTTTGAAAACTCCCTTTAGTCCCAGATTAAATTTCCAAACATTATTCAAAAGCCTGACACATATAATGAGCACAAGTCCCCACGTGGCAGTCTTACCCATTCCTGGGCTCCCATTCTGTTGCTGGGGCTTGCTGGTTGGTGGACTGGCTGCTGAGACTGGAGAAGGAACTACCTGCTGCTGCTGCCCATGTCCTGAGGATCAAAGAGAAAGACCATTTTGGTACAAATAACTTGGGTTAAAAAGAGTTAAACTTACGTAAAGAAATACTCGGAGAAAGTATGAATTTTTTATTTTGTCAAAGGCTCTCCAGGGTCAGAATTCATGCTGGGGCAGGCAACTGCACGCAGTGAATTTGCTAGGGGTTTACTTTTGTCTTCATGACATCAAAGGTTGGCTTCATTTACCTTTCACCTGCTTATAATTGATAGCTTTCGGTTTTAATGAGGTTCTCCCCTAAAGCCTTGCCCATTTTTCCAGCATGAACCTGAAGGAGAGTCACTGGGCTGAATCTGTGACAATATCACTATTTCCATAGCAACAAATCGATGTCATCAACAGAACTGTATGTTCGCGGCAGGATCTATTAGAAGAAAAAGCTGGGTGGTAAGAAAAACCTAAAAGCAGTTCAATTGTCTCTGAAGTGCTCTTGCTTCAAAGGAAAGCAGACATTCAGAAAGGATTCTACCCCTTGCCTCCCAAACAAAGCAGCCTTATTTTGCAACTGACGGTTGGTGGAAAGTAAGAGTTGAAAGAGCCTCAGGTACCCTGAAGTGCTAGTGAACTGTCACAGCAGGAAGAGATGAGAATGGAGTTCAGAAGCAGGTGTGTCAAGGAAACAGGAAGATTAAAAGGAAAAGAGGGGAAATGAACGTGTCTCTCAAGCAGAAAATAAGAAATACCATACATACCATGAGAGTGTTTATTTACCCCTCACTCTTTCTACAAATGTTTATTAAGTTAAAAAATGTTAAGATAAAAAAAATACACCTAATTGGGGGGGGGGGAAAGCCAGATTTACAGAATTTGATTTTTCCTTTGTAATTGGCACTACAAGTAGAAGGCAACCTAATCTGCCTGGGCTGTTCACCAAGAGTGTTGCAGCACACAAGTCCAGCTCAAAAAAAATTTCCTCTAGGGCCCTCAGAATAAAAATGGTGAGCACTGCCGGAAAAGCTCCCCTCCTGTCACCCTGTCTCTGCCTTCTCCAGTCACTGGGTTTATTCCTGCTGGGTTTTCCAAGACCCTAACTCAAATGGGCATATTACACACCGATGTCATTTCCTTCTGCCAGTGTCACTCTTAACTGGTACGACTAAATGAGAGTAAACTGTGCCATTAGAGTAAAATTAATTTAGCGTAAAATTAAAAAGGTTAAAGAGAATTGGTTTATTCTTTAGTTCTTCCTATGGAGAGAAAAAATTGAGAGACCTTATTTACATAGGAAAAAGAACCTACATTCTTGACAATGAATTTTTGTGGTTACTTTTTAGCTTTTCCACTATCTCTGAATTTATAAAGTATCACACGAAATTGAATGGGAAAACTGCTTGTCTTTGATAACGTGTCTTGTGAAGGAACATTCTGAAATTCTACAATGAACCTTTTTTAAAAAATCAGCAGGGAAACGATGAGTTGCTCAGTAAACAGTATTAGGGGCTAAATGGCTGGAGAAAAAACTTATTTTTACATGCTTCATGAAATATATTCAAAAGAATAAAAAGATTTAAACCTTCAAAGGCGGTACCATAAATATACAGACCCCTGCTCTACTCCATTGTAGTTCCTTCCTCTCTTCCATATCCAACCTCTGGAGTTCTTCCTCATTACCATGTCTGCTTCTTCAAGTATCTTACTGAACAGGACACGGTCAAGGGATCATGCTGACCCCTTATGTTTAATTTCTATCAAAATGTAATCAACATTTATGAGGTGTCTGGAGGAAATTCACACAGACAGAAAGTAGAATAGTGGTTACCAGGGGTTGGGGAAGTGGGAAATGGGGAGTAATTGTCTCACGGGTACAGAGTATCAGTTTGGGATGATGGAAGAGTTCCAAGTGGTGATGTGAACGTCCTTAATGCCACTAAACTGTATACTTAAAAGAGGTTAAGCTACAAATTTTGTTATGTATATTTTACCACAATTTAAAAAAATGTAACTTGCCTGTTTACCTATTCTAAGATGAACACTTTTTGACATTTTAACATACAAATTAAAATTAATGTATTATAATTTCTTTTTAGTAGTATATAATGTAATGGTAGAGTCTTATAAGCATTGAAATCTTAGATTCAATGAAGTACAATATTTAACAAGACTCCAATTAGGCCCTATAATAGATATTAGAACTAGCTACCATTTTTGAGCTCTTACTGTGTACCAGGTACACAGTTAAATGCACTATTCCATTTAATCTTCAACCCTACGATATATTGGGTTGTCCGAAAAGTCATGATGTATTTTGTCTGTTTTTCAAAGGTCATTTATTTATATAAAGAACAAAGATCAATCAATGATATATAGCCTGTTTTGTTCAATAACCTTTTGCCATCTTTCAGTGAGCTTCATAATTCCTTGTTCATAGAAGGACTTGTCTTTATTTGCGAAAAACTGAACAAGGTGCTAGTTTATAGCCTCATCTGATTTGAACATTATACCACGCAAGGAGTTTTTTTGTTTTTTTTTTTTGTTTTTTAAAGATTTTTATTGGGGAATTGGGGGAAGGGGAACAGACAAGTTGCTGTCGTTTTGTTCTTCAATCTAGTTGTGGAGGACGTTGCTTCACTGGCCCAAGTTGGTACCATCATTGCGCTCTTCATTGGTTAGGCAGATCAGTCGCCAGCTTCTGGACGGCCACTCACTGCGGCTGCTGGCTGCTCATGCTGGCTGCTGGCTACACATGGTAGCCCATGGCAACCCACTGCAACAGGGGCTGCAGCCTACGCCGTCGCCGGCGAACTCACGGCAGCACAGCTCCAGGTTGAGCTTTTTGTTCAGCATCTTGGCTGCAGAGGGCAGTGTCACTGGCCCTCATATGTGGGATCCGACCCGGGGCCCTCTGGCGTCCCAAGCCAGTTCTTAACCATCGCGCCACTCTGGCCCCACGCAAGGAGTTTTGAAGAAAGCGAAACAAGTAGAACTCTGACGGCGCAAGGTCAGGCGAATATGGTGGGTGTGGCAACACATCCCATCCAAGCTCCTATAATTTTGACGGGTGATCAAACTTGTGTGTGGTCTCGTGTTGTTGCAATGGAACACAGCTCCTTTCCAGTGAACAAGCTCTGGACGTTTCTGGATGATGGATTCTTTCAAACTGTCCGATTGCCAACAGTACACATTCAAATTGTTTGGTTCCTTGGTAGGAGCTCGAAAAACACTACACCTTTAAAATCCCACCATACTGAGAACATAACCCTCGTCTGATGAATGTCTGCTTTTGATGTCGTTTGAGGAGAATCATCACGTCGGGACAAGACTGTTTGTGCACCACATTGTTGTAAACAATCCACTTCTTTTTTTTTTTTAAAGATTTTATTGGGTAATTGGGAGAGGGTAACAGCACTGGGGAATTGGGGAAGGAGAACAGATAAGTTGCTCTCCTTTTGTTCTTCAGTCTAGTTGTCGAGGACATTGCTTCACTGGCCCATGTTGGTATTATCATTGCACTCTTCCTGGGTGAGATAGTCGCTCGCCGGCCATTGGACGGCTGCTCACGGCAGCTCACGAAAGCTCATGCCTGCTGCCGGCCGCCCCACTGTAGCCTACGCTGTTGCCAGCGGCTCACGGCAGCCCAGCTCCAGGTAGAGCTGCTGTTCACCATCTTAGCTATAGAGGGTGCAGCGTCACTGGCCCTCATTTGGGATACGAACCGAGGTCCTGCTGCTCAGAGCTGGCATCCCAAGCCAACTGTTAACCAACGTGCCACTCGGTCGGCCCAACAATCCAGTTCTCATCACCAGTTATCAGTCGCTTCAAAAATGATTGTTTTCCTCACGTTTAATGAGCATATTGCAGATGTTTATACGCGCTGTCAAATGAACTTCTTTGAGTTCATGCAGAACCCAAATATCGAGCTTGTTTACGTATCCCAGTT
This sequence comes from Hipposideros armiger, assembly GCF_001890085.2. Classification (NCBI taxonomy): domain Eukaryota; kingdom Metazoa; phylum Chordata; class Mammalia; order Chiroptera; family Hipposideridae; genus Hipposideros; species Hipposideros armiger. Next base: position 2,420,881 of record NW_017731491.1, on the reverse strand, counting down.
TCTTCAAGTGGTCGTGAACACTTGAATGATGGATGTTCAATGTTCCTGCAATCTCTTGTGTCACGTAACGTGTGTTTGACTCGATCAATGCCTTTATTTTGTTGTTATCAACCTCGGTGGGCCTCCCTGACTGAGGAGTGTCATTGAGATCAAAATCACCAGCACTGAATTTCGTGAACCATCACTGGCACTGACGTTCTTGTAGAGCATTGTCATTATAAACTTTATGCAACTTTTCACAAGCTTGACGTGCGTTCTTCCCTTTATGGAAGTAAAACAGTAAAATATGGCAAAAATGCAGTTTGGTCTTCCATCTTCAACTTGTAAAATTTCCAAAACTCAACCAAAGTGCTCAATTTTTTTTTTTAGAATAAAGCTAGAACTGTCAGCTGTCAAATGACATAGCAATAACATAGATGCGAATGATCTAGTACTTCCAAAAATGGACTAGTGCCATCTATTGCAAACATACATCATGACTTTTCCGACAACCCAACAGATAGTATTATTATACCCACTTAACAGATGAGAAAACTGGGTTAAAGAGATCATGTAACTTGTCCAAAGTCACAGCTAGGAAGAGGCAAGATCTCATCTTAAACCCAGGATTGTCTGACTAGATCCATCCACTTCACCATCTAGTTAATATTTAATTGTAAGCCACCAATTCTGGCAGCCAAAACTCTAATTATAGAGTTTTAATAACTAATAATAACTAGTTTTAATAACTAAGTTTTAATAACTAAGTTTTAATAACTAATAACCCTCATATCTGGTAGCTAGGAAGCTACTAATCCATTTATCAGAGCAATCTTTAACTCCTGCTTTGGACCATATTTACAAATCATGCATAAGACACACGAGACAGTCTCAAAGTAAGTGGATGGCAAGAATCCTGGTGCATTCTGTATAGCAACAATTGCTCTTCCATTTAACACACCCCAACACAGCTGCTGACCACAGACCTGAAAGAAATCAGTCTATAGCTCAATAAAAATCTTCCTAAATTTAAAATTATACCCCAAAGCAGAAATGCAGAGACTCAACTTCTGATACTCTTCTGTTTTGTGCCATTTGTAAATCAAACAATTTCAGTAAGAAGGATCAAGGTCATAATTCTTACCCTTTTGCTCTATGCTAGCTTAATATCACTGGCTCTGACCCAGGTGGGAAATAGGATATTTTAAAGCAGACTCTAGCTCCTCAAGTTACTTGCACTCACACCTATCTTTTTTATTATCATCATTATAATGGTAGGTGAGCCACCAGCAGATAAAAATTATCTAACAGATGATGGAATACAGAGTGACAAAAACTCAGTTTCTACTGGCAAGTGCTTTCTTAACAACAACTACAAAGAATATAAAGAAGAGTCAATTGAATAGTTACAATTTCCTGTTGGCAGAAAATGGACAGAATCAGGCAGAAAAAAAATTCAATAATGAGTAATAGTACTAAGTACCATGTAAGAAATATAAGTCTAAGAAAATATCATGGTTAGAAACAGCATAGGTACACAGAACTAATATACATATTGACAAAAATATATAGTGGTTAATATGGAAGATTTAAAATTACCCAATCCAGTATTGTATGAAATCTGAATTGTAAGTTTTATTTCTCACATTTTGAAAATTCTTTAAGTATCTTTACTTAAGGTAGTACTAGTCCCATAAGATAATTTCAGTGCACATTCTGGAATTCCTCTGCCTATTTCTGGGCTGGATTTAGTAAATTAATTTTACTGGTCACCTGATATGTCACAGGTTCTGGGAGGATAGAATCTTAACTTTAGTTCTCTACCCACTAATAACAGTTTCCTTGATATCACAATAGACAATTAGAAACCATTTCTGTGATATATACCTAGGAAGCAATAGTCAATGTAACAAAACTATTTCCATGATGGTCCAAGTAACAATGTGTTATTGATCTAGTTACAATGAAATTCAACAGCAAATAACCCTGAACAGCAAAATCTTCTCTCATCCCCGCACTGTACTTTAACAAACCCTGAAGAAAGGGAAAAGCCAGTGGAACTGGGTGGTGTGACAAAGGATTTCCCATAGTTCTGTGGTCTGACCCCAGGTGGTAATTACCTCTTAACCCTTTTACCTCTTTATCTCAAATACTTTCACCACCTGAAACAAAATGTCCAAAGGACCATTTAATTAAATACAACATAAACAATGTTAGGAATCTGGTCAAAGGTGATAAAGTCAGGCACAATCATCTCTCCCTTACCTTGATGGCATCAAAAGATTTCCATAGATGCAAAGCATTGCTTTGCCGCAGCTCTCCTGCCTAAAAGCTGAGAATAAGGAAACTAATGTGCTCATTTTAATAAAACTTCACTACTGCAAAATAAATGTGATGTTTCAATTTCATATTTTAGAATTTTACCTAAGCTCCAGCTTTCCCTCTCTAATTTAAAGCACCAAATTACTACTATTTTGTGTAGGTACAAATTAAAATCTAAAAGGTTCTAATTTCTGGAACAAGCACGGTGATAACCTAGTCCCAAATCTTCCCAAGTCTCCTAAAAATTATGCAGAGCAACAAAGAGAATATCCACAGCACACACAAACATTCCGCATATAGACTACATGTTTAGTGAAACTAGGGGACAGGGAAAACCCACGAGTTCCAAATTATGTGAAACTGAAGCCCCAAAGTACAACAGTAAGATCAAAGCAGCCTGGATGATTTAAATGTGAAAAATAAAATCACACAAATACTAGAATAAAACATGGGTGAATGCCTTAATAACTTCAGAATGAGGAAGACCTTTCTAAACTAACTATGGCTCAAAACCCCGAAGTCATAAAAAAATAATTGGAAAATTCAACTTCATAAAAACCAAAACACTGCTGTATAGCAAAAACACCACAAAGTCAAAAAGACTTTGTTAAGTCATATCAGAGAAAAAGGATTAACCCTCCCCCCCCCCACCAACACTTTTTAAAGAACTCTTAGAAATTGAGAAAAGACAGACAAACCAAAAGACAAATGGACAACACAACAGCTCACAGAGAAAAGGCCCTTACACATTTAAAGGGATGCTCACCTCGCTCAGAATATAATTTAAAACTGCCTGGAGATGCCACTTTTCATCTATCAGGTTGGTAAAAATTCAGAACATTAACATACTCGGAATATGTTGTTAATGTTCATATAGGTTCACACAGCTGTGAAGAAACCAGGCCTTGCTCATGGGAATGCAAAATTATACCATCCTATGGAGGGGAATTCAACCATACCTACCCACCACAGATGCATTTATCCACAGATCCAGCAATCTCACTTCTGGGAATCAAACCCCCTCTGCCCATACCCCTGTATGTGTATAAAGTTGTTTGGTTGCAGTAGTGTTTTAATAGCATGGAAATCACCCAAGTGTCCATCAGTAAAGGTTATATTACGGAGCAGTCACATAACAGAACACTCTATAACCATTAAAAAAAAAAAAAGGAGGATGATCTCTCTTTTTATACAGGGAATATCTCTAGGCTGAGAATTTTTTTAAAAGCTCAATACAAAAGAGACAAGATAGGGTCGGCCGAGTAGCGTGTTGGTTAGGAATTGGCTTGGGATGCCAGCTCTGAGCAGCAGGGCCAGGGTTCGGATCCCACACGAGGGCCAGTGACACTGTGCCCTCTACAGTTAAGCTGGTGAACAACAGCTCAACCTGGAGCTGGGCTGCCATGAGTCGCCGGTGACAGCGTAGGCTGCAGTGGGCTCCCGTGAGCTACCATGAGTGCCTGGCAGCTAGCGTGAACTAACGTGAGCCGCTGTGAGCAGCCGTCCAATGGCCGGCAAGCGACTGCCTCAGCCAGGAAGAGCGCAATGATAATACCAACATGGGCCAGTGAAGCGATGTCCTCCACAACTAGACTAAAGAACAAAAGGACAGCAACTTGTCTGTTCCCCTCCCCCAATTCCCCAATAAAATTTAAAAAAAAAAAAGAGGCAAGATAGTGTACATAGTATGCTTTTTGTACACAGTAAGCAAAGTGAAGTATGGAATGAGAATATAGACTATCCGGACTTGATTATATTTGCATATAGAAACAAGGATAAAAAGAAATGACCAAAGTTGGTTACGCAAAGGGAGCGGCAGTGAGTAGGAACAGCGTGGGAGGAGGCAGGGGTAGGAGCAGGATTTCTCTAAATATATAATTTTATATAATTTTATAAAAGTTTTGACTTTTGAAATATGTAACTATATTATCTAATCAATAATTAATGCTTATTTTAAAAAGTGTCTGATTATCTTAATTATATTTCAGTTTTTAAAAGTTATACAAGTGTTAATGGACAAATACACTATGAAACAGATGACTTCCAATTACAGTCCTGTGCTGCACAACGTCTTGCTCAGTGTCTGCATATACAGCAATGGTCCCATAGATTATACTGGAGCTGAAAAAAATGCCTGTTGCCTAGTGACGTCATAATGTCACAGTGAACCGCATTACGTAGTGTGTGGTGGTGATGCTGGTATAAACAAACCTACTGTGTTGTCAGTCGTATAAAAGTATAGCACATACAATTATGTACATAATACTTGATAATGATAATAAACAACTATGTTACTGGTTTATGTATTTACTATAATATACTTTTTATCGTTATTTTTGAGTATATTCTTTCTACTTATAAAAAATTTTTCTGTAAAATAGTATGCCGTGTTATACCGGCAGCAGCCATATATCTTGTTTACTTCATCTCTTGATTCTTTCATTTTCCCTTGAGCTTGATTTAATCTCCTGTTGTTTCGTACACTGACATGCTATATAGCCGTGTAGCCTAGGAGCAATAGGCTATACCATACAGCCTAGGTATGTAGTAGGCGGTACTATCTAGGTTTCTAAGTGCCCTCTATGATGTTCACACAATGACAAAATCGCCTAACAACACATTTCTCAGAATGTATCCCTGTCGTTAAGTGGCACGTGACTGTAAATACATAACATTCCCGTAACAGATCACTCACACAATCTATTAACTTAAATACAATTTTCGTAATAGGCAAGAACTTTGATATGAAGGCTAATCTCTAACTGCCTGGGTCCAGTGGAAAGAAGGATAATGACTGGAAATCAGAAATAATGAGTCTCATTTCTTGAAGCAACTCATCTGCTGTATGACCCTAGGCAAGTCACTTCACTTCATTTGCCTTCATTTATTTCTTATGATTAAAACTACTGATCTCTAAAAATAGTTCCTTCTAATTGGCAACTAAAAGAGAGAACAGTTTAAAAGTAGCTTTTTAAAAACTGAATAAAAAAATAATAATAAAATAAAAGTTCCTTCTATCTCTAACATTATGTTATTGTGTTGAATGGTCTCCTAGGGTTCAGGCTTGAGCTTCTCAAACTCTCCTTTCCTTTCTTTCTACTACTCCACTTAGTTGAAGGCTAGAACTGATCTCCAGATAGGAAGACAGGATGCCGTTTACCTCCAGCACAAGAATTATTGGGATCAACTCTATTTATCCTTAAGCAAAAGCCCAACTAACACCAATACTTAAGGATAAACTGAAGAACTACATTCAATAAATTTAAAGTAAGACTGTGAATTAGTGTACTTCAGTGGAAACCACCTTTTTCTATTAGGAGCAACAGAGAGAATGCAATTGTCTCCGAGTTTAAAAAAACAAATGTACTTAATTTCCTATTGAGAAATATGGGAAAGAGGAGAAAATGCACAGTGGAAGACTTCAAATAAGTTAAGTCACATATAAAATTTTCAGCATCTTTACACTGACCTGAAAGTCTTTTAAAAACTTTTAAATGTCACATATATAATTAAAATAGCTAATATAAACAATGCATTTAATAATTTTTTCTTGTAAAAAAATTCAGTAAATACTAACGAAACAGGCATACCTCATTTTATTGCACTTTGCAGATAACAGCGTTTTCATGAGTATCAAGGCAAGACCCTCCACCAGCAAAAAGATTATAACTTGCTGAGGGCTCAGATGAAGGTTAACTTTTTTTTAGCAACAAAGTATTTTTTAACTAAGGTTTGTACATTTTTTAGACACAATGTATTGCACACTTATCAGAATACAGTAGAGAGTAAACATAACTTTTATATGCACTGGAAAACAAAAAATTCACTTTCTCGTGGTGGTCTGGAACCGTACCTGAAATAACTCTGAGGTATGACTGTATTAACCCTTTATCAGTCCTATCTTTTGTAACTATTTTATCCTAGATTAAGTTTACATACTTTCTATTTTTAACATATAACATTTTATTTCAATGTAATCAAATATTCATTGTGAATTACTCCAATTCATTTATGTAGCCCCATCCTCTTTTAAAAAATTTTTTTTGATGGTTTCATTTTCTAACTTTTTAAACAGACCTGGAATTTATTTTGGTGACAGTGAGGCTCTAATTTTATTTTTATTCGATTCGGCGGAGGGGCAGATAAGCCTTCTCCTTTTATGGGGTCAGTGATTAAAGATTCTTTGGCTTTTTCTAAAACTATTATTGTCCATCTTGTTTAAATTAATGGAACTTTTCTAATTTCATTATGCTTTTCTACAGACGTTCACAAGAAAATCAAAATCATTATCAAGAGACAATCACTGGTTCGAGTCCAGCCCGAGCTGAGCAGCCGCTGAGCTGCCAAAAGGTAGCAGGATGGCTCAGCTAAAAAAAAAAAAAAGACAATCACTGTGGAGAGGATTCTGGGGAAATGGCAGAATTGGAAGCACCAGGACTCTTATCTCCCAGCCCCAACCTAGACTACAAATGCACTGGCAGAATCTGTCTGCTGTAACTGTTCTGGGGGGAGGCAGTCCTGCAGGCCTGAGGCCTTTCCCTGTGGGATCTGATGCTAACTCCAGGCAGGTGATATCAGAACTGAACTGAACTGAACTGTAGGACTCTCCGCTGGGCATCCACAGAGAATTCGAGACTTGCTTAGCATGAGGAAAACAACCCACTCCTCTAGTTACAGAAGTGCCAGAAGCGTGAATGTTGAGTAAAGAGAAAAACAGAAGTTTTTCTTTTATGGGCTCTTACCATCATTTCTTCAGTAATGAAAAAAATTGAAAGAACCTGGTTCCTAGACCCCCAAATCACTAGTTTTATTAAAACTAACAACTCAAACTGAACCCAAAAGGTAGAATTCCAGATCTATAAAGAGGTATTCAATTGAGTGCTATAAACCTATAAAAAGCATCTTACCTTCATTATAGGCCACTGGATTGCCAATTTTTAATCCAACTGATTCAGCTGATTTCAAAACTTCTAACTCCATCAAAATAACTACTCTCCTACAAAGACAAAGAAATAGAAACAAGTTAGAAAAAATAAATTCAGAGCCCTGTAAATGACAAGCTACATAAAAAGCTTTCCCCCAATAATCATTTTGATAAAATGATTTCCTTTTGTCAGCTGGTTTTCATTACTGAATAACTTGAGAAATATATGATAGCAATTCCTACATAAATATTTCTCTTAATCTTTCACTGCATCATTATCAAGGCTTTTTACGATCATAGGGTTTTCATTTCCCATCTAGTCCCTTAATTAAAATGCAGTGTCCTTACTACATACCATATCTTCAAGGAACAAATGACATAAGAATTTAGATTATTAGATACAAGAATATGTGGCACAACAAGAGGTGATTTGTTTTCAGAAACATAACACTTATCTAAACAATTACCTTTTCCTGGTGAAAACCAGTATGACTGTAGATATATATATATAGATATATAGATATATATATATATTTTTTTTATCAGTTTCAGGTGTACAAAGCAACATACTAGACACTTACACCCCTCACAAAGTGATAACGCCCCTCCTCCATGACTGTAGATATATTTTTTAATGTAATAATTATTTAATAACTTAGTTCTTTGACCTATTTTAAATTCTAATTGAAACCTCAGAGTAACTGCCCAAGGACCATAGGCCAAAACCTTCCACTTGGCCCACAAGACTCTGTATGGTTTGGCCTTGCTCATCTCACACCAGAGCTGCACTCTAGCCATCCTGTTTTCTTTCATCTACTGGGGTATGTTATATTCTCTTCTGCCACAAGGTCTTTGCATAGGCCTCTTTCTGACCGGGATGGCCTCCTCTCATTCTGCCTCATCGAATACTCATGTTTTGGCTCTCATCTCAAACATCACTTCTTCAAGAGACACTTCCTTAATCTTTAGTTCGATCAGGTTTCTGTTATATTCTTTCCTATAGCCACGACTTCTTTCCTTCAGATCACTTCTCTAAGGTTTAATTAATATATAATTTATATGTTCATTATTTATATATTCATTTGTGTTTTAATTGTATACTCATTATTTATATACTTTTCTTACTAGACTACACTTTCAATGAGGGCAGGTATCCTCCAGTGCTTAATGCAACAACTGGTCCAGTGTTGCTCAATACAAACTTGACTAAGAATGTCATGACCATGTTTGTATTTTAAAGAAAACTACGACACGAAGAAAAAATTTTAGGGGAACACAACTGGAGACAGGGAGCCCAACAGGAAAGAATTGATGGTGGCCTTAATTGGGGGAGTGGCAATAGAGATTAAAAAAAAAAAGAAAGTGGATAGGTTGGAACAATATTTAGGGAATAATAACCCAACTTCATCATGTTGTATTCTTTAAATGATCTGATGGCTGTATTTTGGATTTTTACATACAATTGATCAGTTTATACTACTTTTTTTTTTTTTTTAGTTGAGCCATCCTGCCATCTGTTGGCAGTTCAGCAGCAACTCAGCTCGGCCCGGGCATCGAACCACTGTTGCTCAGAGCTCAAACTCTTGAGCGAGCTCTTAACCAACTGAGCCACTCGGCTGGCCCCAGTTTATGCTACTTTTATCAGGTTTTCATATCAAGGTTATATTATTTCAATAAAATAAGACTGAAACTATCTGTTCCTAAAAATTAGATACAGATTCCCTATAAGAACTATTCAATAAATATTTAGAAGTGGATATTTAGCTACCTTCCAAAATTACTCCAGAACATAGGAAAATGGAAGGCTTATCATTTAGCATTATCCTAATACCAAAACCTAAGAAAAAACACACTAAAAAAAACAAAACTAGTTTTCTCTTGTAATATACATACATCCTAAATATTAGCAAGAAGAATCCAGCAGCATAACAAAAGGATACATCAATCCCAATCTACAGAAAACACAAGTGACAAGGACACATTACAACTTTATAATGATATAATCAGCAATGTCCAGACAATGAGAAACTGCATGAGGATAAAGAACAAATGGCCTGGTTTATCTTCAACAAATAAACGAGAGGGAAAAAGTTATGAAGGAGGAACCTACAGATTTACAGAGACTAAAAAAAAACTATCAACGTATGTTAGTGTGAATTTTAATTTGGATCCTGATTCAGATAATTTACACACACACACACACACACACACACACACACACACACAAATAGATGGGAACTGAACACTGACAGCATATTTTATATTTTAGGTGTAAAATGGGATTTTTAAACGAGTTCTTATCTTTCAAAGGCATATGCTAAGATATTTATGGATGAAATAATATGATGTCTGAAATTTGCTTCAAGATTATAAAAGAGGATAAATGTGGAATGGATATAGATAAAACAGGATATCAGGTGATAATTTGAAGCTGGATGAGGGAACATACAGGTATTCACATACCATATTCTTGAGTGAAAAGACTTACTATCAAATACTATATAAATGTAATCAATTCTTTGCATTCCAACAAAACTTTTGTCTTTTTTGAACTTCACTATATAACTCCAGAATTCATATGATAATAAACATAGAACTGCCAAGAAAATTTGGGTGAGGGGGGAAGTAAAGGAAGACATCACCTATAAGTTACTAAATATTCTACCGATGATAGTTTAATTGCCAACACTATGGCAGATGAAATTATCTGAGTTGGTGAGGATATGGACAACCTAAAACCCTCATAGGATTGCTAGTGGGAATGTAAACTGGTGTAGCTACTTTGGAAAACAGTCTGGTAGTTCCTCAAAAATTTAATCATAAAGTTACCATTTGACACACAATTCTACTGCAACATACATATAAAAGAAAATGAGAACATGTCCACACAAAAACTTGTATGCAAATGTCTATAACATTAGTCCTGACAGCAAAAAGGTGGTAACAATCCAATGTCTAAATACAGGGATAAACAAAATGTGATATATCCACACAATGGATTATTAAATTTTTTTTTTTTTTTTTTAGCCGAGCCATCCTGCCACCTGTTGGCAGCACAGCGGCTGCTCAGCTCGGGCTGGGACTCGAACTGCTGTTGCTCAGAGCTCAAACTCTTGCTGAGCCACTCGGCAGGCCCCACACAATGGATTTTTATTTGGCCATAAAAAGGAATGAAATACTGACACACGCTACAACATGGATGAACCTAAAAAACATTATGCTAAGTGAGCAGAGGTCAGTCACAAGGGACCACATATTATATGATTTCATTTATGTGAATGCCCAAAATAAACAAATCTATAGAGATAGAAAGTAGATTAGTGGTTGTCGAGGCCTGGGGAGGATGGGAATTTGGGGATGACAGCTAAAGGGTTCAGGATTTATTTAGGGGGTGATAAAGTAGTCTAAAATTAGTTGTGGTAATGGCTGCACAACTGAATATACAAAAAAACATTTTACAATTTAAATAGATGAATTGTATGGTATGTGAATTATATCTCAATAAAGCTGTTACCAAAGAAAAGAGGGAAAAGGGACAAAAAAAACTCTATGGCACTGACACAAGCACAGACAAACTAATCAATAGAAAAGATGGCAAACTCAGAATAAATTAGATAAATGGAATACCAGTCTCTCTGTATCTAGTTTTGCCACCAACCGTCAATTCTCCACATAGCTATCAGAATAATCTTTTGGAAACTTCTTAAAACTTAGATCATATCACTACTCCCCTGCTCAAAACCCCATGGCTTCCCATCACACTCAGAATAAACCCTAAACTCTTTACTGGGGCCTATAGCCCCTTTGATATGAGCTATCCGTTTGGAAAACATTAAGCTAAATTTCTCCATCATAATAAGTCTCAGATGAACTAAAGTGTACTTTAAAAACCCAGAGAAGGGCCGGCCGAGTGGCGCGATGGTTAAGAACTGGCTTGGGATGCCAGAAGGCCCCGGTTCGGATCCCACATATGAGGGCCAGTGACACTGCCCTCTGCAGCTAAGATGCTGAACAACAGCTCAACCTGGAGCTGGGCTGCCGTGAGTCACCAGCAACGGCGTAGGCTGTAGCCCCTGCTGCAGTGGGTTGCCATGGGCTACCATGTGTAAACAGCAGCCAGCATGAGAAGCCAGCAGCCGCAGTGAGTGGCCATCCAGAAGCTGGTGACTGATCTGCCTCGCCTGGGAAGAGCGCAATGATGGTGCCAACTTGGGCCAGTGAAGCAACGTCCTCCACAACTAGACTGAAGAACAAAACGACAGCAACTTGTCTGTTCCCCTTCCCCCAATTCCCCAGCTCTGTTCCCATTCCCCCAATTTCCCAATAAAATTAAAAAAAAAACTTTAAAAAATAAATAAATAAATAAATAAATAAACCCAGAGAAGTGTCTGAGGAAACTAAAAGATATTTTTATAACTTGGTCAAGAAGTAATGCATTACGCTATGACATTACAATGGCTACGATGTCACTAGGCGATAGATAGGAATTTTTCAGCTCTATTATAATCTTATGGGACCACTGTTGTATTGAGTTGTTGGAAAAGTCATGTCACATTTTCCCAACGAAAAACATAGAAAAAATAAGTCATGACTTTTCTGACAACCCAATATATGTGCTCCACTATTGACTGAAACGCGGTGTATGACTGTATTTACATTATCGTTTTACTCTCAAAATTATTTCTACCTATCCACCAATCATTGATAAATATGCACTGAGAGATATCTGGAATAATGCTCACTAAATGATAACATGGTTATTTCTGGGTTGTATAAATTTTGGATAATTTTTTCCTTCTTTGTACCCTTTTCTGTATTGCTTGAATACATTATGCTATGTATCAATTTTATTAAAATAATCATATTTTCTAAAAAGAATTGAACACACCTACAATATATATAAATATATATATGAATATATACAGATATATTCAAAGAAACACTGGTAAAAATTTTTCAATAGTGAAATGCTGTATATATATAATTTAAATGTTAACTAAATTATGGTAAATTCATATAATGGCATACTAAGTAATATGTGACAGAGGTATACCTAGTGACATGTAAAAATGATCATTATAAAGTTAAAAGAGGGTATTATAAAACCATATATATTATGAAGTTTTTCAAAAGGAAATATATATTCGTAAGTGTTTATATTCATAGAAAAAATCTGGAAGGATACATAACAAAATGTTAATAATAATTATTTCTACGTAGCGGGCGGGATTAGTTATTTCTCTTTCTGTTTATGTGAGTTTTATAACTTATGCATATATTATTTGTATAATAAAAGTTGTTTTACAAAACATAGCAACAAGGACACAAAATTCTATCAGGGTGAAGAGACCACTACATGATATAGAGAAATAAATGTTAACCAAAAATTCTATACCCAGTTAAACTACTTTAACTGACAGTCAAATATAGACATTTTTGGATGACAGATTTTTACCATTTGCAAACTCTCCCTACACAAGCTGCTAAAATATGTTCTGGAAAATGGAAGCTGAACTATAAAAGAAGGAGTGTGATCAATGAGGCAAAGGTGAGCTAATAACCTATGGGTAAATCTAAATAAGCACTGACTATGTAAGAGAATATACTAAGTAGAGGGACTAAAAACAAAGTTGAGCCAAAACACTGAACACAGATAATTTTAAGACCTTTGTTTTATTTGGGAAAATGATAAAAATATTAACCCATTTTAGCATACTTGCTAACTCAAATATGGATTTTTTTTTAATGTGTAAGAGTAACCATAAAGAAAACATAAATAGAATGTATAACTTACAAACCAGTAGAGGGAAAAAAGAGAATTAAGAAACTCAATCAATCCAAGGCAGGAAAAGAGAAAAAAGTAAAGCAGGAACACAGTAAAACACAAAATTTGGGAGGGGGAAGGGGGGGAATCAATAATTAGGCAGAATAAACTCACTAATTAAATATCAAATTGAATTTTAAAACATACTGTTTATGAAAGGCATCTAAAATTAATAACACAAAGGTTGAAAGTTAGAAGAATAAAGACATAGCAAACAAATAGAAATCAAAAAAGTTATTTGGAAATGTACAGACAATGATGTAATATATATTGATACATCCTTATTAAGATGGGAATTCTTGCCATATTTGCTCCTCATGTGTTTTGTAATTGAAAATTAAAATCTTGTGAAAAACATGGAATATAAAGTAACTCCCCAACAAAAAACCCCATATTTTAGCAGTGTTACCCATGAGTGAATAACAGTTCTGTTCACCGTTGTATCTCTAGCATATAACATCTGTAGTTACTCAACATTCTCTATACTGGCTGGATAAAGTATTTACTATGAAAGATTCAAAAATGCAAAAAAGGGGCAGCATTACAGCATTAATTATACATTTTTTGCTCTAATAAGTAACCCCTGTTTATTAAGATACTTTGAGAGAAAATCATAAAAACAGTGTTTCTAAAGAGATTAGAAATAAGAAGAGTTCTGCATTCTGCTTTAATTCCCTGCTCTGAAATTTCCAATTTGTTTCCATATTTCTCTCCCTTTGGTGCCATATTTTAGCCACCTGAGTTCAGAATTCAATAGCTATAAATTCTAAGCTGAAAGTTCACCGTTGCCTTTTGGATTCCTAATTGAATTCTGGCTTCCAAAGAACTATTCAAAAATCAGTCCCCACTTACAACACAATAAAACAAACAACAAAAAAAACCACACCACATACCTTCCATCTTTCAGCGTGTTAACAATAAATCGGTTAATCTGGCAAATACAGTTGCTAGACAATTGTTCGCTTTCAACGAGAGCGTTTAACTGTGTTGCCAACATGAAAGCTGAAAAGCAGAGATTATTTTAGTCTCCAAAATATTTCAGTCATGACAATCTAACAGTTGATCACACCTGTACTAGCAAAGACAAATAATGCCTTAAATATATTCCTGAAATTAAAACTAGTCAGACTCTGCATAGTGAAAAATTTGCTGTGCGTTAATTAAACATCTGCTGCTACTCTGAAACCTATGTATTTCTTAAAGTGTCCAAAATCATTTTTTCCGTTTCATGACAAAGACTAAAAATTCTTTTCTAGGTCCTTCACATCGTGACTAGAGATAGCAAGCATATATTCTGCAAATTCTCTCCTTTCTCCCCTGTAAAGCTTCCAACACAGAAATAAAACCCCATAAAGGCAAGTATAAGACAGCTAACCCATCATATTCACTAAATGTCAATATCATCCTAAGGGAAATTAATCAAGAAAAACACAAAGCACCAGTTAGAGAAAATTAATTAAGCCAAGTGGCAGCCTTCCACTAGATCCAGTGTATTGTTGGGATGCTCTCTGCCAGCTGCAATCCTGTCTGAGTGAACTGCATAGTCAAGCAAATGCAGACTTCTGGAATGCCCCAAATTATTGCAACACAAGTGTTGGGTGTGCTTTTATTATTTAAATACAAATTCCCAGGTTTATACATCATACTTACAGGATAGAGTGTTCAACCCATCACTCATAAGCAGTCGATAACGGGGTGGACTATTCCCTGTAGTAATGGGACGGATGTTCTAGAACAGAAAACTTGATTCATTAGCCAGATTGTCTGCCCAATCCCCAAGGATGAGACACCCTAAGTGGCAGGAGAGTGGGCTTGCCATTAGCTCAACACAAACCGAACTGCTTGCCCATTCTCTTGACACCTCCAAAATCCAAGTAAAAGAAAATTAGATTTGACGATTCTTCTACCAACCTCTCTCCACTAACATTAAGAAACACATATAAAAGAGAATAAAATGAGTTGCCAATACTCTTGTGTTCTCTCTCCCCTAACTTGAATTTGGTTGAAAATCAATTCTAAAAAAATATATATAACAAGGTACCTAATATATGCAAGGTACCATTGTAGGAAACATGCTGAGAATACAAAATGAAAAAAAAAAGTCCTTGCCCTGAAGGGGCTTACAATTAGGGTAGAGATGGAGGCAGAGAGACAGAAGAGAAGTGTGCATATAATGAATGACATGGAGGCAGAGCTGAGACATTTATCCCAACCTGAAGGAAATCAGAGGCAGCATTAAGCGAAATATGTAAACAAGGCCTTGAGATGAAATAAGCCTTAAGATGACTGGCAGCTATTTTGACAGTAACAGGGAGACCATCAGGCCTACGGACTCAGAATCTGCAGGTATGATCCATGATTCTGCTTTTGTTGATATTTTAAATTCCCACCTAAATTTGAGAACCTCTTGAATGATACAGTTAATGAAGAATTTTAAGCAGACTAGTTCATTTTAGGTAGATCTCTCTAGAGGCCATCCATAAGGCAGATTTGAGCAAGATAAACCTCAGGGCAGGAAGACAAGTAAGGAGGCTGTAGAAATGATGTGTAGCACTACAGCATCCATTAACTGCGGAACAAACAGAGGCAAAGCCTCAAATCTGAACCTCCAAAGGCCTACCTCTGGCTAACCTGATCTATTTTTTAAAAAGCCCAGTTCCTTTCTCAGGGTTACAACATGGACTGGCCTATTTTTTGTGTGTGATGATGGAGAGAATTTCCCTAAAGTGAACAAATATTTATGTCCTTCATCACATGTACTTTATCATTACACATAAATTTGAAAACTGCTTGACATAAAATACATATAGGTACTTACAATGACTTGGAGGATGGGTTTTATAGATGTGTCTCCCTGTTGCATTATGGCCTAAAAGAGTAAAAACAGATTCTTATAAGATATGCCCTCAACTCAGGATTAAAATTTGACATATTTGTACAGTTTAGCATTTGGAATAAACTACAGGTAACATTGTTAAAAGAGTCTTTTTGGAGCTTATCATTTGAAAATCTAGTTTTATTACTCTACAAATTATAAAAATATAAAAGATACATACTTACCAACAAGGAAACACTACATCTAAAATAATGGCATCACATACGGTACTCAACAGCACAATAATTTCGCTATTATTATTACATTATTAAATTCCCTATATATATTAAAGTGCCCATTAATAGGAAATTAGATAAATAAGTAAATACGACAAATCCTTAAAACAGAATATTATTCAGGCTTAAAGAGAAGATGTTTATATAATAATGGTTGCCTCTTGTGAGAGGAACTGGGTGAGTGGGGGACACATGTGCGAGGCAGACTTTGCACTGCATCCTCTTTTGTACCTTTTAAATTTTAAATCTTTACTCTATTAACAATTATAAAAATAATTTCTAAAGAAAAGCAGAAGAACTATCAACCAGGTTTTTAAAAGCCATCATTTAAAGGTAAACATCAGAAAAATCAACAGTAGTTAAAACTGGTTGCCTGACCTGCTTCTCGACTCAGGCTGAAATAAATAATAACAGACAAGCTCTTCCAACCATAACTAAAAAACTGGACAAAAAATAGATAAACTGTTTTCAAATACTGGACAACAAGTGAGCAAGACTGAGATCCCTGAAGGGAGACAAATGAGGTGAGCCCTACAATGGTCGTGGCTTTCTGTACTTTCTGGACCATAGTGCAGGGAAGGGAACCCAAGAACACGGCAGCCCTGTTGAGCACAGATCAGGGTTCAGGGAGGTGAGTTTGCTGGATTTCGTGGATTCAGAGTACCAGAGAGGAGGGAGCTACACAGAGAAGCTTCAATAATCTACACAGGGCTTCCCTTGAGTCTTTGGCTGAATTCTAAGTTGTGCATATACAAAATGAGACTCCAAGGCCAGGCAGAGTAAGTATTAAGAAATCTATAAGCTGAAGATGATGGAGTAGATAAACACTGTGCCTGTGTCCTTCTGTGAACACATTAAAATTACAACTAAATTACAGAGCAATCAACCTGGAGAATCACCTGAAGTCTAGCCGAACAGAAGTCCTATAACTAAAAGTATAAAGAGGCAGCCACATAGAGACTGGGAGAAGAGGCAGATACGTCAATGGGCCCAAAAACTCCGTGTGGCAGTTGAGAATCAGGAGGGATATTTCAGCCACGAAGGTTCCCCACAAAGGAGCGAGGGACCCCAGCTGCATACCAGGCTCCCCAGCCGGGAGTGCTGGTTCTGGAAAGAAGAGCCCCCACAACATCTGGCTGTGAAAAACAGTGGGTATTTCAAACATCCAGGGTGGACGGAAGGCTGAGGGAAACCCAGACATCCTCTTAAATGGCCCATGCACAGACTCGCTCGTAGGCATCCCCCTGGGCTCCGGTGGAGGGATGGTGACTCGAGGTGTTGGAGGCATACAGGGAGGGGGCAGACTGAGGTGTATGGCTTCGAGGAGAGGGCTGAAGGAGTCACCATTTTTCCTGTGAGGGGTCGTCCTCCCATGAGGCTGAGGGGTATAGATGCCATCTTTCCTGTGTTGGGCCCTCCCCCACGCAACCAAATCTGAATGTCATTGGTCTGGGGAGCTCCACTGGGACCCCACCCCACCTAACTTCTCCAACACTTGAGGCACTTTCTCTGCCCGCATTGCACTCTTTCTTGGAAAACTATCAGAGTCTGGCAGGCCCCAGGAGGGCGGCAACTGGCCTCAGTGTGCCCTGAGACTTTTGCTGAGTAGTTACAAGCTCAGAAGTGGCACCAAACCAGAATTTACATTAGCCTGGTGACCACCACTCTTCCCACTCTAGTGACTCTGAGACCCTACTTCACTTAACTTGCATACCGTACAAGGCTCTATCAGTGGCTAAACTTTAAGGGAACCAGCAGGCCTCGAGGTGTCCTGGCTTTTTGAGGAGCTACCCCAGGCCCAGTACTGGTGGCAACTGTCCTTGGTTCTCAGCGTGTCCTCTCCCATGTGCCTCCAACTTTAGCACAGGCAGCAAACAACCATGGATAGCTTTGTAACTCCTACTAGGTAGTCCCCAGCCGATCATAGGCAGTGGGTGACCTGGGCCTGCACTGGAGCCCCTCACAAGAGGCCCTAGAACCACCACACCTGGAGGTTGGCTTCAGGCCACAGAAGAGCACCACCCAATTAGCCCTACAAGTGGCACACACAAAGGGCGGTCTCAACAGGCACCAGAGCTCGCCGGGATGAATCCTACTCAGTGGGGTAAGCCCCCCACACAGCAGCTCTTGACAACAAGGTTGCAGGTTTGACTCCCTCATGGGATGGTGGGCTGCGCACCTCCCCTTCCCTGCCCCACTACGACCCCTGCAACTAGACTGAAAGTGGGACTGGACATGGAGCTGAGCTTGCACCCTCCACAACTAAGATTGAAGGACAACAACTTGACTTGGAACTGATGGATCCTGGAAAAACACAATGTTCTCCTTCCCCAATTCCCCAACACTGTTCCCTTCCCCAATTCCCCAATAAAATCTTAAAAAAAAAAGAGAGAGCTATAAGCTGAAAAATTACTGGAGTTCACACAGGCTATAATATATTTGTGCTCCAACCAGCCAGAGTGGAGAGAACTCAATAAACACATGGTGCATTCAGTAGAAACCCCAGAAAAGGCCATGGTTTAAAACAGGATTAACTAGATTCAAAGTAAAATCTACTCTAGACCCACTCCAGTATCAAAGATATCAGCTTATCTACAATTAAGTCTGCCAGAACAGCTCAATATTCTTTAAAGAAATAAACATAATCTAGACACTGAATAATGTAATATTCATAATGTCCACTATCTAGTAAAAAATTCTAGACAAAATATTATATGAAGGAAGACATAAGCTAAAGATGCATGCTACAACCTTGAAGCAGTTCTCATATTGCAATCTGAGGACCCAAGACCTTGTCAGGGGGTCCATAAATTCAAAACTATCTTCATCATAATAAATAAGATACTGCCCTTCTTACTCTCATTCACTCAATGCAACAAAAAATTGCCTGAAGGACTAATAAAACCTTCTGCCATTAACACTGATGAATGTCTGCTGGATCAAAAGTCAGCAAAAGAAATCACAGCAGTGCCACTTTCCAATGATAGAGCAACTTGCTGACTTAAAGAACAAGATGCATCATGAAGATTGAGTTAACATCTCTTCTGCAGAATTCTACTTTTGCCTTACAAATAGATAAATCTATAGACTGTGGCTAGACTTGCTGGTTTGCTTGTAGTCATCTGGGAGCAGCACCAAATAATCATCTAGTAAGATCCTCTTTCATGTGAATGTTTGAGAATAAACAAATTATACTGACCTATTCAAAGTGTTGAATGCCCTTTTGAAACTCATGGTTTATCCTGGACATTTGTACTAATGGTGCAAAGCAGTGGTAGGTAAAACTACTGGTGCCTTAGCACAATTACTGGAGTCATTGTATTCTTCTGCCTTGAACTCATGATGGGGGGAGGAGTTTCACTAAAGAATTGTCCTGATGAAGTGGTATAATTATCTATTACATTAAATCTTAACCCTTGAGTACCAAAAAAACAAATTTAATATTCTATGTAACAATATGGAAGTATGCAAAAAGTACTCCTGTTACATACTGAAGTATGGGTATCATCCTGAGTAAAAGCACTTGTGCAATTGTTTGAGTTGAATGAGCATATTTTTCATGGAACATCATTTTTACTTGAAAGGACAACTGACAAACTATAGCTATTCAGACTTGGGAATTTTACTAAGTGAGCCTATTTTTGAGGAAAACGATTAACACTATTTGTTGCCAGCAAGTTTTCTAGTAAAACCCAGAAGTTTTGAAAACTTACATTCACCACTATGAGAGCTTTACAGCTTCCCAATACTTACAGACGTTTCTGATTAAGTTAGAAATGATATTAATAAACATGAATTTTTGTTCTGAATGAAATATGTCAACATTTGGAATCTACATAATGCAACAAACCAATATTTTCAAAATGACCAATACATAATGTTACAAATAATGCAAGCTAAAAGATACATTCAAAATATAAAATAGTCCAATTCCACATTTCAAATCACTTTTAAGAAACTACCATTTGGTAAGTTTTGATTGATGTATTAAAGAAAAACTGTTTTTTCCATTCTAAACACTTTCTGACATCAAATGTGTGGGTTTTCCACATGAAGCAATTCTCTGTGGACACCAACTGGGTGTCCTATAAGTCAATTCAATTCTGACACTAACTGCCCGGAGTTAGTACAGACCCCACAAGGGCTCAGTCCCACAAGACTGCCCCAAGACCACTTCAAACACTCTCAAACAGTGGGTCCCCAGGTTATCAATTCTGTTCAACTTGCCTACAAATTGAAGGTTCCCATAACCCCCTTCTCAAAATCCCAGAACTCAGGGAAACACTTTACTTACTCTACCGGTTCATTATAAAAGATATTATAAAAAATACAAATGAACAGTCAGATGAAGAGGTATATAACACAAGGTCTGGAAGGGTTCCAAGCACAGGAGATTGTCCCTGTGGAGTTTGGTGTGTGCTACTCTCCTGGCATGTGGTTGCATCATCCACATAAAAACCCTATTGTTTAGGGTTTTTATGAAGGCTCCATTAGTAGGTATGATCAATTAAATCATTGACTGCTGTTGATGAATTCAATCTACAGCCTAGGGAAAGAGGGGTGGCACGGGGTTAGGGGGTGGGAGGATGTAGGTCTGAAAGTTCCAACCCTCTAAGCACATGCTTGGTTCCCCTGGCAACCAGCCCCAATAGGAAGCTATCTTGAGGTCCACCAAAAGTCACCTCATTAATATACACTCAAGTATGGCTGAAAGGGGCTTATTATGAACAAAAGATGCTCCTCCCATCCACATTACTCAGGAAATTCCAAGGGTTTTAGGAGCTCTGTGCCAGGAACCAAAGACCAAATATATATTATATCAGAGTGTCAAAAACAAACAAACAAAAGCCTGAAAATGCTATTAAAATACTCCTCCTTTTCCCAACTGCATATATGAATGAGATTTCCTTCATGTAGCTGAACCAAAACAACATAGTATATGAATGCAGAAGATATGAAAATCTAGCTGTCATGTATTCTAAGCCAGATTCTAAAGCATTGTGAAAAAATGTAAAACAATTTCACTTTTCTATGTCTTGAAATATATAGCTGTTTTTCATAAAACATGTTATTTGTTAACAGATAAGTTTATTACTTTAAATGAATATATATACTATATAATACATATATTATATAATATATATATTAGATTTTATTGGGAAATTGGGGGAGGGGAACAGTTTTGGGGAATTGGGGAGGGGGACCAGCCAAGTTGTTGTTCTTCAATCTTCCTTGTGGAGGGCGCCAGTTGCCATCTGGCTTGCCATTGGCAGCTCATGGCCTCTAAGCTCAAGGTGCTGTGTTCAATCTTAGTTGTGGGTAGGCGTAGCCACCATCCCATGCGGGAGTCGAGCCCAGCAGCCTTGTTGTTAAGAGCACGCACTCTGTCCATTGAGCCACCCGCGGGGCAGCTCAGCTCAATGTGCCGAGCTCAGTCTTAGCCCACCATGGAACAGGTGTTGTTACACCAGCTGAGCCATCTTACCACCTGTTGGCCGCTCAGCTTGGGGCGCAGCATCACTGGCCCTTGTGGGAATGGAACCGGCAACCCTGTTGCTCAGAGTTCACGTTCTTAAGCCAACTCTTAACCAACTGAGCCACTGGGCTGGCCCTAAATGAATATTTTTAAGTGATCTGTTATAATTTCAAATGTGTTAAGGTACATATAACCCATTAAAACAAAAGCTCTTGGGAGGTGGCTCAATGATTTTTCAAGAGTATAAAGGCATAACACTACTGTGTTATGGAGCGAATGTTTGACCCCCCACCCCACCCCCGCAATTCATCTGTTGAAGCCCTAATCCCCAGTGTGCTGGGATTAGGAGGTGGGGCCTTTGGTGGAGGTAATTAGGTTTAGTAGAGGTCATGAGGATGGAGCCCCCACAATGGGATGAGTGCCCTTATAGAAGAAGAGTGACGAGAACTCTGTCTCTCCCCACACAAAGAAGAGGTCATGTGAGCACATGAGATGGCAGCTGAAAGCCAAGAAGAAAGCCCTCAAACAGAACTGAATCTGCTGGCACCTCGATCTTGGATTTCCCAGCCTCTAAAATTGTGAGAAATAAATTTAAAGCATAAAAATACTCAATCCAAAAGTCTGGAAAAGCTAACAACAACAAAGAACAGATGAGACAAGAAAACAAGTAGCAAAATGAAAAACTTAAACCCAAACATATAATTATATTAATTGTAAATGTAAATGGTTCAAGTATTCCAATTAAGGGGCAGAAATTGTCATAACGAATAAGATCAAATTATTTGTTGTCTACATGAAATGCACTTCAAATATAAAAAGACAGATAGGTTAAAAGTAAAACACTGAAGAAAAGATGTATCATTAATAGCAGGCAAAGTAGATTTCAGGACAAGGAATATCACCAAGGATAAAAAAGCACATTTCATAATAACAGGGTTGATTTGTGAAGGAGATACAACAACGATAAAAATGTGTGCACCCTAAAAATGGAAAGAAAAAAAAATGTGTGCACCTAAAAAGAATTTCAAGTGCCGGCCAAGTGGCTCAGTTGGTTAAGAGTGCGAGTTCTGGGCAACAGGGTCGCCGGTTTGATTCCCACACAGGCCAGTGAGCTACGCCCGAGCTGAGCTGATGCTGAGCTGCCAACAGGCGGCAGGATGGCTCAGCTGGTGAGAGTATGTGCTCCTAACAACAAGGTTGCCAGGTCAAATCCCACATGGGATAGTGGGCTGCGCCACCCCCCCTCCCGCAACTAACATTGAGCATGGCACCTTGAGCTGAGCTGCCCTGAGCTGCCGACGGGCGGCAACTAGACTTGGAGCTGAGCTAGTGGCACCCTCCACAACTAAGACTGAAGGACAACTTGGCTGTTCCCCTTTCCCAATTCCCCAATACTGTTCCCCTCCTTGAACTCCCCAATAAAATCTTAAAAAAAAAAAAATTTCCAAAATACATGAGGCAAAACCTGACAGAATTAAAAGGAGAAATATACAAATCCACCATTATCATTAATAGTTTCGACATCTGTCTCTCAATAATCGATAGGGCAAATAGACAAAATAATCAGAAAGAACATAGACTTGGGCCAGCTGAGTGGAGCGTTGGTTAAGAGCTGGCTTGGGACGCCAGCTCTGAGCAGCAGGGCCCGGTTCAGATCCCACATGAGGGGCAGTGACGCTGCGCCCTCTACAGCTAAGATGGTGAACAACAGCTCGACCTGGAGCTGGGCTGCCATGAGTCGCCAGCAACAGCGTAGGCTGCAGCCCCTGCTGCAGTGGGCTGCCATAAGCTACCTGTGTGGCCGGCAGCCGGTGTGAGCGGCCCGGCAGCTGGTGTGAGCTGCCAAGAGCCACTGTGAGCGGCCGTCCATTTGCGTTAATGCACTTGCTGTTATATGTAATTGTATTCACCTGTGCCTATAATTACAACCTCCTGCCATCCAGCTCCTTTAACTATAAAAGCAGCCAATGAACTGCTACCCTTCAGATATTCTTAATGAGTAGAAATTAGTTGATGAAATGTTTCTTTAACAATCTGCAAAATCTTTGCATACTGCATGTATCGCCTTTCATAACATACTTTTGAAACATATGCTGGTTCTGGGGAAGCAATAGGTTCTGAAGGGACAGGAAGAGGGTCCGATGTTTCTAAATTTCGTAGGTTCAGGTTCACCCAATTGTAGAAGCTTATCAAGAGCTAATTTTGCTGCACTGGATCTAGACTCCTTTTTATTTTATACCAGTCCAGTCTTGTATTGCATACTATCACTACAGCACAAAAAGCAAAATATGGTCCCAATAACATTACCTGTTTCCTTAAGGTAAAGCTGAACCCACTGCTCTTGTGCAAACTGGTGCAAGGCTGACACAGTATTTCTCTCTCCACGTTTGTATTTTATTATGGTTCTGGAAAATTACCTGTCACTTGTATAACCTTCGATGCCATATTCGACAGGCTGTAACTTTCCGAGGAATGTGTGGTGGGTGTAGTTACTGTGTGGGCCGATGGCTGAACTGACAGGTTCTTTTTCAGCATCTGAGCAAAGCTAGGGACTCAGGAGCCCTGAAACCAGTCATGTTGGCAGACATTTTCTGACCAAAATCGGCCTTCCTGCCCTGTAGGCCGGACCCCACGGCAGGCTGTAGGCCGAGGGGCTCGCCGGCCAATACTGTTGCTTCAGAATACACATTCTTTTTAGTACACCTGGAACATTTTCATTAAGACAATACACGTGCTGGGCAATAAAACAAGGCTCAGTAAATGTTAAAAGAGTGAATTCGTACAGAGTACATTATCTGACAACACTGGAATTAAACTAGATATCAATATTAATATATGTAGGAAACCTCCAAATACTTGAAGTTAAACAACAAAGTTCTAAATAACCCATCTGCTGAAAAAAATATTACAAGAGAAATTAGAAAGTATTGAGTGAAAATGAAAATACAATCTATCTAAATGTATGATATGTAGCTAGAATAATGCTTAGAGAAAAAATTATAGCGTTAAATGCTTATATTCAATTATCTAAGCTTCCACCATAAGAAGCCAGAAAAAGAACAAACTAAATCCAAGTATGCAGGAGGGAAATAACAAAAGAGCAAAAATCAATGAAATAGGGCCGGCCGAGTGGCGCGATGGTTAAGAACTCGCTTGGGATGCCAGAGGGCCCCGGTTCGGATCCCACATATGAGGGCCAGTGACACTGCCCT
>NW_017731491.1:2393104-2394808 GCF_001890085.2 Hipposideros armiger | reverse complement strand
AAAAAATGATGGTGCCAGTGTAGAGGGGGGGGGGGCTGAAGGAGTTGAGATATATGTGAAAGTAAAATAAACTAGACGTGGTGATATACTGAACATTCAGGGTGACATAGGAAGAACGATTCCTCAATTTCTGGCTAGCATAACGTAATGGATAATAGTGTGATTCATCCGGGACAAGAACACCGAGAGGCCCAGATTCAGGAAGATAATGGGTTTGGGATATGTTGAATTTTAAATGCCTTTGAGATATCAGGTAGGCAGATAAATTAGAGTTTTGTCTTTCAGAGTAAAGGTGACTCTGGGCAAAGAAATTTGTGAACAATTAACATAGAGATAGTAATGAGATTGTCTTGGAAGACAACTTGAGTCAACAAAAATTTACAAAGAGGGACCTGCAAATAGGATGTGAAAAGACCAGCCACACTGAGCTATAGAAGCTAAAAGAGATTGTCACCAGAACAAAGAATTGCTCAACAGACTCAAATGCTGCTGAGCACTGATAATTGAAAATTGAAGTGTCTGTTGGATTTAGCGACTTGGAGGCACTGTTAATTTCATCCATAGTTATTTCTACAGTGATCATAGGGGTGACTGGTTAAAGTGGGTTAAATGGTTGATGGAGGGCAGTTGTGCAACTCCAGAGGGTTGATGGAGTGCAGTTGTGCAACTCCAGTGGCTCTCATAAGTTGCCTTTCAGCGATGCCTGGGGCACTCCAAGTCCTGCTGCCATTGTGTACGAGGAAAAGGTTCATTTCTCCAGAATCAACTAAGAAAAGCTCCTTTCTGTGTCCCTGCTTAGTTCTTTCTCTTAATTGTTTTTAAAATGCCAGATATGGCTTTGGTTTCATTGGAGTGATTTCTAATTGCCTCAGAGAGCATGGCAAACCCATGTGTCCTATAGCCACTGCAGTTGGCCACACCCCACAACTCTGTGGCACCTAGAATAAAGTTCTGAAGCAACCAGAGTCCTAAAAAGCCATGATTTAGCTAAAAGAGCAAGTATCCCTGTGCATTTTAGCACTTGTGCAAGAAGTGTGGCTCTTTGGAATTAATATCCCATCTGGTGTTTATGTTTGGTGAGCATTAGCTTTCATGAATTCAACATGTACTGGGTGTCTACTCTGTGCCAAGCACTGGGGATACAGAAAGCAAAACAGGTCTCTGACCTCAGCGCGCTGACATGACAGCCTAGTGCTGGAGACAGGCAAACAGATCAGGGAAAGGGACCAGACGGACTGCCTGGGCTTGGAGGCTCAAACATTCCTCTGTGAAATAGGAAACGAAATACCTAAAAACAGACAATTCTGGAGAAGTTTGGCTGTGGATGGTGGAGGGAAGGAAGCAAATAATGGTCTCAGGAGAGAGGTGGGGGGCTGGGAATCAACAGTTTATTTTGTTTCGTATTCTTAAGCAGGAAAACGTAAGCATGTTTTAAAGACGATGGGAAAAATCTTTTCTAGAAAGGGTGATGATTCTAGGGAGTCACCTGGCGGTTGACCCCCACCCCCTTCCCGCTATCTCCTCCTCTCGATTTCTCTTTCTTTTGGCCCCAGCTCTTCTGCGCCTTCTCTACTCCGCAGAGCCCCAGAGCCCACAACCATTCCGGCCCTCCGGCCCCACTCGCAGGCATCTACTCACCGCAATGGCCCCTTCACTTAGGTGGTCCACCATGGCTCCGCCGCGACAACTCCCGCGCTTCGGCTC
>NW_017731491.1:2378232-2387059 GCF_001890085.2 Hipposideros armiger | reverse complement strand
GGTCAGACAGACTCTTTCCACCTTGTGGGCACAATAACTATTGGTAGCCCTGGGCACACACCAATAGCCTAATAACCACAAGAAAGGAGGCCATCTTTCCTGAGAGTTTTGGCAGAAAAGGCCTGAGTTGAACTCTTATCCACCTAACTTTGATTCCATGCACTTCCCTTCAACCAAAGATGCTGGGTTCCTCTGATTGGCCAGGCCTATATCACATGCCCAACCCTGTTGCGAAATTTGAGTCAACTCAACTTCCAACAGCAAGGAATAGTTTTCCCCCCTGAGCTTTTACTACCAGATGTAGTGAGAAGGAGCACTCAAAAACAAGGAAGTCTAATATATATGTAGTTTTGCTATTTGGTAAGCCAGGTTCTCACCCACACATACAGAGCCATCATTTTTCAAGATTTTCAAATATATTTTAGCTATTTTGTACACATTTTCCTCATGTGAACTTTAGAATTGGCTGTCAAGTTCCATAAAAAAAAATTGTTGGAAAAAATATATATTGCTGAGTTTTTTATTAGGATTGTGTTGGATTTATATTCATTTAGGGAGACTTGACATCTTTACAAAATATTAAATTTCTTCACCCAAGTAAATGGTATGTCTTGCCATTTGTTTAGGATTTCTTTTATGCTCTTAAATAAATTTTATCATTTTGTTTGTTTGTTTGTTTGTTTGTTTTACAAGAGAACAAATCCACTTTATTTACTTTTCAGTAAGTTTAAATCCTTGAGGGGTACAGTATTACACAGATTCTGTGTCCTATGGCCTTAGCAGAAAGGTTGGCACAAACCATGCTACTGTTGCCATGAGCACAAGTTTCCTTTCCCCAGATTACTCTGGTTTTGTTCGGTTTGCCACCAGGAGTCACTGTGTTGTTCTTTGCCTTGTACACAAAAGCACATCTCTTGCCTAGACAGAATTCAGTTTCATCTCAAGCATAAACACCTTCAATTTTAAGAAGAGCTGTGTGCTCTCTCTGGTTGCAGAGACCCCGCTTATAGCCAGAAAAAATGGCCTGGGACCACTGCCTTCCAGACACATTTGTTGTTTTAGAAGTCCTATTCCCAGCAGGCTTCCACAGGCCCCAAGATGGCGGAGGATGGGGAGGGGGAAAGCTATCATATTCTTTATATAGGTCTTACACATTTCCTCTTAGATTTATTGTTACTTTTGTAAGGTTTTTGTTGTTATTGTAAATAAGACTTTTCTTTTCCTCTCCAATTACATTCTCTGATGATTGGTGATATAAATAAAAGCAGGACTTTTTTAAAAATCATCTTATAATTGGTCACCTAACTGTACTTTCATATTAATTCATCATTTTTATGGCAATCCACTTAGACTTTTTAGGTAATAGCTATATATGCAGGTAATAATCCTCCTCTCCAATATTTGTGCCTATTATGTTACTTTTTAGTTATCATAGCATTAGTCAGACCTCTAATGCAGTGTTGACTAGTAACAGCCATTTAAAGACATTTGCCATAGGTTTATAGTACATACCCTTTTTCAGCTTAAGGAAATTCCCCTATATTCTATCATAAGTTGGTGTTGAATTTTACCAATACTTTTTTGATATATTTTCTGAGGAATGATCATTTTCTTTTTCTCTAATCTTTAATGTAGGATTTACATCCGTAGATTTACTGAAGTTGAACTGTTTCAGAGATAAACTCTGCTTATCATCTATCATTCTTTTTTTTTTTTTTAATTGGAGAATTGGGGGAGGGAAACAGTGTTGGGGAATTGGGGAAGGGGACCAGCCAAGTTGTTGTTCTTCAATCTTCATTGTGGAGGGCGCCAGTCGCCATCTGGNTACACTCCCTTTACATCCCTAATGCAAATCACTGTCAGTAGCTAGACCATTATAGTAGCTTCCGAACTGGTTTCCCATCCATTATTGCCTCCCTCTATTTTCTATACCACAACAGGAATCATTTTTCAAATCACAAATCAGATTTATTGATCTCCCTTAACGCCGTTCAGGAGTTTCTTTTGCGCTTACAATAAAGACTAAAATTCTTACTGCCTATTTCTTTGGCCTCCTTTTTCACCACTCTCCCCTTTGAGACAGACTGGCCTTCTTTCAATTCTTAATACGCACTATGCTTCTTTGTGCCACATGGCTTTTACTTATTGTAGTTCTTCTGCCTGAAATGCTTGTCCTAGTTCCTCTCAACTCCACTGTTCCCTAAGAACTAATTAACTTCTCATCCTTCAGGATCAGCCAAATCTTTCCTCAGGAAAGCCTTCCCTGAATCCCAGCTGGGTTATCTTCATTTTTTATACATTTACAATACTACATACCTTTTCTTTTTATGTTTGTGTAATCATTTGATTAACGTCTGTCTTCACTACTAGTCTGTAAGCGCCATGAGGGCAAGGACCTTGTCTGTATTTGTTTGTCTTTCTGTAGACAAGAGCCGTGCAGCGTCAAAAAAACAGGTGCTCAATAAATACTTATTCAATGACAGTTTGGTAATGTATGTAAAGCTCTTAGTTCAGTGGCTGGCACATATTATGACACATAAATGAGAGCCTCATCTATATGCAGTTACATAAACATGTACCTTTCAGGTTCAAGGTTGACATTTTATCTTTATGCCAGCGACTATCACAGTGTCTTTCTAGTTCTTTTTCTATATTCTCATTTATTTGTAGATTAATATGCACATACCTTTTTTCATTCTCTATTAGATTATGTCATGTGCTTTGTCCTGTGAGGTGTTTTCTAACATCACACCTTTCCAACATCACACATGATATTTCTAGTGTAATATGCCACAATTTATTCTTTTCCCTATTGATGGGCAATTACATTATTTCTAGGTTTGTTTGTTTTACTGTTACAAACAGTGCTGCACTGAACAAATGTGATATATGTTTTTGTACATAGATTTAGAACTCAAGATAGGTTCTTAGAAGAGAAATTGTTGCATCGGTAGTGATAGGCATTTTAAATTTAATAAATTTGTCTTTCAGAAAGGCTTTACCAGTTTACCATGAGCAGCATATGAAAATCACTTTCCCATATCCTCACCAACATTAGAAAGCAACCTTCTTTAATTTTGCCAACCATAAGGACAAAATCATCTTTTTTAATTTACATTTTTCTGATTACTAGTGAAGTAATGCATTATTTCTGATATTACAGCCCATTTGTATTTCTTCTGTGAATTGTTCATTTGTACTTTTTGCCCATTTTTCTAGTGGGGTGTCTATCTTTCTCTTATTAATTTATAGGAGATCTTTTTAAATCTGGCTGTGTAATTCTCTGCTATATATGTGACTAATTTTTCTTTTAGTCCATTATTTATCTTTTTTACTTTACTTATGGTGTCTTGCATTGTATATAAACTGTGTGTTATGTTTTTACTTTTATACAATCGTGTCTGTCATTTTCTTTTTTTTTTTAAGATTTTATTGGGGAGTTGGGGGAGGGGAACAGTGTTGGGGAATCGGGGAAGGGGAACAGATAAGTTGCTGTCCTTTTGTTCTTTAGTCTAGTTGTGGAGGACGCCACTTCATTGGCCCATGTTGGTATTGTGATCATTGTGCTTTTCCCCGCTGAGGCGGTCTGTCACCGGCCATTGGATGGCTGCTCATGGAGATTCAAGCCAGCTGCCGGCCACTCACGCTGGCTGCCGGCCACTCACGGTAGCTCATGGCCACTCGTGGTAGCTCACAGAAGCCCACTGCAGTCTACGCCGTGGCTGGCCACTTATGGCAGCCCAGTCCAGGTCAAGCTGTTTTTCACAATCTTAGCTGTAGAGGGCTCAGCATCACTGGCCCATGTGGGAATCAAACCGGCAGCCCTGTTGTTCAGAGCTCATGCTCTTACCAATTGAGCCACTCGGCCGACCCTGTCATTTTCTTTTATGGCTTCTGGGTTATGTGTCTTAGTTAAGATAGTCTACTCTACTTCAAGATTTAAAAATATTCTCTATTTTTTTTCTAACATTTTTTTGTAATCTTGTGATTTCATTTTAGCCTTCTTATCCATTTGGAGCTTATTTTTTTGTATGATGTGAGGGAGTAGTCTTAAGTTTTTTCCAGATAATTTTTCCACAACATTTATCAAATAGTTCATTCTTTCCCCAGTGCTTCAAAATGCCATATTTATCAAAAATTAAATTTCTTCCAGTCAGATGGCTATCATCAATAAATCAACAAACAACAAGTGCTGGCCAGGTTGTGGAGAAAAGGGAACCCTGGTGCACTGTTGGTGGGACTGCAGATTGGTGCAGCCATTATGGAAATCAGTATGGAGGTATCTCAAAAAACTGGAAATNTGCTGTGGCTGGAACTTCCAGTACTATGTTGACCAAAAATGGCAAAAGTGGGCAGCCTTGTCTTGTTCCTTAAGGGGAATGTGTTTAGCTTTTCCCCATTGGGTATGATGTTAGCTGTGGATTTGTCATATATGGCCTTTATTATGTTGAGATATGTTCTCTCTATTCCCATTTTGCTGAGAGTTTTTATCATAAATGGATGCTGGATTTTGTCAGTTGCTTTTTCTGCATCTATTAATATGACCATATGATTTTTATTTTTTATTTTTCATTTTGTTTATGTGGTGTATCATGTCAATTGATTTGCAGATATTGAACCAACCTTGCATACCAGGAATGAATCCCTCTTGATTGTGGTGTATGAACTTTTTAATGTATTGCTGAATTCAGTTTGCTAATATTTTGTTGAGGATTTTTGCATCTATGTTCATCAGGGATATCAGCCTGTAGTTTTCTCTTTTTGTGATGTCTTTGTCTGGTTTTGGGATCAGGGTAATAATGGCCTCATAAAATGAGCTTGGGAGACTTCCCTCCTCCTGGATTTTTTGGACTAGTTTTAGGAGAATAAGTGTTAATTCTTTTTTGAATGTTTGATAAAATTCACCTGTGAAGCCATCTGGTCCAGGACTTTTGTTTGTTGGGAGCTTGTTGATTACTGATTCAATTTTGTAGGTGGTAATTGGTCTGTTCAGATTTCCTGTTTCTTCTTGATTCAGCCTTGGAAGATTGTATTCTTTTAGGAATTTATCCATTTCTTCCAAATTGTCTAATTTGTTGGCAGCGTATGGTTGCTTGTAGAACGATTAAGTTTAGATTTTTATATTTTGGGGCATGCAGCAGTTCTTACCGTTTCCAATGTTTTCTAACCTACAATGATAGAAAAGGTAGGGATGCTATTTAACTTTTTCGGTGTCAATGTTGTGTTTCAATAACCAATGCCTTGCTATAGTCACTAGGGTGTGAACTTTTCCATCTCCCAAAGGTTGTAGTGGAGATTTGCTAGCTGCACACAGAAATCCATAAGTGCAAATTTGGAAAGGACCTTAGAGGTCATATAGTCTAACCCCAGTGTTTTCCAAACTCTCTTGACTACATTCTTCAGTAAGAAATACTTTATATCACAACCTAGTACACACACACACACACACACACACACACACACACACACAACTGAAGCAAGAATTTTCCACAGCTTCAGTGAATTTTTATTGATCACCTATTTTGTGCCACAAATTCTCTAAAACTGATAAAAGATGCCTACCCACAGATTCCTAGAGCCCAGCAAATCCCAAGCATTGTAAACATAAATAAAATCACACCTAGGGACAGCAGACTCAAACTGCCAAACACTAAGGGGAAAAAGGGGAAATCTTAAAACAACCAAAGAAGAAAGATATGTTACCTTTAAGGAGTACAAATAAACTAGTAATAGATGATATTTTCTATGAAACTATTGAAGCCAGGAGATAATTGAATGGCACATTTAAAGCCCCGAAAGGAAAACAAAACTTGCCAACCTAGAATTATATTCCAAATGAAAATACCTTGCAAAAGTGAATGCAAACTAAAACATTTAGAAGTAAGACATGACGATAATAGTACAAAGGGGAAGATGGATAAATGGAGTTAAATTGTTGTAAGGTTCTTATATTGTTTGGGAAATGGTAAAAGTACTAACTGGATATAGTAACAAATCAGGGATTGATTTTGTAACCTCTAGGATAACCACAAAAAAATGTATGTAAAAATTTATAATCAAGTCAATTCTCTCCCTTTCCCCGTATGTTAGGCAGAATAATATATCCCAAGATGTCCATGTCCTAATCTCTGGAATTTATGAATATGTTAGGTTACCTGATAAAGGGAAATTAAAGTTGCAGGTGGAATTAAGATTGCTGGTCAGCCCATTTTAAGACAGGGAGAGGAGCCTGGATTATCCAGGGAAGCCCAGGGTAACCACAAGAGTCCTTACAAGTGGAAAAAGGAGGAAGGAGAGAAGAATCAGAAGGAGATGTGACTATGGAAGAACAGTCAGAGANCCAAGTGAGGGCAGGGATATTCCCTGAAAAATGAATAGCCTATGTAAGAACTATTAGAATGATGAATAGCCTGGCAAGCTGGGGATAGCATTGAGTAGCTCAGGATAGTTTTACAGAGGAAGTGAGACTTGAACATTAGAAAGTAAGCCAAGAGCCAAATAATGAAGCGTTTGTACGGGGCTTTCCTAAATGCTAGGAGGAGCATTGATGAATTTAAAGCAGAGGGATTAAATTGGGGGCGGGGAACTGAGGGCATGGAGACTAGTTATGTGACACGCTGGAAAGAATGCCAGACAAGACGTGGTAAGGGCTTGAATTAAAGGAATGACCTGGGGATTGAAAGAAAACTGAACTATGTAAGAGATATAAATATTTGTTAACTTAATAGTTGCTGGGGAGCGAGAGAAAGAAAAACCTGGGAGGTGTGTCAGGTTTCTGACTTGAGCAACTAAGGTAGATGGAGGTCTAAGAGAACAAGGATGGTAGCTGTCAATTCACCTAGCATGGTTCCTGGCACAAAGTAGGTTTTCAATAAACATTTCTGAATGAAAGAATGTTGAGTGAATTGGTGTGAGAAAACATACATCCTTCTTCAGCATATGAAAACTAAAAAAAGACCACAAGAATTGATTCTTTTGCTTCTTGCTTCCTGGACTGAAATCTTGATTTTCTAAGATTGTGCATTTGGAGAAATCTAAATTCCTTCCTTTCTTATTTATTTTGTAGACTTAAAATAGCATGGATCTGCCCGTGGATGAGTGGAAATCATACCTATTTCAGAAGTGGTCTTTGCTCCCAAAGTCCATTCAGTTCACAATTTCTACAGCAGAGACTTTGAGCGATGTCTTTCTTCACTCCTCTTCGCTTCTTCAGTAAGTGAATGAAAGCTTTAACCGGGGTAATTTTGATCTGGAAAATGTTCCTTTTTGTCATTTGCTCTCAATTTATATCTCTTTGTGATGGAAAGATTAAGTTTATTTTATTTTATTTTTTGCATAAAACACTTTATTATTTTTTGTGAGGTCAAGCAACCCTATGTTATTTTATTTGTTTATTTTTATTTACTTNTCATCTATCATTATTTTAACACATGGCTAAATTCAATTTGCTAATGCTATTCTTAGGATTATTGTATCTTCATTCATACAGAAATGGTATTAGCCTACATGTTCTTTTTTGTGCTCTATTTGTCATCTGTTGGTGTTAGTGTTATGGTAGCCTCATAGCCTGAATTGGAGAGCTTCTCATCTTTTTCTGTGCTCTGAAATAGTTTATATGATGTAAGGATTACTTAATTCTTAAGAGCTAGTAGAAAAATCCTGTAAACCTTTGTAGACCTGGTGCCTTATGAAGTTGAAATATTTTCTTTTTTTAGTTTAATTTTTATCAGAATAATATGCATATAGTGTAAAAAGTCAAATAGTCCTTCAAAGCCTATAAAGAAAAGCAGCAATTCCCTGTCTCACTCTTCCCCATTCATATTTTCCAGAAAATGCTACTAACAATTATTTTAATTGTTTCTTCTGGCTTTTAATTTCATAGTACTAAACAGTATGCTAACACTGCTATTTCTTGAATTTTTAGTTTTAGATGTCAAATTTAGCTCTCCTACCCCCAACTAACATGTATGTATGTACTTGGTTTTTCTCTCATTCTCTCATTATAACTGTATTATAATTCATAATATAACCAATAGAATATGATTTGGTTAAACCAATATTCATTACTTACATCATTATGTCTGTAAATATTATTCATATGAACCATGAAGTATACTTTGAATTATATTTCCTTCCTTGTATAAATCTTGTTTTCCCTGGAGTTAATAATTGTCTTCATTTTTGTATATCCCCAAACTTCTCTACTTAAGACTAAGTGGGGCAGGGGTGGGGGGTGGAAAAAAATTAACCTGAAGAGCTGTTTGTAAGACTATTCAGTCATAATCTAAAATGACCAAAAAAGATTTAAACATCTAATCGCCATGTGCATGCCCATTAAAGTGTGACCTTAAACTAATAAAAAATAAACAAAGAAAAATGTTTTAAAAAGTATGAACTGGACCTTTAAAGCTTAAAACCAGGCATACAATTTTCTTTCTTGCCGTTTATAGTCTTTGAGGAACATTTTACCAAATTTGATGCGTTTCATCAGTATTAAAGACCTTTTGAGACAGATGACTTCCCCCACATTGATAATCTACAGCGTCCTAGGGAATCTTTAACAGACTTATTACCCACACTCATTGCTTTACTGTTTATTTTAATTTTGTACTGATTCAACTGGAATACCTTGTTGTGCCAGAAAGAGAAGAAGGGCTCAAAGACTAATGGATTTATGTAAAAGAGAAACAGGGGGCCGGCCGAGTGGAGCGTTGGTTAAGAACTAGCTTGGGACGCCAGAGGGCCCCGGTTCGGATCCCACATAAGAGGGCCAGTGACACTGCCCTCTACAGCTAAGATGCTAAACAACAGCTCAACCTGGAGCTGG
>NW_017731491.1:2368740-2377042 GCF_001890085.2 Hipposideros armiger | reverse complement strand
CAGGTTGAGCTGTCGTTCAGCATCTTAGCTGTGGAGGGCAGTGTCACTGGCCCTCATATGTGGGATCCGAACCGGGGCCCTCTGGCATCCCAAGCCAGCCCTTAACCATCGCGCCACTCGGCAACAATGAATTTTTTTAAAGGCCATGGTGGTACTCAAATAAATACATAAATAAGTAAAAGGGGGCAACACTTATCTTTACAGAAGAATATCAGTTACTAAATTTAGAAGTAATGATAGAATTATAAAATCAACATTTTGTAATCCCTGGTGTAATAACTGATTCTGGCCATAATAGTAATGGATGTTGAAACCATTAGAAAAAAGACCTCTGGGAAACAGTTTATTCACATGGTCTCAAAATATGGCCCCATAGATTCCTGAAGTGCAATGTGAGCAGTATCATTATATTGGATAAACCCAATACTCACCACCTTAACCAAGTGACAAAACTTAGCATCACCAATAGTGGAGACCAGTTGACATTATGTGTCCCCTGATTTGAACCAAAAGTATACATATTTAACTATGTACTAATATTCTTGACAAACATTGTTTAATCTAAATCTAATCATGAAGAAACAATGAGGTAAAACCAGAATGTGGAACATTTTCCTGGCCCGAGTCTTCAAAACAATTAGTCATGAAAAACAAACAACAACAAAAATTATGGGACTGTCTCAGAAGAGACTAAAGAGAAATAACAACTAAATTCAGTTAATGGGAACCTTGATCCTGGATCGATTTGGGGTAAGAAAAGATATAAAAGACATTTTAGGGCCAGCCAAATGGCGCGTTGGTTGAGTTGGCTTGGGACGCCAGCTCTGAGCAGCAGGGCCCTGGTTCGGATCCCACATGAGGGCCAGTGACGCTGCGCCCTCTACAACTAAGATGGTAAACAACAGCTCGACCTGGAGCTGGGCTGTGTGTGGATCACCAGCGATGGCATAGGCTGCAGTGGGGCTGGCCGGCAGCGGTCTTGAGCTTTCGTGAGCTGCCATGAGCCGCTGTGAGCAGCCGTCCAGTGGCCGGTAAGCAACTGCCTCTCACAGGAAGAGCACAATGATAATAACAACATGGGCCAGTGAGGCAACGTCCCCCACAACTAGACTGAAGAACCAAAGGACAGCAGCCACTTGTGTGTTCCCCTCCCCAATTCCCCAATAAAATCTTAAAAAAAAAAAAAAAAGAAAGAAAGAAAGTAGAATAGAAGTTACCAGGGGCTGGGGAGAGTGAAAAATGGAGAGTTATCATTTAATGAGTCTATGCTAGTTTGGGATGGTGAAAAAGTTGTGGAAATAGATAGTGGTGATTCTTGCACAATATTGTGTATGTACTTAATGCCACTGAACTATGTACTTAAAAATGGTTAAAATGATAAATTTTGTATATTTTACCATAATAAAAATTAATTAGGGCCGGCCGAGTGGTGCGTTGGTTAGGAGTTGGCTTGGGACGCCAGCTCCTAGCAGCCGGACCCTGGTTCAGATCCCACATGAGGGCCAGTGACACTGTGCCCTCTACAGCTAAGATGGTAAACAACAGCTCAACCTGGAGCTGGGCTACTGTGAGTTGCTGGCCACAGCGTAGGCTGCAGTAGGCTGCAGTGGGCTGCCGTAAAGCTACTGTGAGTGGCTGGCAGCCAGCATGAGCCGGCGGCAGCCGGCATGAGCTGCCAAGAGCTGCCGTGAGCAGCCATCCAGAGGCCAGTGACCGATCTGCCTCACCCAGGAAGAGCACAGTGATCACAATACTAACATGGGCCAGTGAAGCGACATCCTCCACAACTAGACTGAAGAACCAAAGGACAGCAACTTGTCTGTTCCCTTCCCCCAATTCCCCAATAAAATCTTTAAAAATAATAATAAATTAGAAAAATTGTTCCTTCTCACTTCCTCAAGTTTTTATCATAACATTCCAGGAGAAAATTTAAAATATGAAAAAAAGAAAGAACATCCATTTGCTTTTCAAAACTTTAAATTAATTACTAAGTTAAACTTGGTGCCCAAAGAAAAAATGAATTATTGCAGCTTAGGTCTTAATCACACTGAACAATTACAAAACATTGAGTTTACCATCATGTTGGCTTAAGATTAAAGAATATCCATTGTTAGTCAAGAAGAGTTTTGCTGTTATTACTGTTCACCCCAACCTTTTTGTTTGAATAGGATTTTCAGGTTTAACTTAATTTAAAGCAACACAAAAACAAACAGAACAAAGAACAGGCTCTATGGTACACCAGATGTGCATGGGATATTGTCCTCTTATTTTCTGGACTGGCAAGCACACTTTCTGAATTAAAATCTTTCCTAATTTTTCCTTTCATGTTATTAATTTTGAGTTGTTTCTACATTGTATTTAAATACCAATAAAATCCTATTTGATATTAACTTAT
Organism: Hipposideros armiger; assembly: GCF_001890085.2. Taxonomy (NCBI): domain Eukaryota; kingdom Metazoa; phylum Chordata; class Mammalia; order Chiroptera; family Hipposideridae; genus Hipposideros; species Hipposideros armiger. The sequence continues at coordinate 2,374,647 of NW_017731491.1, read as the reverse complement.
TATACATAACAAAGACAAGTAATGTTTTATGAAATTCCAATATATACATACACAGATGCACCATACTGAATCACAATGTAAAAAGGTTTTGTGTGTGTGTGTTTTTTTTTAAGATTTTGTTGGGGAATTGCGGAAGGGGAACAGCCAAGTTGTTGTCCTTCAATGTTAGTTGTGGAGGGCACAGCTAGCTCACCTCCAAGTCCTGTCACCATCCAGCCGGCAGCTCACAGCCGCTCAGCTCAAGGTGCCATGTTCAATCTTAGTTGTGGGTGAGCGTAGCCCACCATCCCATGCGGGAGTTGAACCGGCAACCTTGTTGTTAGGAGCACGTGCTCTCACCAGCTGAGCCATCCTGCCACCTGTTGGCAGCTCAGCGGCACCTCAGCTTGGGCGCAGCTCACTGGCCCATGTGGGAATCGAACCGCCAACCCTGTTGCTCAGAGCTCGTGCTCTTAACCAACTGAGCCACTCAGCCAGCCCTAAAAAGTATTTCTTATTGTGGGTCTTTGTCAACAAAAATTTTAAAAACATTTTCTAAACATTCTACAGTTTTAGGGCCGGCCTAGTGGCTCAGTTGGTTAAGAGCTTGCCCAAGAGTTCCAGCTCTGAGCAACAGCGGTTCGATGCCCGGCCCGAGCTGAATTGCCATTGAGCTGCCAACAGGTGGCAGGATGGCTCAGCTTAAAAAACAAAAAGAATAGGAATAAACATTCTACAGTTTTTATTTTGATTTCCTCTTTGACCTAGAGTTGCTTAAGAGAATTTTTAGTTTCCATGTTATTCATATTTGCTTCATTGCATTGTAGCCAAAGAGTATAGTCTAGGTTATTCTAATCTATTTCTCCTTATTGAAAAAAAGGTGTATTCTTTATTGCCTGTGTGTGTGTATGTTTGTGTATTTATATATTAGATCAACTTTATTAATTTTGTTATATAGAGCATTTACATTCAATACTTTTTTTTCAAGATGAAATTTTGGATTTACTTGCAAAAATAGTACAAAGAATAACTTTGTAATATCCCTTTTTCAGATTCCTCAAATGTTAACATTTCACTACATTTACTTTATGATTTGTTCGCCCACCCTCTCTTCATCCGTCCCTCCCCCTTCCCCCCACCTCTCTGCATTGGCAGCCATTCAACTCTGGTATTTTCAACACAGTTTAAGTGGAGAGTATGCCTTGGTGCAAAGTCTCTGTGTATTACATCATTCTCCACACCCAAGCTTCTATATGATGTGTTATCCATTGGGCAGCAATTATGAGATAAAGAATAAAAAATTAACACTCTGTCCTCTAAATAGAAATTCCAGTCCCTGTGTCTCGGAGACCACAAGATTCCCCCTACTGCCCACCCCCCCGCACCCCCAGTCTCATTACATAATACATAGAACCTCATGTGTCCCAGTGTTTTGCAGGCAGTCATTCCTGTTTCAAGTGCAATGGTAAGGAGCTTTCTTTGAAATAACAAATTTGTGCTTTTTTGTTTGTTTCTTTCTCCATGAAGATCTGAGGATGAGATGTTTTTAAAAAGGCTTTCTATGGATTATCTTGTGGGAAAGGACCCCAACGCTCCCCTTTTCTACAGAGAAGAAGGAAATAAAAAATTTCAGGAGAAGGATTATATGGGAGCCGCAGTTCTATATTCTAAGGTAAGGCACTCCCAGCTCAGCAGGAGGGGTTATTTCAACAGTTTCACAACATATATTTCCTCAAAAGATAGAGCCTTCTTGTCAAATGATATAGCCAGTGGTAACTTTGTCTATAATTTGTGGATTGGACTTGAAAAAGAAAACTGGCAGAATTCTGCTGTTGGTTATATTCTGAAACAAAAGGTAGTTTTCATTACATGTCCTGAATTCCATCAGGAAACTTCTATTCCCATATTTGTTCAGACAACTTATAACAATAGGCTTATTGGACCCCTTGTCCTGCCTTGCTCATGTCTGTCAGCTCATTGAATTGTATGCTATTTTGGTCTGAATGACTGATGAGGCTATTCATGTGATAGTCCCAATTTAGAGAGCAGCTAGATTTTTGGCTTTCCACAGTGTTAGATTAAGTTAGAAAGGAAAATAATTAAGCTCAATTGCCACAGCCCAGTTGAACTCCATTTTGAAGGTTGTCAACCAATATTTAAAATTACACTAACCATCAATGAGCTAGATTTTGATGAGGAATTGTGACTTTTATCAACTTGTTGCCCTACTTCCATAGTAGGAACTAGAACAAGATCCCTGAGAGACTTTCTTCCATAACTTTTTAGAGATAAATATGGGCTTAAACCAAGAATGTATCATTCCCTTGGACCAGGTCTGTGATCTTGTATATTAAAAGAATGAATGTAAATTTGAAGGTGGACCCCACTCTGAACCTTTAACTGGCCTATGCTTAAAATTTGGAATTAGTTTTCCAAAAACTATCAGACCTACAATAGCAACTTCTATAATTAATAAAAGCCCTACTTTGTAATGTTATAACAAAGTATTTAGCTGACTAATGTAAGCATTAGTGATTGCTAAAGAATTAAAACCCATTAGATGTAATAATGATCCACTGATAAATGGCTTAATGGTTCTTTTTCATAGCTAATCTCTTCCACTTTATGCATGTGCATCATAAATGTGATCACGTGGGAAGTTGTTCATGGAAAACAAGTAAAATAAAAAGTGAAATCAGACAAAAAGTTAAGGCTTGCTCTGGATGAGGAGGGAGATGAGCCTATTTCATGAAGCTAGTATTTTGGTGATTATGGTACTTTGCAATTTTCTATAAAGCTGCTATTTTCTTTCTTTTTTTAAAATAATATTTGTTGTTTTTGATTGCAAATGTAATATATGTTTACATGGAAAATATAGAGAAGCATAAAGAGTAAAAAAAAAATCCCATAACCAATGATAGGTACTGTTAACATTTTTGCTTATACCCATCTAGCCACATTTTCCTCTGAAAATATGTTTTTCTTTTACGAAATTGGGATAATGCTATACTTAATGTTTTGTAACCTGCTTTTTTCCCTCGACAATTTATTGTAATCATTTTCTCATGTTATTAAATTTTCCACTAGAACATGATTTTTTACGGCTGGCTTAGTGTTCCATTACAGAGAACTATACTTGATTTAACATCTAATGTTGGCAGATTGTTTTGTTTCATAAAGCTGCAAGGAGCATCTTTCTATGTAAATATTTGTACACATCTGCTTATTTCCTTAGGATTAAATTCCTAGAAGAGCAATTGCTGGGTCAATTGAATATATTTTTTAAGGCCTTTGATACTTGATGCTAAATTGTTCTCCAGGGAAGAACTAGTTAACATCCCTTCTAGCACAGTATGGGAATGTTTATTTCTCTATATCCTAAGCTATATTGGTTATTATGGTTGTATTATTATTTTATCTATTTATTTTTGAATAGGAAATGTGTTTATGCATACATAGTTAGAATTCAAAAGGTGCAAGAGTATACAGTGTAGTTTATTCCTTCTGTTCCCTAGCCACCTAATTTCCCATACCCAGAAGCTAGCACTGTTAAATGTCTCTTTCCAGAGGTACTTTGGCATCTATAAATAAATACAAATAGTCTCCCATTCCTGCACACACATACTTTTTTTATTTAAATAACATTCTGTATGCACTCTTAAGCACTGCACTTTTTTACTTAATAATATCTTAAGATCATTTTTATATGCGTGCATAAAGTTCTTCCTTATTCTTTTCTTTTTTTTAATTTTTTTATTGTGAAATAAACATTTTTTAATTAGTTTCAGCTGTATAACACAGTGCAGTAGTTATACTTTTTACCCCTCAAAGCGACAATCCCCCTCCCCCAATCCGCTGCCCCTCTACCCCCATATCATACATATCTATTACAATTCCCTTGACTCCACTCCCACACTATACTCCATGTCCTGTGACTATATATATATTCAATTATAGTCCCGTGATTATATATATATATTCAGTTATAGTTGACATACCATATTATACAACATCAGCTTCAGGTGTACAGTGCACTGATCAAGCCTCTACCCCATCCATGAAGTGGTCTCCCTAACAAGACATGTGACCATCTGACACCCTACAATATATTTACAACGTTATTAATTATATTCCCCAAACTGTCTTTCATATCCCTGTGGCAATATTGTAGTTACCTATTTATGCTGTCTAATCCCTTTCCCTTCTCCCTCATCCCCAACCCTCTCCCAAGTAGCAACCATCAGTTTTTTCTCTATATCTTTGAGACTATTTCTGTTTACTTTGCTCGTTCATTTAGTTTTTTAGATTCCACCTATAAGTGAGATCATATGGTATTTGTCTTTCTCCGACTGACTTATTTCACTTAACATAATAGTCTCTAGGTCCATCCATATTGTTGCAAATGGTACAATTTTATTCTTCTTTATAGCGGAGTAATACTCCATTGTATAAATGTACCACAGTTTCTTAATCCAGTCATCTACCGATGGGTATTTCAGTTGTTTCCAAGTCTTGGCTATTGTAAAGAGTGCTGCGATAAATATAGGGGTGCATATATTTTTTCGAATTAGCGTCTTGGGTTTCTCTGGATAGATACCCAAGAGTGGAATTGCTGGGTCATATGGTAGTCCCATTTCCAGTTTTTTGAGATACCTCCATACTGATTTCCATAATGGCTGCACCAATCTGCAGTCCCACCAACAGTGCACCAGGGTTCCCTTTTCTCCACAACCTGGCCAGCACTTGTTGTTTGTTGATTTATTGATGATAGCCATTCTGACCGGGGTAAGGTGATATCTCATTGTGGTTTTTATTTGCATTTCTCTAATGATTAGTGAGGTTGAACATTTTTTCATATGCCTGTTGGCCATCTGTATGTCCTCTTTAGAGAAATGTCTCTTCATGTCCTCTGCCCATTTTTTAATTAGGTTGTTTGTTTTTTTGGTGTTGAGTTGAATGAGTGTCTTACAAATTTTGGATATTAACCCCTTACCAGATATATCATTGGCAAATATCTTCTCCCATTCAGTAGGCTGCCTTTTGTTTTATTGATGATTTCCTTTGCTCTGAAAAAACTTTTAAGTTTGATGTAATCCCATATGTTTACTTTTTCTTTTATTTCCCTTGCCCGAGGGGATATATCCGTAAAAATATTACTGAGGGTAATGTCTGCAAAATTTACTCCCTATGTTTTCTTCTAGGAGTTCTATGGTTTCAGGTCTTACATTTAAGTCTTTAATCCATTTTGAATTTGTTCTCATACATGGTGTAAGTAGGTGGTCCATTTTCATTTTTTTGCACATGTCGGTCCAATTTTCCCAGCACCATTTATTAAGTAGACTATCTTTACTCCACTGTAAATTCTTGCTTCCATTGTCACAGTTTAAATGACCGTATATGGATTGGTTTATTTCTGGGCTCTCTATTCTGTTCCATTGGTCTGTGTTTCTGTTTTTATGCCAGTACCATACTGTTATGATTACTGTAGCCTTGTAGTATGATTTAATGTCAGGTAGCATGATACCTCTCACTTTGTTCTTATTTCTCAAGATTGCCATGGCTGTTGGGGGTCTTTTATGGTTCCATATAAATTTTAGGATTATATGTTCTATTTGTGAGAAAAATGTCCTTGGTAGTTTGATAGGAATTGCATTGAATCTATATATTGCCTTAGGTAGTATTGACATTTTAACTATATTTATCTTCCTATCCACGAACATGGTATGTATTTGCATTTATTTGTATTTTCTTTGATTTCGCTCTTCAGTGTCTTATAATTTTCTGAGTACAGGTCTTTTACTTCTTTGGTTAAATTTATTCCTAGATATTTTATTGTTTGTGAAGCAATTGTAAAAAGGATTGATTTCCTTATTTCTTCTTCTGATGGTTTATTATTGGTGTATACAAATGCAACGGATTTTTTAATAT
>NW_017731491.1:2352012-2368075 GCF_001890085.2 Hipposideros armiger | reverse complement strand
ATTACTGATTCAATTTCTTTGGTAGTAATCAGTCTGTTCAGAGTTTCTGTTTCTTCTTGGTTCAGACTTGGTAGATTATATGCTTCTGGAAATTTATTTATTTCTTCCAGATTGTTGAATTTGTTGGCATATAGTTGCTCATAGTATTTTCTTACAATTTTCTGTATTTCTGTGGTATCTGTTGTCACTTCTCTTTCATTTCTGATTTTATTAATTTGGGTTCTCTGTCTCTTTTTCTTGGCGAGTCTGGCTAAGTGTTTCTCAATTTTGTTTCTCTTTTCAAAAAACCAGCTCTTGGTTTCATTGATCTTTTGTATTGTTTTTTGTTTGGTCTCTATTTCATTTATTTCTGCTCTGGTCTTTATTATTTTCTTCCTTGTACTTCTTTTGGGCTTGTGTTGCTGTTCTTTTTCCAGTTCCCTTAGATGTAAAGATAGTCTGTTGATTTGAGATTGTTCTTTCTTTAGGTAGGCCTGCATTGCTGTGAATTTCCCTCTTAGGACTGCTTTCACTGTATCCTATAGCTTTTGGGTATAGTGTTTTCATTTTCGTTTGTCTTAAGATAGCTTTTGATTTCTTCTTTGATTTCATTTTTTACCCACTCGCTATTTCCTTATTCTTTTCTTATGGCTACGTGGTATTCTGTTAAATGGATATAATAGGAATTTATTTAGTTAGTCCTCTAGACCAATATTTAAGTTGTTTTCTCTCTTTTGCTATTTCAAACAATTTTGTGATGAGACACTTTGCATGTATGTTGTTTTGCACATACCTATAGGATAAATAATTATATCTGTAGGATAAATTCCTAGAAGAGGAATTGCTGGTCAACGTGTGTGTGTGTGTGTGTGTGTGTGTATACAATATACTTAATATATATGTTATAAATATATAACATACTTAAATATATATGTGCTTAAATATTTATACATATATATATTGCTAAATTGCCCTCCATAATCATGAGACCAATTTACGCTCCCACTAACAACACACATATGAGAATATTAATTATCCCACTCTTTTGTCACCTCAGTGTTCTATCAATTTTATTTTTCTTTGCCAAACTGAAAAATAAAAAATGGTATCTCAGTAGAGTTTTAATTTGCATTTTGCTGATTATAAGTGACATTGAGCATTGTTTCATATGTTTAAGAGCCATTTATATTTCCTGTTAGAACTGTTCATATCATTTGCTTTTTTCCTATGAAATTCTTGGTTGTCATCTTCTTGATCTGTAGGAGCTGTTCATAAAGTAAAGAAAAGAGACCTTTGCCTGTAATATGAGTTGCAAATATTTTTTACAGTTCAATGTTTGCCTTTAGATGTTGCTTTTATTGGTTTTTGCTGTACAGAAATTTTTTATTTTTATGTGGTCAAATTTATTAAATTTTTATAGACTTCTGAGTTTTGTATCATAACTAAAAAGGTATTCCTCACTCCAACATCACTTTAGACTATTCCTATATTTTCTTCTAGTGCTCTTATAGTTTCATTTTTACGTTAAGATTCCAATCCATTTGGAATTTATCCTAGTGAAAGTTTTATCATATATAGACAGCCAACTTTATTTTTTCTCACTAGCTTACCTACTTGTCCCAATACTTTTATTAAATAATCCCCATCTTTGCTCCTGTGATTTAATTTTTTGTTTTTGTTTTTGTTTTTTAGCTGATCCATCCTGCCACCTATTGGCAGCCCAGTAGCAGCTCAGCTTGGGCCGGGCATCGAACCACTGTTGCTCAGAGCTCGCACTCTTGAGTGTTTCAGTGATTTGAGATGCCACCTTTATGATTATTATTAATTCTTGCCAATTTGGTGATGGAAAAAAAAAGTAGCCCTTTTCTGCATTCATTTTCATATTTGTGGATATCTATATGTGAATTAACCATTTGTTTCCTATATATCATAGTGTTTCTTCCTTTGTGAATTTCTCTTTGTGCCACTCACCCTTTGTTATGTACAGTATTATGTTCTTGGTTTTCATTCACCTTTAGTAGTGTTTGTAGCTGAAGCCCTGTCTGATGCTGCTGTCTTCAAAGTGCTTTGAATATTTATTTCATCACTTGATCTTTACAGCTTTGCTCTAAGGTGGTTAAAAATGAAGCTGAAGCAGGGGAAGCACAGAGACCCAGTAACATTCCCAATTTCATACAGTCTTTAGTAGTTGAGCCCTTGTTATCTGAAAAAAATACTTTGAAGATGCTAGTTTCCATTTAGACCTTTGTTTGGTTCATTGTTTTACAGGGAGTATCGCACTCAGGGCCTAACACTGAGGACATTTCGCTGTGTTATGCCAATCGCTCTGCAGCCCTCTTCCACCTGGGTCAGTATGAAGTGAGTATCAGGGTGCCTGATGTGTTGGAGAGGATCTGTATGGGGTTCGCTGGAGGACTAGACCTTCATCTCTGCTTATACCTTAGAACACTAAAATCGGGCCAGTTGGCTGAATTGGAAGCAAATTGATAGCCTACCAAACTTGTTCTTTCTCCTGATTCATTTCACCTATCGTAGGTGATTATGTGGGAGTAGTGTTCGTTAACAAGAGAGCCATGGTACATTCCACAGGGCAATGGACTGTATCCAATGGGTCAGCAGTTCTCAGTGTTGAGATCAGCTGTGAGATAAGGTGCTAATAATACTTCAGGTTCCAAGGGTTTGCAAACTATTTACTTGTTAGATGAGTGGCTTTTTCCTCATCCCCTAATTGAGGCCTCAAGACAAACTCTAAAATGCCATTTTGGTACATCCATTTCAGAATTCCACAGAAATTTAAATTATGCCCTAGAATTTAGAACTATTTGAATAGTCACAAGTTCACCCTTATTGTCCTTTGGACTAAAAAACGGAGCGCAAGAATCTAACTCTAGGCCCCAAGCAACAAAGTCCTGGACTGGGCCAGCTGAGTGGCTCAGTTGGTTAAAAGTGAGCTTAAGAGCTCGAGCTCTGAGCAACAGGGCTGCCGGTTCAATTCCCACATGGGCCAGTGTGACACTGCGCCCGAGCTGAGATGCCACTGAACTGCCAACAGGTGGCAGGATGACTCAGCTGGTGAGAGCACATTCTCCTAACAACAAGACTGCCTGTTCGATGGTGGGCTATGCCCACCCACAATTAAGGCTGAACTCGGCACCTTGAGCTGAGCTGCCACCCGGATGGCTCAGTGAATAGAGCGTGCACTCTTAACAACATGGCTGCTGGTTCAACTCCTGCATGGGATGGTGGCTACGCCCACCCGCAACTAAGATTGAACACAGCACCTTGAGCTTAGAGGCCACGAGCTGCTAATGGGCAGCCAGATGGCAACTGGTGCCCTCCATAACCAAGATTGAAGAACAACAACTTGACTGGTCCCCCTCCCCAATTCCCCAACACTGGTCCCCTCCCCCAATTCCCCAGTTTAAAAAAAAAAAAAAGTCCTGGACTACTGAAGACAGTAAGTAGAAGAATTTGTGGCCAGAAGAACATTTAACCCTTTATAACTTCCCTATATTGGTTATTTCTATTTCCCTTCTTATAATAGTGATTATCATATACTGAGCACATACAATGTTCCAGGCACTTTTTTCAGCACTTTAGATATACACTCATATAACCTTATTTTCATCTGTACTTCAACCCTGTGAGGTATTATTTTCCCTGTTTTCAGATGAGAAAACTAAGACACTGGGAAATTAAGTCGCTTGCACAAGGTCATACAGCTCTTAAGAGGCAAAGTCAGTATTGGAATGCAGGTCTGTTTGGCTTCAAAGACTGCCCTCCATACCATAGTGCCCACCACACTATAATTCTTTCATCTATAAGACTTTTTCCCTCAAAACCAGAAATATGTAATAAGATAGTTAAACATAATCTCTTTAGTGTGGATTTCTTATCACTCAATTAAAAGATCACACGGTAGAATATGGTGTTAGGAAATAAGCACATGATTGTAGTTGTTCCACTTTTAATAATCCTTAACATTCCTGTAGATTTGTGCTAAGACTTTCCATAGATATTGAAGAGTAAGGACCAAGGATCATTTTGGATTTCCTTCCTGTTTTCAGACGTGTCTTAAAGACATCATCAGAGCACAGACGCATGGGTATCCAGAAAGATTGCAACCCAAGATGATGCTGCGTAAGGCAGAGTGTCTGGTGACACTGGGGAGACTACAGGAGGCAAGTCAGGCCATCAGTGATCTCGAATGTAACCTCACCGCCAAACCAATCCTAACAGCTTCCCAATTTCAGATTCTGCAGAGAAATCTCGGTCATCTGAAAATGAAGGTACAAGAAAAGGAGAATATCACAGAAACCTTCCCAGCAGCTCTAACCAAAGCCTTTGAGGATATGGACCTAAGGGAAGAGAATGAACAAATTTCCAGTGCATCATCATCTGTGAGGTTATGTACAGACCCTTTAAAGGGCCGCTACCTGATTGCCACAAAAGATATTCTCCCAGGAGAGCTCCTGGTGAAGGAGGATGCTTTTGTGAGTGTCCTTAACCCGGGAGAAATGCCACCACTGCATCATGGCCTGGAGAGCAAATGGGATACCAGAGTTACCAATGGGGATGTCTACTGTCACAGATGTTTGAAGCACACTTTGGCCACGGTTCCCTGTGACGGATGCAGCTATGCCAAGTACTGCAGCCAAGAGTGTCTGCAGCAGGCCTGGGATCTCTACCATAGCATAGAATGTTCTCTAGGGGGGCTGCTTCTCACACTGGGGGTCTTTTGCCACGTTGCCCTGAGGTCAACTCTTATAGCTAGATTTGAGGATGTTGACAACGTCATAAAGAAGCTTCGTGGAGAGATTAGAAACAAGGACATCTGTTTACCTGAAAGCAAGACTCTGGTGCAAACCAGTGATGACCTGGGAGGGGAGGGTGAGAAAAATGGCAAAAGGTTTGAGACCCCAATTCCTGGATGTGATATTAATGGGAAGTATGGAAATAATTATAATGCTGTCTTCAATCTTTTGCCTCATACTGAAAACCAGAAGCCAGAGCACAAATTCCTCTGTGCTCTAAGTGTTTCTGCGCTGTGCAGGCAGCTGGACACAACCAGTTTACAGACCCTCACAACAGGTTTGAAATCATCTCAGCCGAAAGCAGCAATGGTTCCTGCGTTGTGTCAAGAGTTGCATATTTGGGGAGTGGCCATGCTGAGACACATGTTACAGCTACAGTGTAATGCTCAGGCAATAACTACCATACAGCAAACAGGTAAGAGGGAAATGTTTTTCTGCCTTACAGTATTGTTTTGATGTAGCCAATGTTTGGGGAGAAAGACCTATAGAGGAAGCCAATAGAATGGGCTCATGAGAAAACACAGCAGTCATGTATTATCATGATTGTGCCACTGAAAAGCTTTGTGAGCTTAACAAATTATTTCACCCCACTCTGCCTCAGTTTTCTCATCTGTAAAGTGCGTAGTTTAATCCCACATAATTTTACAGCATTTTGAAGATGATGTGTTTGTTTGTAAAAATACTTTAAAGCTAAAAACTTTTATTACCCTCTTTTTCTTTTTTAATTTAAGATTTTATTGGGGAATTGGGGAAGGAGAATAGTGTTAGGGAAGGGGACCAGCCAAGTTGTTGTCCTTCAGTCTTAGTTGTGGAGGGCGCAGCTAGCCCAGCTCCAAGTCCAGTTGCCATCCGGCCACCTGTCGGCAGCTCACAGCTGCTCAGCTCAAGGTGCCGTATTCAATCTTAGTTGCGGGTGGGCATAGCCCACCATCTCACCTTGTTGTTAGGAGCACATGCTCTCATCAGCTGAGCCATCCTGCCGCCTGTTGGCAGCTCAGCGGCAGCTCAGCTCGGGCACAGCTCACTGGCCCATGTGGGAATTGAACCGGCAACTCTGTTGTTCAGAGCTCCCACTCTTAACCAACTGAGCTACTCAGCTGGCCCTACCCTCTTAATTTTTTATTGTGAAACAAAACTGAAACAATAAAGACTACAGAAAGAACAGTGTCTATAGTTAAGGTATCAGAATCTTAGCTCACTCATGTGACTCAGGTACTCTTTCTCTTCTCTTTTCAATTGACAAATTTTTCTCATTTTGCTGTTTTAAATTTCCAAGAGAGGAACCTGACCGAGCACAGCTTTTCACACAATACTACCATAGCTGTTGGCCAGCCTATGTTTGGGCTGTCCACTGGACAGGTGCCCTACAATCTAGGGGCCACCTCTAGACACAGACCAGCCTAGCCCTGCTTTCCTGAACCAGATCCTATATCTAAGGGGAGGTTAGATGTGCCCAGCATCATGAGTGACATATCTAATATAATGTACTGACAAGAGACCTATTATGGAAAAAGAAATTGTGTTTCCTATATTTCTATCGTCTGATCTCCATTTTGGCTGATAATGTCTTTTGATTCAATAAGTTCATTATATTTTTCTCAATTTTCTAATAAACTGTTGAGGGGAGGAATTAGATATTAACCAAACCTAGGATTTATAAACAGATGAATATTAAATGTGGCTTAACTAAACTATACACATTTAGCTCTTGATCTTCTCATATTCAGTAATGTAGAATTTTGTCAACCTTTTATTAGATTTTTTTTTTTTTTTAGCTGAGCCATCCTGCCACCTGTTGGCAGCTCAGCGGCAACTCAGCTCGGGCTGGACTCGAACCGCTGTTGCTCAGAGCTCAAACTCTTGAGCGAGCTCTTAACCAACTGAGCCACTCTGCCGGCCCTTATTTATAGATTTTTATCTTTAATTTTAATTCAGCTGCCAAGTTATGTGCTATATATGTATTTCACTAGAGGTGTTTTTGGGCAAGACCCTTATCCCCATCCTGAAGCATGTGGAATGCCCAATAATAGCCCTGGCTTCGTCCCATTGTACTACAAAAGCACATTGCAAGCTAGTCTCTATTTTCTTCTCTGCTTTCTTTTGCTTCTTTGAGCTGTTGCTATCTTCTAAAATAAATCTGTTGAGTGTTTTTCCAGAATTATGTTTCCCCTTGGGTACATTCACTGGCATTTAAAAAAATATTGTTTTCATTTTGTTTTGCTTTTCTGAATATAAAAAATAGTATATGGGCTTCCAGATGATAATGGCAGAAAGTTACCAACTCTTGATTCTATTGTGTCTTGTCTCGAAATTACTTAATAGAACATACAAAAAAAGATACAAATACCAGGAGCTCTGAAAACTGGAAACTATTGTCCAGGTAAACAGTACCGGGGACCGCTAACTCAGGCTGACTCCCTGAGACCGAATGGCAGAACCATATGGACAAAAGAAGGTATTTTCCATCCACTTTCCTCCATAGGCCTACCCCTTACAGCCAAGGAAATGTTTTTGCTCTATGCACGTGACATTTCATCACACTCAATATTTTTATCTTCATAGCAAATTTGGGGTAAAATTTTTCAGAAGTTAAGAGTGAATTTTTGGCTAGACTAATAAAGTTAACAAGAGACATTAACAGAAGAAAATGTCTAAAATTTATTGTAGATGTACAGTGAAGGTGCCATAAAAATATGAGACCTGAGTATGACCCATTGGGCAGTTCAGGCTTATTTGCCATTCTGGAGCTAAGGAGAAGGGGGTTGTGGTTTGGGACTTTGAAAGGCAGGAAGGCAGATGGAAAAGCAAATGGTTGGTAAATAAATATTTGCTGGGCATCTTTAACAATGGGACACAGAAATGACTTTGAACAAATGGGCCTTGCTAGGTTCCTCTCTGTCACACACTAGTTTACATTATATAGCTATCTGTGATATCTTCCTTCCTAGAGCAGGTCCTCTCTCTAAATTCCCTTTAGACAAGGGGAAGGTCAAAGATTTTTTTCTGGGTCTTTTGTGTCTTAAAAATAACCAGTTTAAAATAGTCAGTATCCCAAAAGTCATATTTTGGGAATGCCAAAACTGCTCCCCTTCAATATGAAATAGTAGACTAACCCAAGGTAAGAAGACATCTAGCAAAATAAGGAAGACATTTTTATAAAAGAAACTCTCCACACTGAAATATATCATCAACCTCAGCTCTCAGAAACATACAGATTGTGTCTATAAAACAAAAATGATTAAGTTTACAAGAAGCTGGCAAAAACTCCATAGTTGTGAGAAACTTTAATATACCACTCTGACTTTGATCAACTATATTAAAAAATAAGAACCTAAAAACCAAGATAATGTAATAAACTAGGGAATTCAGTAGATATATTTATCAAGACTTGTGTCCTATAGACTAGGGATGGCAAACTTTTTCTGTAAAAAATATTCTGTAAATATTTGGGGCTTGGCAGGTCATGTGGTTTCTTTTGCATTTCAGCTGCTATGGTAGCATGAAGGCAACCATAGACAATACACAAACAAACAAGCATGGCTGTGTTCCAATAAAACTTTATTATGGACCCTGAAATTTGAATTTCTCATAATTTTTCATGTCATGAGAATTCTTTTTTTTTCCAACCACTTAAAAATTTAAAAACATTCTTAGGCCACATTTGTACAAAAACAGGCAGCAGCAGGCAGGATTTGGCCCACAGGCTACAGTTGACAGACTGATATAGACAAAGATTTGACAAATCTAACTAAGAAATATATTTAGGAAAAAACTCCCCCAAATTGGAAACAATGAAGGGGATATAACCAATAATATAAATTCATTTTTGTTTATTTATTTATTAAAGATTTTATTGAGGAATTGGGGGAGGGGAATAGCGTTGGGGAACTGGGGAAGGGGAATATCGTTGGGGAACTGGGGAAGGGGAACAGACAAGTTGCTGTCCTTTTTGTTCTTCAGTCTAGTTGTGGAGGACACCGCTTCACTGGCCCATGTTGGTATTATGATCATTACGCTCTTTCCAGCTGAGGCAGTTGGTCGCTGGCCATCCAACAGCCACTCATGGTGGCTCACAGCGGCTCACGGCAGCTCTCACCAGCTCACGCTGGCTGCCAACCACTCATGGCAGCCCAGCTCCAGGATGAGCTGTCATTCACCATCTTAGCTGTAGAGGGCGCATCATCACTGGCCCTAATGTGGAAACCGAACCAGTGGCCCTGCTGCTCAGAGTTCACGCTCCCAACCCAACTCTTATCCAACTGAGCCACTCGGCCAGCCCCAAATTCACTTTTAAATATTAAGCAAATATTTAATACAATTTTAAACTATTAAATTTGAAAATACTAAGTAGACAACATCATAGAAAAATATCAATTGCCTAAATTTTCCCAGAAAGAGAAAACATTTCAAAAACCCAATAATTGTGGAAGATATTGAAAAAGTTACCAAAATATTTACATAAAAACAAGCCAGACCCACTGTTTTCCATGTGAATTCTTTAAAACTTGTAAGGAACATATTTAGCCACATTTTTTAAAAATAAAGAAGAAAAAAATCTTTCAAGAAACAGATAAATTTTATCCAATATACACTATGCCAGGGCATGGGGAACCTAGAACCCCTTCCCATTCGTTCTGCAAAGCCAACAATAAAAACTATAGACCAGTCTTACTTGTAGATGTAGAGATTCTGAATAAATCACTACCACATCACATCCAGCAGTTTATTAAAGGAGTAATAATATGTGACCAAGTAGGGTTTCTTCCAGAAATGCAAGGATATTTTGATTTGGAGGGCTGTAAAAGGAGGCGTGGATGAATGTGGAGACATGCCATATTCTTAGATGAAAAGACTGAAAACTAAAAATGGCAGTTTCCCCACAGTAACCTAATCAATCTAATGCAGTTCCAGACAAAAATCACAATTAGAAACAATTAGATGTTAGGGTTTTGTTTTTTTAATTTGACAATGATTCTAAAGTTCATCTTGAATAAGTGGATGAGAATAGCCTTTTTGTTTTAAAGAGTATTGAAGGGGCTTGGTACTTACTATCAGATTTCATAACACTACTGAGCTACAATAATTAAAAACAGTTTGGCACTGATATGACAGCCCCCCCCAAAGTATTAGATTCTTTCTTTGAATCATTAAAAAGTTAGATATTTTAAAATTAAACCATAAAATATCTAGGAAAAGGTAAGTGAACATTTATGTGTTCTTAGAAGGAGAGAAGCTTTCTAAAATATATAATACCAAATTTAGGAAATTAAAAGATAGTTAGATTTAACCTAAATACCAAACATAAAAAACATTATAATCAGTAAAGAAGATAGAGAGTGTGAAAAAGGTCCTTGAAGGAATGGAAACACTGGACTGGGAGGCAGCAGACCTGAGTTCCCGTTGCAGATGTACTGCTAACCCTCAGTATGAACTTGGTCAGTTTACTCAGCCTCTGTGCGTCTCAGTATTCTCATGCAGAGAGGACTGGATGAACCTACAGGCTTCTGGAGAAGATTATTTGCAAAAATGACCCCCACAATTTCTCCCATCCCTGTATGTTTGTCCCTTTGCAACTTGACTGCTTTTTCTCCCACCAAGAGGTGGTGTCTGTTTCCCCTGCCCTCGAATCTGGGCCAACCCTGCAACTTGCTTTGACCAATGGAATGCAGTAGAAGTGACCTTATGTGACTTCTGAATCTAGACCTTAAGAGACCTTGCAGCTTCCGTTGTCAACTTCTTAAAATGATGATGTGGCTATGTGAACAAGCCTGGCTAGCCTCCTTGAGGGAAACAGACCAAGTGCCAGATGAATGCAATCATATGAGTAATCCCAGGCAAAACCCGCAGAAAAAACGTTCAGCTAAGCTCAGGCATGAGTTGCTGGCACACAGCATTGTAAGCAAATGAAATAGTTGTTGTTTTAACACCCCACCTCCAAAAACCCATAACCAAAAATTGAAATATGAATGACAAAATGAGAGAACATTGCTAGCAACTATACAGCTCTTAAAATCCAACTTTTTAAAATATGCATAGGGATGGAAATGTTCTAAAACTGGATTATGATAGTGGTTGCACACCTTATGTATATTTCCACCCAAAACTTATTGAATTAGTACGCTTACAATAGGTGAATCTTATATTAAATAAATTAGATCTCAATAAATATATTAAAAATATACATTTTAACAAAGTTGTAATAAGCGGGGTCTGGTCTGACCTCTTTCTAGTAATTAAAACAAGATACCATTTTGGCCTATCAAATTGGCAAAGTTGCTTTGGTTATTATTATTATTATTGTATGCATTTTAGGTTAGGCTGTAAAGAAATGGCCATGACATGTTAAGTGAAAAGAAGTAACTTACAGGGGCCGGCCGGGTGGCGCGATAGTTAAGAACTCGCTTGGGATGCCAGAGGGCCCCGGTTTGGATCCCACATATAAGGGCCAGTGACACTGCCCTCTACAGCTAAGATGCTGAACAACAGTTCAACCTGGAGCTGGGCTGCCGTGAGTCGCCAGTGACGGCGTAGGCTGCAGTCCCTGTTGCAGTGGGTTGCCATGGGCTACCGTATGTAGTGAGTGGCCAGCAGCCGTCCAGAAGCCGGCGACTGATCTGCCTCACCCAGGAAGAGCGCAATGATGGTGCCAACTTGGGCCAGTGAAGCAACGTCCTCAACAACTAGATTGAAGAACAAAACAACAGCAACTTGTCTGTTCCCCTTCCCCCAATTCCCCAGCACTGTTCCCATCCCCCCAATTCCCCAATAAAAATCTTAAAAAAAAAAAAAGTAACTTACAAACCACTGTGTGCACTATGGTGCCAATTATGTTAAAATTGCCATAGATAAGGCTAGAAAGAAGACTGCAAGAAAATGCAGCCAAATGTTATACCTGGCTGATAGGATTATACTTGACCATTATTTTCTGTATAATTTTCAGGTTTTAAATTTTCCTGATTATCATGTATTCTTTTGTAATTTTAATTAGTTTTTTAATAAAAATAATTCAAATGATTCGAACATTTTTTATATGAACATTTTTAAGGCACTTGATACATAGTGCAAAGTTGCCCTCCAGGAAAGCAGTACCAGTTACATGCCCACCAGCAATGTTCACTTTCATTTCTGAATTCAATCTAATTTTGTTTTAGTCTGCTCATATTTCTAATCTTGTTATATCCCTTTTTATTATTTCTTTGGGGCTCCAACACCGCCCAATTTAGTGTTCTCATTGAATTTCATTAGCAGCTGTTTCATTAGTAGCGCAGAAGAAGGATTAAAGTGCTAACTAGGATAGACTGACAAAAAAAAACTTTAAAAATGTATGTTATTATCTTTGAATAAATCCTATTTAATCAAAGTGCCTCAGAAACCTCTCTTTGGTTCTTATCTTAAGGGACAGAGTTAGGCACTGATGATATTCTAGACCAGCGGTTCTCAACCTATGGGTCGTGACCCCTTTGGGGGTCCAATAACCCTTTCACAGGGGTCGCCTAAGACCATCGGAAAACCAAAAGATACTTACATTACGATTCATAACAGTAGCAAAATTACAGTTATAGAGTAGCAACGAAAATAATTTTATGGTTGGGGGTCACCACAGCATGAGGAACTATATTAAGGGGTCGCAGCATTAGGAAGGTTGAGAACCGCTGTTCTAGACCATGGTATGTGTGGTTCTGTCTCAGTGAGAATGGCACATGTTGTATCTGGATTCAAGTCGTAACAAGGCTCAGCGAGGTTCTGTGTAGGTTCAGATCAATTCACTGCCCTTTGCTTTCACTCTTCAACAACCAAGGAATCTACCTGCAGTTTGGGTCCTTGACTATTCAATATACACACGGATTTCTTGTTTTGTAAAATATCTACCAGAATAGGTATATTCTGGAAGGATTGCGAATGAATCTTTTTCTCTTTTCTTGAATCCCATTTTAAATGCACTAGGGATATTATTAGCGAGGTACACTTTTGGTAAAATAAAGCATCATTCCATCTTATTTTTTACACACAAAATGTCACATGTTAAATTTGGTTGATAAGGTACATACCTAGTCTCACGTTCTATTATCTCTACTAATAGATGACTAATGCAAAATATTGAATTTTTTTTTTAAATCAATACTTAATTTTTTTGACATAATTAGAGAGAGACTCAACTCTGACATAAATACTCACCACACTCAGTTCCCGGCCCTACTTCTGTTAAAGGATAGCCTATAAATAATTCACGAAGCTGACATTACTCACTGTATTGTGATCATTTTTTCTGGGAAAATCTTAGCAGCTGTTCTAATATAGATTGCCAGTTATCAGTGGTTGGGAATGCAAGGCAACTTTTAATTATGCAGAGGCTGATTATTCAGACCACAAACTGTTCGTGCCCTGTACTACTCCTTCCTGCTGCCTACCTTTTAGCATTTTCACTGCTCATTAGCACGTATACCAGAAGGGGCAAAGCGGGGTGGGAGGAGGGGAAACTGAAATCTGTTAAGCACGTAGGAGAAGCTCTGATGAAAGATTTCAATACAATTTGTAGAATTGTTGACTAAAATTGAGTCATTTGGATGCTCTGTGAATGTTATTTATTTGTCCTATTCTTGTCCTCCATGGCAACAGATAATAGATTGGTCTGCAGAGAGACATTATGCCTATATTTCATGTTTTCCTTTCTAGAACATTTTCACATGATGGTTCATGATATTTTCTCTATTCATTGCATTTGTACCTAGACTGCTTTATTCCTTCGGAGATTGGCGTATTGAGATTCCTGGCATATACAGTGATACCAGAATTATCTGATGGTTTTTCAGTTTTCCAGAAAACTGAAAGTTTCCCTCTGAGTACCAATATCTTTCTTATTTAACGAGTTCTGTTGGAAATACAATTTCCTCATATAAACCAAGGCCACTGAACACAATTTAAGGCTTTCTGGATGCCCCAGCTTATCCATGTTGTGCATGCTGCTGAGATATGGCTATTACAAAAGCCCATACAGGTGTGCTGTCAGTGTAGGAACCTCTGGTGAAAGGAAATGTTGCAGTTGTAGTAAAACTTGAGTGGTACAGTGTTTTTGTTTGCCCTGAGGCAACTGTTATTCTTGTATAAGTTTTCTGCCTCCTTCTCCAGTCTGTCGCCTGTCTCTTTGGCCGTTGTCAGAAAACCTGCCTCTTATTAGTTCTGTTTCTGGGCTGCTGTGGGCTGAGAAACTGAATACCCAGGTTAGAACTGTGGCTAAAATAAGAGCAAGTAGGCCTGCACAAGGGTACAAAGCTCGCATATGAAGAGCTGTGGTGCAGAAATAGCCTCGCTGCTTAGAGGCTTCCTCCCTTCCTTCCTTCCTTCCTTCCTTCCTTCCTTCCTTCCTTCCTTCCTTCCTTCCTTCCTTCCTTCCTGATTTTCAATCATGTAGTTGAATTGCTGGTTAATTGTGTTTCAAAGAAGAGATTGTTTGGGACGTAAGACTGTCTTGAATAGAGCTAGTCCAGAGTTTTTTTCGATGAGAACCACTGCTGACTGACTTCCCATGAAGTTGGGACAAAGGACAGAATGAGCAGGAAAGTGTAAGGACCACTGATTTTGTACAATAGAAGCTTGTTTAGTTTGGGGTAGTAATTAGGTTACTTGTTCTGTTAACCAACCAAAGACCAGTTCAACAAAAGCACTTAGACTATAAAAGTCTTTGGGAGGGGCAGCCAGTTAGCTCAGTTGATTAGAGCACAGGGCTCATTAACACCAAGGTTGCCTGTTTGACCCCCTCATGGGCCACTGAGCTGCACCCTCCACAACTAAATTGAAACAACTACTTGACTTGGAGCTGATGGGTCCTGGAAAAACACACTGTTCCCCAACTTTAAAAAAAAAAAAATCTTTGGGAAATAACCTGGTTCCTGTGTCCTTATGAACATTATGTAACTGTCTACCTAGATAGCTCTCAACTGGTAATTCCTTTTTAATTATGTTTTATAAGTTCTAATCTTTGGTTTTTTGTGGTATTGAGACACAGTGGTTAGGTTCCAGGATTCGGGTGGACTTTTTGTGTGTTCATTTGCTTTGCTTCCTGGGGACCAGAGTTTGCTGTGAGCCATGTTCAATGTGATTCATATCGGATCCGGCTATGCAGCTATGACTCAACTGGGCGTCAGGCCCAGCTGTGCAGCTCATCTTCTGAGGAATGGCTGGTGAGGGCAGGACTAATGCCCTGACCCATGTTCCCTTTTTCCTCGTGCACCTCCAGAATCTAAAGAGAACGTCATTACCAACAGCAGGCAGGTCCGCCTTGCCACGGGCATCTTCCCTGTTGTCAGCCTCCTGAACCATTCCTGCAGCCCCAATACCAGCGTGTCCTTCATCAGCACTGTCGCTACCGTTCGGGCATCAGAGCAGATTGGAAAAGGGCAAGAGATTCTCCACTGCTATGGTGAGCCATCCTGTCTCGTTGCTGTCTACCCTAGTCCAGCAGAAAAGGACAGAGTGAACTAGAATGAGCAAAGCACTGGGAACGTGCCTTCACCTGTCCAATGTTTGTTTCTTGGAAGAGGCAGTGCATCCTTAGGCAAAAAAGAAAGAAAAAGGAAAGGGAGGGAGGAAGGGAGGGAGGGAGGGAGGGGAGAGAGAGAGAGAGGAAGAAAGAAAAAGAAAAGGCCTTCTTACTGGGCCCCGTTGTGTCTAAATTATCATGTATGTCACGGCTTCATCCCCATTAGCTTCATATTCTGAAAATGGGCTGGGAGCAACTTTTTGGATTCTTTTTCTTTCTGTCCCCTCAACTTGGAAGCTTATTTCTACACCTGGTTCCACAAATATTTGAATAAAGGGTACTTATCACATGAGGAATAATTGGCCAGATCGTCTGCTAAGCTGAAGTTTTTTAAGTAGTGCTTAACTCTCTTGCTTTAAATATTGGCCAAGTGTGATCTCTCGGCAGGGCCTCACGAGAGCAGGATGGGTGTTGCTGAAAGGCAAAAGAAGCTGAGGTCTCAGTATTTCTTTGACTGCAACTGCCCAGCCTGTCAAAATGAGCAGCACAGACCCGCTGCAGGGCCCAGGTGGGAAGCATTCTGTTGCAGCCGTTGCAGAGCGCTCATGCAGGTAAATCTCTCTTCTCCTTTCTCTTCTTGACTTCTCCTGGAGGTCAGCTCTCCAGCCCAAAGGCCACAAATCTTTAGGAGGAAGCCATCTGGGCTCATAAGTGCTAAGAGCAGTACTCTGTCTTCCCTTTCAGCCCATCTTCCCCACACATTGATTACCCCTCTGCAGGAACAGCAGGGGAA